>NC_081417.1:39361604-39661604 GCF_949786415.1 Peromyscus eremicus
GCCTCCTGAATGCTGGAATTAAAGGCGTGCGCCCCTACTGCCCTACTGGTAATTATATTTTTTAATGAAAATTATTTAAAATACCAGTTTATAATTACTTTAAAAAAAAAAACTGATCTAAGCTTCCTGCATCCAATTAGATTGTAATGAGTTCCCCAAGATGCCACCTTCTGTTCTAATCCTTTCCCTCTTCACTTTTGATACTTATGTTGCTATCCACAATCTATCAGATTTTTTTATATGTATGTATCTATTGCTAACACAGAATTTAAGTATAAAGGTATTTTGCTTATTTGAGAGACTTCTGCTTTAAGAAATAACACAAGCCTGGTATGGGATGCACATCTGTAATCCTAGCACTCTAAGCACGTGGGAACCTAAGGCATGAAGATCATGAGCTTGTCTTGAGCCTGGACTCCATAGCAACACTCTGTCTCCAATGATAACAACAACAACAAATCAAAACCCAACACAGGCAAAGTACTATGACAGGGGCTGCTCCTGTCTCTGATTGGTTTTTAATTATGTAGAGAAGGTGCTCTTTAAAAGTAACGTGTTTGTAAAAAATACTAGTTTGGGAATAGTTATATACATATGACCATATATAAAATATGGAGTATTTTGTAACTTGATGTTTATATTGATGATGCTAGAAAACAACAGGAGTTATTTGGAAAATTGCGAATTTCAAAATGCAGAAATAAGCCGCCTTTGTTTATTTGTTTAGAAAATAGCTTATCAAGCTTTACAATACTTATTTATTTACCTTCTCACTAATAGTTTTGAATATGCCCTCTAAAGGTTTGAGAGATTTTTGTTTGCTATTCTAGGTAGATCCCTTTATTGTTATATCCTGTTCATTTTCCTTACAGCATCTAGTACAAACTTAATCATATTTGTTGGTTTATTTTCCCCTCCCTGTACTGGATTTGAAGTCTACAAACATAGAGCATATAACCTGTTGTTTTTGTTTTTTTTTTTTTGAGACAGGGTTTCTCTGTGTAGCTTTGGAGCCTTTTCTAGAACTCACTCTGTAGCCCAGACTGGCCTAGAATTCATAGAATCCACCTGGCTCTGCCTCCCGAGTGCTAGGATTGAAGGCGTGCGCCACACCGCCTGGCAGAGTATAGCATGTTTTGATGAATACCTTATCACCTGGCACATTGTATGATACCAAGCAAATGCTTGCTGAGTGAATGAACACAGATTAGTTCTTCAAGATGAATGTATGCTGTGAGCCTGAGACTATGTCAGGTACAAAGATGAATGACACAGTTCCTGCCTTCTTGTGAACTTAGGTATTATTTTTCTGTTGCTATGATAAAGCACCATGACCAAGGCAACTTAATAGAAGAAAGGGTGTATTTGGGTTTATGGCTTCAAAGAGGTAAGAGTCCATCATCATCATGGCAGGGAAGCATGGTAGCATGCAGGTATGGCATCTGGAGCAATAAGCTGAGAGCTCACTTTGTTTTTACTGTTTCCCGACAGAGTTTCATTGTATAACAACAGCCTTGGCTGTCCTGGAACTAGCTCTGTAAACTGGGCTGGCCTTGAACTCACAGAGATCTGTCTACTTCTGCCTCTCAAGTGCTGGGATGGAATTAAAGGTGTCCATCACCACTATTACGTGGCTGAGCTCACATTTTAGGATGGCACCAGAAGGCAGAGCTCACTGGGAATGGCAGGAGGAGGCTTTGAAAATTCAAAGCCCTGACCTAGTGAAGTTCTTCCTCCAGCAAGGCCACACCTCCTAAACCCATGGGAACAGTACTACCAACTGGGAACCCATCAATCGAATGCTAGAGACTGGGGAAGGGAGTGCACAAGGGGGGGGGGGCATTTCTTATTTAAATCATCACAACTTGCCTGCAAGGGTCTCTGCTGAGGGAGTCTCCAGCTTTTATAGCTTCCATTAAAACATGACCAATTTTCTTTTCTATAAACATAAAAATGATAAACCCCAAAGATAGCCAATAGCATTTAAAAAACCCTTTTGATATATATGTATATATATTATATATTATTATATCTGTAATATATATTTTTATATATATATCTGTAATTGTGAAGTGTGCTGACTTGTAATAGCCAGGAACATGTATTTTTTCCCTTTTTTTGAGGGTGGTTTTGTTTGTTTTTTAGCTAATAGCTTCAGATGGTTGGGTTTATCATGATAGGAGGGTGTGATAAGGCACAATTATATCTTGTGGAGGTCATGAGGCAGAAAAAAGTGCTGTTTTGAGTTTTGTTTATTTTTGTGGTGCTAAGATTGAGCCTAGGACCTTACCTTCTTTTGGTTTTGGTTTTCGTTTTGGTTTGGTTTTTTGAGACAGGGCCCTGTGTAGTTTTGGTGCTTGTCCTGGATCTCGCTCTGTAGACCGGGCTGGTCTTGAACTCACAGAGATCCGCCTGCCTCTGCCTCCTGAGTGCTGGGATTAAAGGCATGCGCCACCACCGTCCAGCTACCTTCTTTTGTTTTTAAGATCAATATTTAAGATCATTAAATAGATTTTGTACTATTTACATCAACAGAATAATACATAGTCTACTCAGTATGGGACATTCATGGAACTAGTCACAGTTGCTTTGAATCATATGATGGTAGTATAAAACACAATAATATTTTTCCTGTGATATTTCACGTGTACTTTTAATCCATTTTATCTAGACCACTAGAGTTTATTGAACTTACTTTTTGCCATCTTCATATAGTATTTAAATCAACCCAATTACAGCTTTGTAAAATATCTTACTACAATTCCTTGTAGACCAATTATTTGTATTTTGTTTTATGGTAGCTGTGGTAAATATGGTCTACCATAAGAATTTGGCTGATTTCTTTTTTCTTAGTATTATATTTTATTTTCTGATTATCATGGCTTTATCAGGAGGTAAAGATAGGATTAAGTGAAAAACAAGATTTGTCTGTAGTTTACTTAAAGTATGATTTTATGTCAGTTTACTACCAACTTTTGAGAAAATGGAGAAATTTGTTAGATTTTATTATACTGCTTTTCTTCCTGAAAGGACTATGGCTTTTTACTGTATATTTTTAAAATACAGGGAGGACCTACTTGCATCAATCCCCATCACCCAAAAACCTCTTAACACTTTGTAATTTCTTTTTTATGTATTAGTGAATGTGGTACTCGTGGTTGAATCTAGGACCTCACACATTCTCAGCAAACATATTTCTGCTTAGATATAAGCCTATCCTAATACCTCAGGAGTTTCCAAAATCACATGAGAACTCAGGTGCTTATTTTTTTAAAGATGACATTGGATCTCTACATTATTATTCTCTCTATATTTTTCTTCAAATGCTTGGTGAAAGTTTGAAATCTAGATCATGCTTATGCATATTGTTATTCCTTGTGTGCCATTGGATGGTTTTACTTATTTATATGTAGTACATTTGTAGTGAGAGTAGTCATAATATGTTGATGCATATAGATGTGTCTTTACATATACAATACAGGTGATTTATGTAATTATGCTTTGAAGATTAAGCTAATTGCTTTCTGTGATTTAGCACTTGATATATTTTACTTACTTTTATTTTCTTCCAAAGGATTCCAATATATATATATATATATATATATATATATATATATATATATATATATAAAGTAAGATGTGGTAATTCTTTTTTTTTTTTTTTTTTTTTGTTTTTCGAGATAGGGTTTCTCCGTGTAGTTTTGGTGCCTGTCCTGGATCTCGCTCTATAGATCAGGCTGGCCTTGAACTCACAGAGATCCGCCTGGCTCTGCCTCCTGAGTTCTGGGATTAAAGGTATGAGCCACCGCCACCCGGCTGATGTGGTAGCTCTTAACATTTGTACTTCCCAGAAAAAAAAAAAAAAAATTAATCATTGCATCCACATAGACTCCTGTGTGTGTGCACATTCCTATACACGATTGGGTTTGTGGTCTATGAATGTGTATTAAATATACATCCTTTAACACTTAATGGTAACACTAAAAACTTGATTTACTTAAGAGACTAAGAATTAAGTAGAATCAGGGATATGTTTCTTAGAAATAGTTTTGACTGGACGGGCAAGATGGCTCATCAGGTAAAGGTACTTGCTGCCAAGCCTGAAGACTTGAGTTTGATCTTCAGCAACCGATAAAAGGAGAGAACTGGCCGACTGGCAGTGGTGGGTGCCTTTAATTCCAGCACTCAGGAGGCAGAGCCAGGCGAATCTCTTGAGTTCAAGGCCAGCCTGGTGTACAGAGTGAGATCCAGGACAGGGTCCAAAACTACTTGAAGAAACCCTGTCTCAAAGAAACTCCCCCCCCCCCCCAAAAAAAAAGGAGAGAACTGTCCTGAAGATTATTTTCTGTGGGATTTGAGCCTTGCCCACCAAATAAATAAGTGTAATTAAACAACAACAACAACAGAAACATAACCTTTAGAGATTGTTTTGAGTATTGATAGAAGCAAATGTTTAAATGGGAGGGTCTGTAGGAGGAGCAGAGAGTTGGTAAATGAATACCTTTAGCATTCTTTCTAATAAAAACAACTTCATTCTAGTTCAAATTTAGTTACTCGAATTGTTTATTTAAGGTCTAGAAATATAGTTCAGTTGATAAAATGCTTGTCTAGCATTCATAAAGCCTCAGCACTGCATAAAACTGGGTGTGCTAGTGCACGCCTGGTTTGTAATCTCATCGCTGAGTATGTGAAAGTAAGAGGATCTGTAATAAAAGGTCATCTCAGCTGTGTAGTGAATTGGAGGCTAGCTTGGGTGACCAAGAGGCCAGCTTGTCCCATAAATAAACAAACAAATAAACAAATAAATAAACACTATTCATTTTCAGATCACTAAGTTAAAAATTTTTTATTGCATTTATTTATTTTTATTACATTTATTTACTTTGTGCACGTGCTACTGGGTACACATGGAAGTCAGAGGACAACCTGTGTGAGTTGCTTCTCTCCTTCCACCGTGTGAGTCCCAGGGATCAAACACAGGTTGGCAGGCTTATCAGCAAATGCATTTATCCACTGAGCCACTTGCCAATCCAAGTTCAGAGTTTTAAGTATTTCTTTTGGGTCTTTACAATATATTTCATATGGGAGGTGGGTAGGTGGGTAAGAGCATCCGTTTTCTGTAACTCTAGTGCTGTGGTGGGTGGGGCCCCAAGGATCATTTACACTCTAGGTTCAGTGAGAGAACCTGTCTGAAAGGAACAAGGTGGAGAGTGATAGAGAAGGGCACTTGCTGTCCTCCTCTGACCTCCATGTATCGCATGCATGTATTTCCTCCACCACATGCTTTACACACACACACACACACACACACACACACGTACGTACATGTGTCATGTAGATGTTAGACTTTTCAGTTTGTTTTCAAGTTGCAGAGTAGGAACTTCAAATTGATTTTTTTACTTAATATAATATAATTTTAAATGTCATTTTACAGATCCGGTGCTCCTAGAGGGACAGCTGCTCTACTTCAGTTGTTTTTGTTTTTTGTTTTTTTGTTCTCCTCTGAATTGTTTTTAGGCATTGTTTAAAAGGAAAAAAACTTCCTTTTTTTTTTCCCCTTAATGTTATATATTAGTGTTTTGCTTGCATGTATATCTGCACCATTTGTGTGCCTGGTACCCACAAAAGCCAGAAGAGGGTGTCAGATCCCCTGGAACTAGAGACAGCTGATTGTAAGTTGCCAAGTAGGTGTTGAGGATCAAACCCAGGTCATGTAGAAAAGGAGTCAGTTCTCTTAACTGCTGAGCCATCTCTCCAGCCAGGAAAAAAACCTCATTTGTGATACTCATTCAGTGTGTTTGCTCAACCAGTAAAAAATGCAGTTGTTCAGCACTGTGCCAGGTCCTGGGAATAGAAAGTCTGATAGGCCACTGACCTTTCCCTGAATCTGAAAACCTTTTAGTTTAGAAGAAGAAAGAGAAAGAGTAAACTAAATTAGCCAGCAGTATGACAGTGGTCTTGGTATTTGTGTACATATTGACTCAAAGTAGGCATTACCCAACCACTCATGAATTGTAGAGAAATGACACTTAAATAGAATTTGATCCTTTATTTTTATTGTGCTTATTTAATTTGTGTGTGTGCACACGCATGCGCATGCTCTGCAGAACGTATGTGGAGGCCAGAGGACAGCTTGGGGGAGTTGGTTCTCCTCCCACCATGTGGGTCTGGGGATTGAACTCAGGTTGTCAGGCTTCAGTAAGTGTGCCTGTACCAGACGAGCTATTATTGAACTTTCAGTTTAATCTTTAAATTGCCCTTTAAGGAATATGTAACAATTATTGGCTTTTAGGAAACTGGAACGGTTGAATTGTGTTGCTTCATAAAAATCAAGGTAGAGGGGGAACTGGGGTTGATGGAGAATGCCTGTAACTCAGGCATTCAGGAGATGGAAGAAGAGAAAGGATGAATAGGAGTTCTAAGCTAGTCTCAGTTACATGGGGAGACCCTGTCTCAAAACGTCAAAACAAAAAGTCAAGGTATGATGTGAGGTGGGCAGAGAAGGACCAGCTCTTGTGTTATAGAAAAGGAGATCTTGGACTTTAACTTTTATATATATATATATATTTGTTCTACCTCCCCCCCCCTTTTTTTTAGACATTGTCCTATAGCTCACACTGGCCTTGGGATTCCTTGTGAGCTGAGGATTATCTTTGGACCACTTTGCTTCAGTGTGTGAGGTTTAACACTGCATGAACAAGGGAGTTGGGGAGGACAAGACTCAAGGGAAAACCCATTGAAAAGAGGGCAGTAGTCTCGGCAGGAGACAGAGACAGTAGTAATGTAGGTGGAGAAGATGCCATGGAGAGCTGTGTGAGACTGTGGTGGACTTGTACAAAGATCCTGACCTCTAGTCCCCTTTCTTGTTTCTTTTGCCAATAAAGATAACTCATTGGAGGTATTCGTGTACTAAAGGAAGCAGTTTATCTCTTCTCTGTAGCCAGTTGATGCCGTACATCATTATAAGCAGGACTATGAATAGTGCCATCATGTTTGTCTTAACAGGACTAGAAGTTAGTGGATGCTTAATTTTAGGGGTACGTATAAACTTTGGATTGATAATGCAGGATTCAGCCACATATTAGCTATGTGATCTTGGGGTAATTATTGTAAGCATTGTTCTGAGCCTGTTTGCTTGTAAGTGAGGTAGAGAGAGCCTAGTTGTGAGAGTAAATGAAGCTATAAAAGTGCCTTCTCAGCTCAGAGATAGGTAGCTAATAGAGGCTTAGCTGGTGTTTATACTTTACTTAATCAAGGAATGATGGGGCAGTATTTCTCTTTATAGCGGTAAAAATTAGTTCTTGGGGGATAGAGAGTGAAAAAAAGCCTTACCCTTAATGTATAAAATTATACACACATGCACTGCATAAACAGTACAGTATAGTATACTATCTGTGTTATTCAAATATGGGGAGTGGAGCTGATTAAGAAAATAATATCTGAATACCATTTATAGGGAGATGATGCAAACAGATACACAGTCTGCCTTAAATAAGACAGTGGAATATGAAATACTAAGAAATGTGACATTTTTCTCATTAGTGTAGTGTAGGTGCTTACTTTGGCACCTGTTCAGATTCTCACCCAAAAAACTCAAACCCAAAACCAAACCAAACCAAACTAGACAGACAAACAAAAACCCCACAAATAAACAAAAATCCAATCCCAAACTCTGCTACCCCATATTCTTGATGTTTTCCAAATAAATTAATATCCTTGAGTATTTTAGAAAAACTATGACCATTTAGGATAAGAATGACCATAGTTAAATGAAAGGTTATCACCATAGAAATAATTTTTCCAGATGAAGTTTGGTAAGGTTTTTTTTTTTTTTTTTTTTTGGTTTTTTGAGACAGGGTTTCTCTGTGTAGCTTTGCGCCTTTCCTGGAACTCGCTTTGGAGACCAGGCTGGCCTCGAACTCACAGAGATCCGCCTGGCTCTGCCTCCAGAGTGCTGGGATTAAAGGCGTGCGCCACCACTGCCCGGCCGAAGTTTGGTAAGTTTATCATTGTAGCTTCTACCAGGAGTTATTAGTATTTTTGTACTGGGGAGGGGGGATTTGATACTTTAAATCAAACTTTTCTGTATGTCTTCACTTATGTATAGTCATTTTGGTAATAGTATTATATCATTAGTAAATAAAGTGTTTGTATAACTGAATGTTCTGGTTAACTAAAGGTTCAAATGACAAAACAAGGCTTTTAAAATTTTGTATTTTAAACTGGTTTACTGAAAATAACTTTAGCTGATTGTTAGACAACTTCATTTTCCTCATTATGGTATGGGAAAGGATGATAGACGTGATTAATTAGTGTCATCAGTGATTTCCATATAAAACTCAGTTCCAGCAATATAGTTTTCTAGTACAAAAGACAAAAATTAACCCATTACTGCTATTGTTATTAAAGTGAACCAAGTTCCTTGATAAAGATAGCATGTGTCCTTTAGCAGATAGAAAATGAAAGTATAAAGAAGCAGCACATAGCTATAGCCATACTTCACAAACAAAAGGTGACCTTCTATTTTCCATCTTTGATGCTTTCAAATGTGAAAATCTTTCCCCCATGCCCCTCCCTTTTTTTGCTAGGGATTGAATTCTGAGCCTTGGGCATGCTAAGTATGTGTTTTACCATAAGTTGTACTCTAGCTCTGTTGTTCTCAGGTTTGTTTGTTTGTTTTTTAAAGATTTATTTATTTATTATGTATACAGCTACAGTGTTCTGTCTGCATGTATGCCTGCAGGCCAGAAGAGGGCACTAGATCTCATTACAGATGGTTGTGAGCCACCATGTGGTTGCTGGGAATTGAACTCAGGACCTCAGGACAGCCAGTGCCCTTAACCTCTGAGCCATCTCTCCAACCCCTGTTTTCAGGTTTTTATTTGAAACCTCTTGATGTTTTTTGTGAAATAGTAATTTGTTTATGGATTTTTTTTTTTTTGGTCTTTTAAAGATTGTTTTGGGCGGGCTGGAGAGATGGCTCAGCGGTTAAGAGCACTGCCTGTTCTTCCAGAGGTCCTGAGTTCAATTCCCAGCAACCACATGGTGGCTCACTACCATCCATAATGAAATCTGGCGCCCTCTTCTGGCCTGCAGGTGTATATGCAGACAGAACACTGTATACATAATAAATAAAAATAAATCTAAAAAAAAAAAAAAAAAAAAAAAAGATTGTTTTGGGTATATTTAATACTTTTCCCCTTAAATTTCTGTTTTTTATTCAACATTAGAATAACAAAAGACAATTACTAATGTTCAATCTGCCTACTTATTTTTCTCCCTGGCCATTTCTTTTTCTTTTTATTCACTTTTCACACACACCATACAATTTTATATTCTAGTAAAAAAATAGTATCTTTTTATAATCTTTTCTGTCCAAAGTTTACAGGCAAGTCTCCTTGAGCTACTATGAGACTTCAGATATATTTTGTTTAATGTGCTCAGTATTGATTTGTACAGTTTTAAAGATATTTTTGTTAGCTCCTATGTTTAAAAATTGAAGGCACTGCCAGGTGGTGGTTGTGTACGCCTTTAATCCCAGCACTCGGGAGGCAGAGGTAGGTGGGTCTCTGTCAGTTAGAGGCCAGCCTGGTCTACAGAGCGAGTTCCAGGACAGCCAGTGCTGTTACACGGAGAAATTCTGTCTAGAAAAACCAAAAAAAAAAAAAAAAAAAAAAAGGAGGAGCTTATTAAAAATTTAGATTGTTATGGGTGTCTTGAAAAGTGATATGGGCCTTCAAACATAGGGTCTAGGCTCTTCTGTGAGAGCATTTGCCAGTAGCTCCCATCTTCACATAGTCCATCCATTTTCTGATGTGCCATTATATCACGTCTGTGTTATGCTCATTCTGGATCTAGGCCTTGCAATCTCTGTTCTAGGCTAATCTGTGTTAACACAATCCTGGATGACACTCTTTCTTCTATGCTTACACTTTATCTGCTTTTGTCTTTCAGGAGAAGACGTATGGTCTTATGCAAAGGGACTTCCTCACATGTTCCAGCAGGGTGGTGTATTCTACAATATTATGAAGAAAACGATGGGTATAGTTAAATTCTGATTTTATTCTTGGATAATGTTTCTGTTTCAGCTATTATAAAGTTAAGAACATTCAAATAAGGGCCCAGGGAGATGGCTCAGTGGGTAGAGGCACATACTGCCAAGCCTGACAACCTGAGTTCCAATCCCTGGCACCCACATGGTGGAAGGAGAGAGCTAACTCCCACAGTTGTCCTCTGACTCCCACATTAGCACCATGGCACATACACACATACACATACATATACACAAATAAATAAAATGTAATACTATTTTAAAAGAACAATCAAGTGATAGTTTATTAAAAATACTAACACCTGAGCATAGCATTAAAGTGATTGGCAACTGGGCATAGTACCACATGCCTGTAGTCCAAATTGGGGTGTTGATAATTGGAGAACTGCTTGAGCCCAGGAGTTCCTAGCAAGCTTGTACAACATTATGAGATACCCATTTTTTATTTTTAAAGATTTATTTTAAATTATGTGTGTGCATGTGTGTGTGCATGCGTGCATATGAATATGCATGTGCTTTCAGACACCAGAGGAAGGTGTTGGAATCCCTTTGAGCTGGAGTTACAGGGGCTTTGAGTTGCCCGACATGTGTGCTAGGAACTGAACTCAGATCCTCTGCAAGGCAGTACATGCTCTTAACCACTGCGCCATCTCCAGTCCTAGAGGACTCCCCCTGCCTTTTTTGTTTGTTTGTTTTCCTTTTTTCTTTTTTCGAGACGGTTTCTCTGTGTAGTTTTGGTGCCTGTCCTGGATTTTGCTCTGTAGAGCAGGCTGGCCTCGAACTCACAGAGATCTGCCTGGCTCTGCCTCCCGAGTGCTGGAATTAAAGGCATGCACCACTGCTGCCTGGCAAGACTCCCCCCGCTTTTTTTAAAAGTGTATGTGTGTGTGTCTTTTTTCTTCTTCTTTAGTGCTAGATGGAAAAGGCTTCACAGATCTTAGGCAAGTATCCTGCCACTGAGCTACATGTATGTGGTGTGTGTGTGTGTATAAGCATCGCACCACTGAACTACATCCCCAGTCTTGTGTATAAGTATATACATGTTTGTGTGTGGGGGGTACATATGTATGTGTGTGCCGATGTGCTATAACAGAGTCTTAGGTGTCATTCTTCAGGTGCTGTCCACAGTTATTTTGGTTTGGTTTGGTTTGGTTAAGGTCTCTTACTGGCCTGGAATTTGCTAAGTACACTAGACTAGCTGGTCAGTGAGCCCCGGAAATCCACTTATCTCTGTCTCTTCAGCATTGATATTTTAAGTGTGTGCTACTTTTTTTCAGCATAGTTCTGGGGATTGAACTCAGGACCTTGTGCTCATAGCAAGCACTTTACTGATTGGTGCATTGCCCCCACCCAGTGTGTGTAGATTTTTAAATACCAATGTGCCTTGTTATTACCCTGATGTGCTCAGGTGTGTTCTCTGCAGTATAATCAATTTTTATATTGCTTTCTTTGTACCTGTTTTGGTCCTTAATGACTCCTGAGAATACAAGTTGTGAAATTAGAAGTGGATCTGGTTAAACTGCTTGTGACTGTCCCAGAGCCAGATAATACAGTATTTTTATTGCTTTATTTTAGTGGTGGTTGACAAATCTCATTGCTTTCTAGGTTTTGGGAAGCAGCTTGTTTTATATTTAACTTCTTTGTGTATAAAGATAAATACATTTGTATGTAAGTGTACATTATACCTATCAGGTTTTAAGATCTTGGGAGAGAAATTGGTAGGGCATGTGTTTGGACCTCATATGTTTTTTTGCAGAGATGTAACATGAGTACTTTTTGCTTCAGATTTATCATTCTGGTTTAGCTTATTATTTCTCCTACCTAGCTTTTAGACATTAAGTACAAATTTCTGTGGTGTTCACTTACTCTTTGAACTTTTTTTCTTCAACACAAAACAAATCCCAACTAGGCTGTTGTAGAAATGTTCAGACATATAAAGTAGCAAGAGTGTTATAAGCCTCATGTGCCTGTCACCTGGCTTCCACACTTACTAATACATCTCAACTCTCTTCTCAACTGGTCTGTTGAAGTCACTCTCAGAGTGTGTAAGTGTGTATGGGTGTCACATGCCACAGCTTGTTTGTCTGTGGTCAGAGAATAACATTCAGGAGTCCATTCTTCCTTTCCACATTGGGTTCTGGTCCATACCACTCGAGTGGTCAAGCTTGTTTGGTAAGCACTTTTCATCTGCTGAGTCATCTTGCCAGCCAGAGACAGGTTTGTGGAGACATGTTTTATAGAGTAAAATTCACATTCTCGTGGGGTTACAGGTACAAAATAAGTATCATATCCCCAGAATATGTGGAACCAGAGCATTTTGGGTTTGGGGGTATTTAGGGACACTTTACATATACATAATGAACTATTTTGTTAATGGAACTCAAGTAAAAAATTCATGTCTGTGTCAAGCCTGTCTTAAACACATTGCCTGAAGATAATTCGTATACTGTCCTTAAGGAATTTTGTGCTTTGAAGCCAGTTCACAGGGTGGACACTTCTGCTTGTGGCATGATTTGGTGCTGAAGAAAGCTTCGGATTTTGCCACTTTACGGATTTTGGACTGTTAGATTAGAAGTGCCCAGAACCCATATATTCACTTTCTACACTATATATGGGTTCTGAGAAACATGCAGTCATGTATCTGCCTCGTAAAAAATACAGATTATTTTCTATCACTCCAGATTTTTAGCCAACCCCCATTTTCTAGTCCCCACACTCTGGCCACCATTGATTTGTTTTCTGAGTTTATTTATTTTCCCTTTTCTTATTGCTGCATTAGGATGACTTGTTGTGCCTGGTTCCTTTTGTATAATATAGGTGTTGGTAAACTAGCCTGAGGGACATATCACATCTGTTACTTGTGAAGCTATGTTGGCATGTAGCCATACTCATGTCTACATACTACCTGTTGCTCCTTTTTCAGTACAGTGCTAGAATTGAATAGTAACTATGAGACCTTACAGTCCACTATAATCAAAATATTTATCACGCAGTCCTTTAGAGAGAAAAGCCTTTTTCTGTTTTGTTTTTAATTATATAAAGGATTTTTATTTTTGCATATGGAGGTCAAATGTCTGTGATCTCTAATCTGGTAATAGCCATCTTGTTAGCAAAGCCCTGAGGCAGTGTAGGTCATAGCATAGCAAGAAACGGGTAATGTGTGTGTCTCATTTCTGGTTTCGTGTATATTGGCAGGTATTAGTAGCTGATTTTATTCTCATTGCTGAATAATATTTCATTGGTTGAATGTATCACGTTAAACAATAATTGGGTCTGGAGAGTTGGCTCAGCAGTTGATTAAGAGTGTTTTTTGCTCTTGCAGAGGATCCAACTTCAGTTTTCAGCACCCACTTTGGGCAGCTCACAATCCTGTAACTCCAGCTCCAGGGAATCTGATGCCCTTTTCTGGCCTCCACAAGCATAAAGTCACAGACACATACACATAAATTGAAAAAAAGACCTCAACCAAAAGACATTTGAACTGTTTTCAGTCAATAGCTACTATGAATCTAGTCCCTATAAACATTTATCATTCATGTACAAGTTTTTGTATTCACGTAAGTTTTTATTTATTTATTATTATTTTATTTTATTTTATTGAGATGAGGTTTCTCTGTGTAGCCCTGGTTGTCCTGAACTGGCTCTGTAGAGAGAAACTTCCACATCATTTTCCCAAGTGATTAGACCATTTTTAATTTCTATTAACACTATATAAAAATTCCACTTGTTTTAGATCTGTGTTGGCATTTGTTAGTGTCACTTTTGTGTGTGTCTATATGCTTGTGCTGTGTGTATGTGCAGGGACACTGTGTTTGGGTGTGTGTTCACATGTGTGTGTATGTGCAGGGACACTGTGTTTGGGTGTGTGTTCACATGTGTATGTATGTGGAGGCCAGAGGACAACTACTTCAAATGTTGTTCCTCGGGAGCTGCCCACCTTGATTTTTGAGGCAGAGTCTACCTGTCTGATCAAATAGGCTAGGTTGGCTAGCCTATGAGTCTCAAGGATCCTCCTGTCTTTGCTGCCCTAATGCCTATACCACCATTCTGGTCTCTCTTACTTGGGCTCTGAGGCTCAAACTTGGGTCCTAACCCTTGATGGCAAACACTACCAGTTTTTGTTTTTAATTGAAAATGTTATCATTTTAAATTATGTGTAAGTGTATGGGTCTGTGCATGTGAGTGCAAGTGCTCTAGGAGGTCAATTAGCTCCAATCCCCTGGAGTTGAAATTACAGGCACCCAACAAAGGTCTTGGGAACCAAACTCAGGTCCTCAGCAAGAGTCACTCATGCTTAACCACTGAGCCATCTTTCCAGCCCCAGTTGTATTTTGGTTTTATTTGTTTTGAGACAAGGTCTCACTGTGTAACCCTAGCTGGCTTGAAACTTGCTATGTAGAATATATTGGTCTGAAAGTTAGAGATCTGCTGTCTCTGCCTCTCTTACACTGAGATGAAACTATCACTTGACCCACCCAGTTCTTGTTCTTAATAAACAAAACAAAACAAAAACTTTTAATACACTTAGAGCACTAGCCCACAGTGGTTTATTTGCATTTCTCCGATAAAGTGATGTTGATTATCCTTTGACGTATTTGCTTTCTTTTTTCCCCCCTCTCACTGTTAAATGGTTTTTATTTTTTACTATTAAGTTTTATGTGTGTTGTAGGCACAGATCATTGATCAGATGAGTGTTTAGTAATTATTTTCTTATAGTCTACAATTTGTCTTTTTCATTCTCTTGATATCTTTTGAAGATCTTTGATATCTCTTGAAGTTTTTAAATTTAGATAAAGTCCAGTTTAATAATTTTTCCTTTTATGGTTCATGTTTTTTATGCCCAACTCAAGGTTAATATTGTATTCTCTGTTTTATTCTAGACATTTTATAGTTTTATGTTTTTATATTTATTTTCAAATGTATTTTGGATATTACAAAATATTGTAAGTAAGCCAAGTGGTAGTGGTGCACACCTGTAATCCCAGCACTCAGGAGGCAGAGGTGGACTAATCATTTTGAGATTGAGGCCAGCCTGGTCTACAGAGCTAGTTTAGGACAGCCAGGGCTACACAGAGAAACACGTTTTGAAAAAAAAAAATGTTAAAAAAAAGCATAACAAGAAGCCAACTTTTGATAGGTTGCAGAAGTATAAAACAAGTCTTATTTTTAGTCGTGGCTGTTCAGTTGTTCTTTTACTATTGAAAAACAAACATCTTATCCATTAGATTATTTTGATGCTTTTCCAGAAATTAATTGATGAGTTATATACTTGAAAAAGGTAAATTATAGCCTATGTAAAACTATACCTCAAAGTTTGCTTTGAAAGTCACTTGAAACCAAGTGTGGTGGCATAGATCTATAGTCAGCAGCAGCTCAAGCGGAGGCATTCAGGAGCTTATTACAAGTTCAAGGTCTACTTGGGAAGCCTAGCAAGACCTTGTCTTGGAATTAAAAAGGGTTGTAATGTAACTTAGTGGTTGCCTAGTTTAAGACCCTGGGTTCAACTCTGAGTATTGCCCAAAACTCTGAAATTACCCAAAACCAAACAAAAACTCAAGCAAATTAACTGTATATATGTAGGTCTAATTCTAGAGGTTTATTTTTTTTTCTGTGTGTTGTCTCTCCTTTTTCTAGTGCCATGACTTGATTATTATATTTTTTTAGTGATTCTTGAAATAAATCAGTGTGAATATTCCTTTGTTTTCCCTGAAAAAAAATTTTTTTTGAGGGGGTATTCTGGGTCCTTCTTAATCCATACAAACTTTAGGATCAGGTTGTTGATTTCAACAACAGAAAATCTGCTGGGACTTTACTTACTGTGATCTCATTGAATGTATAGACAATTTAGAAACATTTGATGGCTTAACAGTACTGTTTTCCAAGTTATGAAAATGTTGTTTCTCCATTTACTTTCATCCAAATTTTGTAGTTTTAGCATACAGACCTTATAGTTATTTTATTCTTGGATTTTTAAAATCCTGTTATAAGAGATGCTTCTTAAAATTTCTGTTATTTATTGCTAGTGACTAGAATTAAAATTGGTTTTCATGCTAACACTGTACCCTGTGATCTTGCTAAACTCATATATTCTACTAGCTTTTTAGCAGGGTTTTTTTTTCCAGATTGTGTAGGTCAACATGTCTTTTGTAAATAAAAGATATCTCTTCCCTTTTTATTAATTAATTTATTATTTTACATCCCAACTATAGTTTCCCTTCCTCCCTCTTCTCACTTCTCCTCCCCCCATCTCCCCCCTCCCCAATCCACATTCCTCCTCTGTTTCTGTTCAGAAAGGGGCAGGCCTTCCATGGGTATCAACAATGGGTTGCAGTAAGACTAGGCACATCCCCTTGTATTCAGGCTGGGCAGTGCAATCCAGTATGAGGATAGGCTCCCAAGAGCCAGCCAAAGTGTTAGGGACAGCTCCTGCTTCCACTGTTAGGAGTCCCACAAGTAGACCAAACAACACAACTGTCATATATGTAGAGGGCCTAGGTCAGTCCCATATAGACTCCCTAGTTGTTTCTTCAGTCTCTGTGAGCCCCTGTGAGCCAGGTTAGTTGTTTCTGTAGGTTTTCTTGTGATGTCCTTTCACCTGTAAGTCTCACTGCTTTTTCCTGCCTTATTGAAGTGGCTAGGATTGAGTTCAATGTTGAATAGAAATGATGAACATAATGCCTTCCTCTCTTAGAGGGAGGCAGTCAGTCTTTTTCATGGATATGTCTATTACATTGAGGACAATCCCTTCCAATCCGTGGTTGTGGGTTTGTTGTGTGTGTGTGTGTGTGTGTGTGTGTGTGTGTGTGTGTGTGGTTTGTTTTTTTTTTTTTTTTGAGACAGGGTTTCACTGTGTAGCCCTGGCTGTCCTGGAACTCACTCTATAAAATAGGCTGGCCTCAAACTCACAGAGATCCACCTGCCTCTGCCTCCCTGGGTTAAAGGTGTGTGATACCACCGCCCGGCTCCCTTCCTCCTTTTTGCTGACTGGTCTGGCTAATGGTTGACATATCAGTTTTATTGGTCTTTTTCAAAGAACTAATTTTTGGATTCATAGGTTTTTCTCTTCTCTTATGCCTGCTTTCTATAGGAGATATGAAGGAGGATTTAAAGCTAATTGTTTTTCTAGTTCTGATTCTCTTGTGGGTTTTTTGTTGTTGTTTGGTGATGGATAAATGCATAAACTGTAATCAATATTGGAAGTGTTAAATTTGATGTGAAGTGTCACAGCTTCCATTTTGAATGCCAATTCTAACTTTTAAGTTCATCAAATTGTGTTTTTACTTATTTGCAAGTTTTTAAATAATAGTTTGTTTTTAAAGTTTATTTTCCTTCTAGTTTTCTAAGTTAAAGCTTAGATAATAAATTTATTTTGTTTTATCATTACAAACATTATTTTAAATTTTGCTTTATTTGTGCATGTGTGTGTACATGTGTGGGCATGCATGTGTCATTGTGCATGTATGTCAGAGGACAACTTTTGGGAGTTAGTGCCCTTCTTCCACAGTGGGATCAAACTCAGGTCATTAAGCTTGTCTTGCAAGTGCTTTTATTTCCTGGGCTATTTACAGGCCCTGAAATTATTTTTAAAATGTTAGGTATAGAGTTGAGACTTGGATAAGAATATTCTATTATTCTATTCTATAAATGGTGTGGAAACAACTGGATGTCCAGATGTCGTCCACATGAATGAAGGCAAGGAACAGTAGTGGACTAAAGTCCGCTGGCAGTTCATTCAGGCTAACCTTGAACTCTTGATCCTCCTGCCTCCTCCACCTTCTGAGCGCTGGGATTAAAGGCTTGAACACTAAGCTTTGTTAAAAAAAAAAAAAAAAAAAAAAAAAAAGCACTTAGACCAGATCTCTGACTTGCATATTTCTTTCATTTGTGTGGTTTGGCAGGGCCTGAGGATGTGCGTAGTGGCAGCCCTCAGCTCTTGAGCTATAGAGCTCTAGCAATTTCAATTTTTTCTCAGGTGACAGTGCCAGAAGCATATCAAGAGAAATTTCTACCTGAATTTTTATTAATTGACATTTTGCTTACTATTGAAATTAATATTTGTTTGAAATCATAATTTAAATTTTAGTAAATAAAATTACATTTTCTTACTGGTTTACATTGTGGTTGGGTTTTATTTTTATTTTTTTGTAATTCAGATGTTTGTTTAAATTTCTTTTCCTAACTTTACTATAGAATAATGCATATAATCCCCATTTTCTGGGAGAACTACTTTAAGATCTTACTAATGTTCTTTTTTGTAGTAGAATAAGTTATTTTCTAGCAAATCATTTTTTGAAAGCTCTTCATCTATTCATTGCTATCAGAAATTCACTATTTTGGCCATAAATGTCTTTGCTGTGCTTTTGCTAGTATTGTAAATAAGATTTTAATATGTTAAATATCTTTCCTTTTCTTTAGGCATGATTGATGGCAAACATTGTACTTTTCCACATCTACCTGGCAAAACCTTTGTTTTTAATGCTTCTGAAGATAGACTGGAGTTGTGTGCCGATGCTGCAGGACATTTCCCCATTGGTCCTGATGTTGAAGATTTAGTTAAAGAGGCTGTAAGTCAGGTTCGAGCAGAGGCTACTACAAGAAGTAGGGAATCAAGCCCCTCGCATGGGTTATTAAGACTAGGTAGTGGTGGAGTAGTGAAAAAGAAATCTGAGCAACTTCACAATGTAACTGCCTTTCAGGGAAAGGGGCATTCTCTAGGAACTGCATCCAGTAACCCGCACGTTGATCCCAGAGCTAGGGAAACTCTGGCTGTAAGGAAGCATAACACAGGGACAGATTTTAGTAATAGTTCCATTAAAACAGAGCCTCCTGTGTTCACAGCTGCTCCTAGTAACAGTGAGCTTATTCGAATAGCTCCTGGAGTAGTAACAATGAGAGACGGCAGGCAGCTTGATCCTGATGTGGTTGAGGCCCAGCGAAAAAAATTGCAGGAAATGGTTTCTTCTATTCAGGCTTCAATGGACAAGCACTTGCGGGATCAAAGTACAGAGCAGACACCATCTGATCTTTCTCAAAGAAAAGTAGAAGTTGTGAGTTCTCCTGTGAGGCATGGGAGTCTTCAGACTGGTTTGCCTGAGTCTTTTTCTTTAACTGGTGGCACTGAGAATTTGAGTACTGAAACAACTGATAGTTGTTTGGCAGATAACCTGGAAGCAGCATTTGCCACAAGTTCAAAAGCACAAAAAGAAAATTCCATGGAGGAACCTGAAGAGATGGATAGTCAAGATGCTGAGACGACTAACACAGCTGAGCCAATGGATCACTCTTGATTGAATTAGAGGCTAATAAAGGCAGAGTGTTTATTGTGAATATGTAATATTTGTTGGCTGGGCCACATAACTTGAGTAGTCATTAAAAATCTTGTACGTATATAATTCAAAGATTATATCTTGTTATTCAGTGCATGATAGCAAGTGTGTGATTGGCAATAGCTTTTAATATACTGCTGCCCAGGCTGGCTCTGAATTCTTGTAAATTAGTTTAGATCTATTGAAAGAGTTTCTTCCATATATGGTGGTTCATTGGAAGTTCTTTGTCATTTTAATTCCACGAAAGTCTTAATTTTCAGACATGAAAATTCTCTTGCTAAATGTTTCATTTCTGCAAAGACCAGAATTGAAGAGAAAGTGAGAGTTTGCACATGTTGTTATCAAGGTAGCCATCCTACATGTCATGAGAATGTCGATTTCAAGTTTACCTGAACTAAATGTATCTTAAAATACATAAAACACTTTTAGACTACTTAAAAGTTATAACATTATAGAAACAGCTATTGTTGGCAAAAATATCTTGACAGTAGAGTGTAATGACACAACATTTTCCTGATTTGAGCTAAGTTGGGAAGAACGATCTATCTTAGTATGATAAAGGCAGTATGATTCAGTTAGTTGGTCTGAGCCAATATGGCCAGTTGTGTGCTCTTGTTGATAATATGTTGCCATTATTTTTTTAATCTTGGCCTTGTCAAGTTCCACCTGTTGTTTTTTAAATCTTGCATAAAAGAGAATTACAATTTGTTTTAGAAAATTTAAAAATAATGGTAGCAGTAGTTAATTTGTAACTTGCAGAGTATGTCAGAGTCACAGAGAATTTATCTTTATGAATGGGTTACATTGTTCTACAGTTTTGACACAGTGGTGTTTAAGCCTATATATGCTAAATGTCTCTGAGCCCCTTTGAACCAAAAATGTTTCCTTTTTTTTCTTAGATTTTCTGTAAGATTTTCTTTGTGTTGGCTTCACTTGAGTTTGGATGCACAGTTTACTGCCACATACCGTGAGCAACTGACCATTTGCTTAAACATTGCATCATTAACTCTTGAGTGCCAGTTCCCTCGAAGCAGCTTTCATGCATATTCTTTAAAAGCAGAGTGTATACTCCTGAGATTGGTACTGCACTATTGTATTCTGTTCTGCAGATCTGTATTTGTAAATGTATTTCAGTCCATCATCTTCCCTTGTTTACAGAAATTAAGTTGAATTTGAATGAATGAAACAAATGTATGTTAATATAATCTCTTAGAGCATTCAAAGCCTGGCTGTCTCTGTTTGCACATGTAACAGATGCAGAACTGTTTGCAATTCTACAAAACTATATGTCAGAAAATACATTATCAGGTGTTTAAAAAAATCTCTACCTGTTCATTGGAAAGGGATATAAGATGTACTTTAACTTTTTCTAGCTAAGGGAGGTTTTGGTCTTTTTCTGTGACAGTATCTTTAACAGAATCCAAATACTAATTACCCCACTATGTTGAAAAAGGAAGGAACGGAGAATCTAAACGTTTACAAATGTAGCTGAGGTTAAGATAATGTACAACACACACACACACACACACACACACACACACACACACACACCCCTCTGGATTAGTGTTTATCATATCACATGCTTTGCAATATTTTATCTTCATTCGTCCATTTCTAAATTTACTTTCACACACTTTATATCAAAGTACCAGGAAAATTTAGAACTTTTATATTGTATACTAAGTTTTGCATGAAGTAAAAGAGAGCTACCAAAATTCTTAACAATTAGCCGTGCTTTAAATCAATCTCACCCCCCCCCATCAATTCACTCACCACTATCATTATTTTGGCTTATTAAGCCACTGAAATATTCTTTAAAATTTTTTTTCCTGGCTTAAGTACAAGAAAACTATTCAATAAACAGAAAGTGTACTGCTTTAAATAAATTATATAATCACTCTGCTTTAACAGATGCTCTTCTGTGGCTTGGTATGTTTAGTTAATAACTGGCAGGATATCAAAGCATTAGAATATCAGAAACAAATTTTGTTTTTTCTGGACATGGTCTTACTATGTAGCCCTGGCTGGCCTGGAGCTCACTATGTAGGTCAGGCTGGCCTTAAACTCACAGAGATCTGCCTACCTCTGCCTCCCAAGTTCTGGGACTAAAGGCATAGACTTACCATGCCTGGCTAGAAACAAATTTTATCTCCATATTGAATACTTGAATTTAGTGTAAATTATGCACATGTGAACATTAGAAGATGGGCTTAGTCTCTGACAATACTTCATTGTCTCTAGTGACAGTAGTGGTATTTAGGGTTAGAAACTTAACTGGGTATAAATAACAGTTTGGGTTCTCCCTTGATAAAAAATAACAAACAAAAAACAGGCTTGCGAATTCATCAGAATTCTCAAACATACTTTAAATCAGATGAAATTTGAATTAGTGGTTTTGGCTAAGTTTTGAGAGGGTTTGTTTTAAACGTCATCTTGTATTTATGTAAGTGTAGATGATTTTTTACCATTGTGATACCACTGTACTGCATCAGCGGAGCACAACAGCTTGTGATAGCAAGTAAAAGTGTTTCTTAGCCCTAGATGTGGCATTATAACTGTAATTCAAACCAATTCAGTTATATTTTTGGTATTTCTCTGAACACTGAAGTAATATTGTAAATATTTCTCTACAGTAACCCATTCTGTAATCATACCAAGTTTGAGTTGACAGCCCAAAGTCCAGGCAGTTAAAGGTGGTGTATGTCCAGAAAGCTGGTAATGAATGGTGGTTCAATGAAAGGAAATAAGACACTGCCAAGTATTATGACTAGTATTCAATTAGCTCCAAGGGAATGGTTACTCAGGAACTAAAGAACAAGCTTAGATAGCCCATTCCTTTCCCATCCCTTAAACTATGTTTCAGGTGTTTATTGGAAATTATTAGGAAAGAGGCCTGAGAAATTTAGCAAATGCTAATATTTGAAATTTGCTTTATACCTTCCTGTGGTTTTTAATTTGGTTTTTACAATTAAGCTTTACTACTAGCAGTTGAAATTGTGTTGTGGAATGTGCCTGTGAGACTAGCCACAGGTCATACAAGTCTTCTGTTTTGTTTTTTGAGACAGGTTTTTTTCTGTGTAGCCTTGGCTATCCTGGAACTCACTCTGTAGACCAGGCTGGCCTTGAACTCAGAGATCCACCTGCCTCTGTCTCTCACGTGCTAGGATTAAAGACATGTGCCACCACCACCTGGCTACAGGTTTTTTTTGTTTTTATTTTTCAACACAGGGTTTCTCTGTGTAGCCCTGGCTGTCCTGGAACTTGCTCTTACATGTTTTTATTGCCATTATTTTAAGGATCATCTTCATTGGATATTAACAGTGTCTTACATAGGGTCTCTTACCTCAGGGAAGATCATTTACTAGCAACTCCTATTATTGACCAGTTTTGGAGAATTACTTTGATATATCACATGTTAACTACCGAATGCAAAAAAGTATTGTTTTATGTAGTTACCTGCTGTCTGCTACTGAACATTTCTCTAGATATTTAGGACCTTACTAATAAGTAACATTTAGATATGAAATAAACATCTAAGTTCTGTCACTAGTTATACTCATCACTATAGTGATAGTATAATTTTTTATTTTAGAACATTAATAAAGTTTTGTCCTCATTTTTCAACAATCTAATTGGCCCAAACTTAAAATACTCAAGTGCAAATCTTGTGCTTTTTTTCCCCATAGATCTAAAAGCAAGGTCTCCACCTTAAGATTCTTATAAAAGCAGAGCCCTTGCAACATTGGTTTTAATTCCACTCATTTTAACGTAGACTTAAAGTTACCTTTTATAACAGAAATAGATGCATATTCTAGGTTGGCTAGATGTTCTACTTTCCAAGACTGTCATTTAACAAAATTGTACAACACAGAGGCTTTTCACAATTTGATTATTTTTTCAAACAAGAACAACTCATGAAAATAGGCCATAGTAGCAAAATCTGTATTTAAAGAATAAAATAACGAAGGGGAGACAGATCACTAATGTCACAGAGTTAATTGCAAGTTCTGCCATTCTTTGAGATGCCAAGTGTTTCAGTTCATATTTAATGATACTCAAATCGTGGAAATTTTAACGTTTGTTCCAAAATAGCAGAAACTGTAAAAAAAAAATTGTGAATTATTGGATAAAATGCCATTACTTGTATATCTTACATTTAAAGTTTTTAATTATGGAGTTGACATGTTTTTGTAGTATAATACAATGACTATTCTCTTGTAAAAGAAAAGGAAAAACTAGTAAAGAGAAGAAAAAGTTTTAATTGATGTTATTTGCTTGTATCAATGACTAGTATTTAAAATTTAAGCTGTTGCACACTTTCCTTTAGAATGCAGAAATCCCTCCTGGAGCCTTTATGCCTGTCGTAGAGCAATAAAGGACTGGAAAGCTGGTCAGTATCCAGGTTTGTTTGACTTCAAGCACTAGTGCTAAAAATTGGAGAGTCTCCTTTTTGGAGGGAAATGCTACTTAGACTAAAACCAAGCGTTAAATGTTGTAAATATTTAGACAAAAAGCTAGCAAGTACTTTAACTTGGCAGTGAAGTATTGTAGATGCTATATCATCCATAAGGCACTAGCTTAGACATCACTCTGATTTCATGATTGTATATATTACAATTGAGAATGACTAATTGGTAACAGTATAGTGTTCTTGAGCACATCTCACTGTACAGTATTTGAAGTTTTGTATTAATAATAAAACTAAGTTAATATATTACTGATTCCCCCTCAACTTCACATTTGCTTTTTTTTTTTTTTTTTTTTTTTGGTTTTTCGAGACAGGGTTTCTCTGTGTAGCTTTGCGCCTTTCCTGGAACTCACTTGGTAGCCCAGGCTGGCCTCAAACTCACAGAGATCCACCTGGCTCTGCCTCCCGAGTGTTGGGATTAAAGGCGTGTGCCACCACCGCCCAGCCACATTTGCTTTCTAAAGTAATGTTCTTTAGTTTCCTGGAATTATACATTAATATAATGCATGAACAAATAGTTCAATTTTATAAAAAAAATTCTTAGCATAATAAAGTTGTTTTTAAAATGTCTGTATATTAATTACACAGGAATTGTAATTTCTTTCCATAATGCAGATTTTAATATTAGATGAAATGGATCCAATTAGGAAAAAACACCAAGCAAAATTACTTTAGAAAGTTGGTCCATGTAATGCTTACTAAATATTTCAAAACAAATTGTCTATCTATTGTACTTACTGTCTATTGTATCACAGTAGACCATTTATCTCAGTGGTTAGAACTGCCCAAGACGCCAGACTCAGGTGCAAGTCTTAGCATACTACCTACTGTGTAACCTGCTTCAGTTTCTTCTTGGGAAGATGACAGTAGCATTTACTGCTGAAGTTACTACCTGAACATTAAAACCGTGCCTGGCGAGTGTACATTCAGATACTTGCTGTGACTAGCGTGCTTCAGAGTTGTCCTAGAGTTCAGTGCCACTGAAGTGCAGTGCAGCCCTCCATGTAGGGCGTGTTACTTATTCTTAAATCTAGAATTTGTTGCCTTTGTAGTAGGTTACTAATGAGTAGAAACTGGATGTTTTTTCATCCTTACATTCCTATGGAGCTTTATTATCTCGTTAACTACCAAGAATCCGGAGAATGGACATTCTGTGCTGTGACTGCGATGAGCTGTGGAGCTTTTACAGGCCCATTTGTGCTGTAGCCTTGGAGTTTTATAGTTGTACCTCTGTGTTCTGCTGACCGCAGGGCGCTTGCTGAGAGCGGTGCCGGTGCAGCCCGCACCGTGAGCTAATAATCACCTCTGCTTTATGCTGAGGTTACAGTCACGACCTTGGACTTGAGGTCTTCTGTGTGCATGCCATTGGTCACATACCATCAAGATAGAGCTCTCAAAACATTGAGTAAATAAAGTAAGATAAACATTCCACTTAAGGTAGTTCATTATTGGCCTTATTTTTATTGATTGGCTGTCATTCCCCAGTAAGTACAATCTGACTGAATAATTGATTGTTTCTAATAATTAAAAATGTACAGAGAAAAAATGAAGTAAGTCAATTGATTTTCTGCACTATGGTACATAGAAAGTGAAATGTAGGTTCTTCCAATTCATGCTCTTTGGAAGGGAACCAGTCTTGTTCATTTATCGTACTTGGGTGTGTGCATGTGTGTATGCATGTATGTGTGTGGGTGTGATTACTCCTGTCTTGGTTTTATGTATAGAAACATAGATGAGATGTGGTCTGCCTGTGAAATTACTAATTTGTATGTTTGATTTGTGGAATCAGGATATTGTGTAGTCATACTGTAACCATTCATTCAAAACAAGTATGTGTCAAAAGCCACACTTTTCTAGGAACTGGTGAAGCAGTTCTGAAAGACAAATTCCATGTGTTCTTATATGCTTATAGTCAAGTAAATGGTACAGTCAAGTAAAGATCACACAACTGTCATTACAGTGATAAGTCACTCTAGCTGTTAAAAGTGGTTCCTTTCCCTGGATTCAGATGATAGTTTAAACACTTAGCACACAATGATTGACTTAGTCCTTTGTGCTTGGCTGTCAGGCTTACACAGATTAGGTGGTTGACCCAAGAGTTGCGGAACTGTGTCTCTGGACATGGTGTGGTCAGTGCTGTCTTGAAATAACCCTCACAAGTCTGGCTCCCTCATAGAAATTGGTTGGGTCTCAAGGCTTTGGCTGCATCCCAAGAAGAACTCTAGAGATAGTGTGATGGAGGACACAAGGCCACTCCCTTCCCTGAGGCTATGCAAGCAGTTGGTACAGTGGCTCATGCTCTTGTACTCAACCTCTCACGTTCCTGTAAGTAAACCCAGTTAATCTCTTTACCAAGCTAGACTTGGGTAGAGTCCTTTCTTAGGTCTGTTGTTGGTGCTGTTTGGAGTGAATAGGTATTTTTTCACATCTCCCTAGGAAAACTCACAAAACACCAGTGTCTTGTAGTTAAGTGGCAGAACTGGGTAGCATCTAGAATAAACCCAAATGTTTATTACTACACAGCCTATGCTCTTAACCTCACTGCTCCATTCATTTTTTAACAAAGGAGTAAGATGGTGGTCCTAAGTCTTTTGAACATTATTTAAATCTAGCTTCATTTTACATTCACCAATCTAGTTTAAACTTATTTCAAAGTACAGAACACAGCTTTAGTTTCATTTCCTGCTAGTTTACTTTCTGAAGCCCAATTTTCTACGTGGAGTTCCTATTTTGGGTTTATTTTCTTGTCTCCAAATGTGGAGGTTCTACAGAAAAAGGTTTCATATTTTCCGCAATGACTAATCTGGGTCAATTTTAGAATCAGTAGTGAGATCAAAGTTAACACCCTCATTTCAAAAGTCCTAGAATAATTACTGATTTGCTAGATAGGTCTCTTGCTTTGGCAGAAGGGCTCTCCAAAGGTCATGTTTTTCAAAGTAGTTTGTGTACTATATGCTCTTGTAGAATTCCTGTGGAATCATGTGTCAGGTCCTTTGCTTGGTTGGGAGAGTTCTTAGCTGGCATGCAGAGAGCACTGGGTTTCCTCCCTTAGCACCACATAAATGAGTCATGGTGTGCACACCTGTCATCCCGATGCTTGGGAAAGGGAGTGAAGAGGATCAGACATGCAGGCCTCTCGGCTACATTGTTTATTTGAAGCCAGCCTGGGCTACTTGAGACTGGAACAGTGGTTCTCAACCTTCCTAATGCTGTGACCCTTTAATACAGTAGTTCCTCATGTTGTGGTAACCCCCAACCATAAAATTATTTCATTGCTACTTTATAGCTGTAATTTTGTTACTGAATTGTAAGTTCTGAATTGTAAGTATTTTTGGAGATAGAAGTTTGCCAAAGGGGTCATGACCCACAGGCTGAGAACTACTGGTCTGAAAAAAAAAAAGTCATAAGGAATAATAAGCTTGTATAAGCAATACACACTCCCTGCTTTCATTATGCTCACATTTTTAGTGAAGGAAAAACACATTAAAACAAGTAAGTGGACACAGAGGAGAACTGGGTGCTGTGGGATACTACAGGACTAACTAAGCTGACCTGCGAATGATTAGAGAATGCTTCCCGAGGTGATCCGTTAGTTGAGACAGAATTATCAGGATACTTAAAAACCAAACTGTCAAGATTGAACACTTCAAAAAATTACAGTCCAACAAGCAAAATTAAGTGGAATTGGGTGGAGAGCTGTCTCGGAGGTTAAGGATGGGCACCTTGAAGAATAACTGGTTCCTAGCACCCACACTGGGTTGCTCACAACTGTCTTCTACCTTCCTCAGGCACTAAGCTTGTGTACCTCTCCCCCACAAGATCTTAAAAAAAATTGAGCACTGTAGAGCACTGTAGACCCTATCACTTCTAACGGAGGTAGTGATGACGGAGAAAGAGGAGAGTTTTGAAAGGCTGGTCAGAAGAGTCTCCAGGGTCCAGCACGATGACTCAGTGGGAACGGTGCTTACTGCCACGCCCCATGATTGAATTCAGTCCCACGAGACCATTGTGGCAGGCGAGAATGGACTCCCACTTGTCTTCTGAACTTGGCATATGGACCATGCATGTGTGGGCCTACACACACACACACACACACACACACACACACACACTCACACAAGAATGTAAGCAAAGACAAGGCAAGAATCAAATTAGGGACTAGAACCCAACTCTCCATTTTGTTGTTTTTAAAATGGGGTTTCATGTAGCTCAGGCTGTGCTGATGACCATGAACTTCTGACCTTCCAACCTCCACCACTGTGTAATGGGGTTACAGGCATGTGCCTGTTTATAATGTCATGCTGGAGAATTGAATCTAGGGCTCCATGCACGGTAGGCAGTCATTCAACCAGCCAAGCTACATCTCCAGTCCAGAGACCCATCGGATTTCTTTCATGACTATTAGAAAAGGATTATAGAGAGATTCACTTATGGCCCTGTACCAGTACCTCTCCCCATTTCTTGTTTCTCTTAAGCAGTGACTAGTAACCAAAGTCTGACTTAAGGTTCATTTAGGAAATCCCTTTTCAATTTAAGAGTATCATCATATGATATTTCTTATGAAATGTTATTTCTTTAGTAAATGTTGCATTTATTTTTGATTCTGTGAGATGATATAAAAATCAAATTGTAAAGTGAACATGGTGGTACATGCCTCTATTATCTAGCAAAAGGGAAGCTGACTCAGGAAGATCAGGAGTTCAACGTCAGCCTGGACTATATAATAAGACTCCGTATTTAAAATACATGTAAAAAAAGAAAAAGGGCCTAGGCGATGGCTTAGTGGTAAGAGCTTGCTCAGCTAGCATCAGGATCTAGACTTGAGTTCCCACCACCATGTGAAAAGCTGGATATGGCTGTGTGTACCTGTACCCTGGCAGCAGCAGGCACACAAAACAGTCACGTACATAAAGGACATGTTCACATGATTATTTTAATACTTCTCGTAAAGTACCATGTTTTAGATTAGCTGTGAGTGGGAATTGATTATATTAATAAGACTTTCCTATCCTATATAAATGCATTAATATCTCCTGTCAGTCATCTTGAATTCAGCTCTATTAGCAATCTTATCTCCTATCACTCTATCATAGTACACCACAGGTTAATCACCTTTGAATCTGAAAATCTGGTTTAAAATGCTCCAAAATCTGAACTTTTTGGCTGACATGATACCACAGGTTGAAAATTACACACCTGACTTACGGGATGAGCCAAAGATAAACCAGAGATAGATGAAAAATATCACACAAAGTTAAATCCAGGTTACATGTATAAGAAAGTAACCTCATTTTTAAGCTTGAGTTTTATCCCCGAGATATTAAGTATATGTAAATATTCCTAAATCTGAAATATTTTTTCCCAAGTATTTCAGATAAAGCATACACAACCCACAGTGTCATATGATCCACATATTTAAAGCATGCAAGTGAATTTTTTTAATTAACATGTGTAGGAAGTTGTACAACCATGATTACAGTCAATTTTAGACCATTCTCATCACCTCCAAAGAGATCTGTACCCATTAGTGCCCCATTTCTTCTGAGGACCTTCTCCCTAGGCAGTTAACTTGCTTCTTGTTCCTCCATATGCTTTTAAAGCAGGCTAGACGATAAACAGATTTACCTTTTGAAAGATCCCCTAGTACCTCAATTTGTGGAAGGTGTATTGGATTGGACCTGACTTGAAGCTGGGAGATCATTTGAAAGACTGGGTGAGAGAGGAAAGCTTGAACAGATGCACAGGTAGTTGGGGTGGAGAGGAGAGAATAATGGACAAGAGGAGTTGGGCACAAAAGAACAGGCCCTTTTCATTTAAAAAATTATCTCGAAGGCTATGTAGTCTTACAGTAAATATAGCATTCTTTTTTATGTTTGTCTTACAATCTTATGTAAATATACCAAAACACATTTTAAAGCCAATAAAGTTACTATTGCTAAAACAAAGGCAACACTTGCTAGGAAAAGAAATCTATTAGAGGCCGGGCGGTGGTGGCGCACGCCTTTAATCCCAGCACTCGGGAGGCAGAGGCAGGCGGATCTCTGTGAGTTCAAGGCCAGCCTGGACTACAAAGCGAGTTCCAGGAAAGGCTCAAAGCTACATAGAGAAACCCTGTCTCGAAAAACCAAAGGGGGAAAAAAAAAAAAAAAAAGAAATCTATTAGAGTGATTCGTAGGATTGAATGAGGCTATGGTATCAGATTTTTTTAAAATAATATCCTTCCTGTCTTATCAGGTAACTTTTTTTTGGTAAAAGTTTCTTTGATTTCTTTCTGTAAATCAAAAAGCATTTGAGAAGAATTAGGATGACCCAGCAAATGCATCCTAACCTTTTCCCAATCATATTTGCTTTCATTAAATCTTAAGGGTGTGATACAATAACAAGAAACATTCCAATCACATTTTAATTTTATCTGTTTCTTCAAAATCTCTAACTGATTCCCTAACAATACAACAGCTTGCCTTAATTCAGCTAACTCATTTATTATCTCATTATTAATTTTATTTTGTTCAGTCCAAAGTTCTTTTGAATGTCTATGCCAGTCTCTAATGAATTCTTTCAGCAAGCTCCTGTACCAGGATCATCATAGGAGAGTCTTGCCATGGCCTCGACACTTCATTGGTATCCAGATTGCTGGCCTTGCTCTAAGAATATATAAACTTTCAAAGGTCAAATTTTAAAACATACTAGAATTAACATAGGTATGAAGGGTACATCGTTTACAAGTAATGCTGTAATTATTTGGGTGCCATTGTACAGGCCCCTTTAATAGCAAGTAAGGTAATGGTACACATGCCATAATAGGATGGTTTTGATTTAATCTAAAAGACAGAGTGTACTTACTATCCTTAAGGTTTATTTTTCCTTCTCATGCCTTAAGAGGGTGGAAGGCACTTGCCAATTTCCACAAGTTAGTCTGAATTGAATTGCCAAATTGCAGGAGAGGACTTGCCCTTTCAACTCCATGCCATCGAATAGGTTCATTAATAGAAACATTGATTTCCACAGTTCCATTTATATTATACCATTTCCATCTTAATTCTCAGTGAGAATATTTTCCTTTAGGGGTGCCGTAAGGGCTCCAATCAATGACATCTCCTTGGGAGATATTAATTAGCATTCGAGGTTTCTCACTCCTACATTGTTGCCAATGTATCCAGTCAGATTCCTTGTTGGTAACCCTCGTCTCACAGAACGGTAGATTTATGGAATTAGTAGCATTAATCTCTTGTCCTTTAAAACTGGATGCATGAAGCATATAAAACTTATTATGATAATCTTGGGTAGTATTGACTATGGATAGCCATACTTGAGAGGTTATTTTTAGGCATTGAATTCCATTTCCCATGTAAATAGGACTTCCTTGTACTCCCATGGTGCAATTGTCAATCACTTTACCCTCCTATATTGGCTGAGTGGGACCTCGGGTTGTCATAAGGACCAGGTAGCCAAGAAGATTCATTAACCATTACAGGAGTATTCCTGTCTCCCCAACTTACTGCTATGTTAATTGGAGGATTGGGGATATAAGCCCAATAATTATGATCCATCCCTTTTACCTGCACCGTTACCATGGAAAGCATGGCAAGAAATAAGTTTGTAGCATTCAGAGGCTTGTGAACCATGTGAAGTATCATCTCTCCTTTGTCACACAAACTCTTAACCTGTCCCCAGGTGGGAGGATTAGAGTCATCTTGTAGAATTTAAAACAAGTTAGTTATTTTTTGAGTAGACAATCCAGTTGTAGGCCACAACCAGTTAATACTATCCAGTAATTTTTGAAAGTCATTAAGAGTAGGCAGTCTATTTCTCTTAATCTGTACTTTCCATGGCTGAATTCTCCGTTTATTTAGTTTATAGCCTAAATAGTTAAGATAATCTCCTCTTTATACTTTTTTAGGAGATATTTGTAATCTCCAACAGGGTAAATTTTTTTGTATTACATTACACATTTTTTCCTAAGATATCTGTATCAGAAGTAGCCAGTAAAATATCATCCATATAATGATAATAATAGATTGAGGAAATTGTTTATGTATTGCTTCCAGTGGCTGATTTATAAAATATTGACACAATGTTGGGCTATTGGCAGTGGCCCCTATTCTAAATTCAGATAGCCAAATCCTGTCCTATCTTGTCTTTGTACAACCTGAATAGCCTGTGACCTTTCCTTATAATTTTTTTGATGCTCTTTTTTAGGAATATATCCCAGTTCAAATATCAATTTATGAGCTGTTTTTGAAATTGTAGGAATATTAATTTGAGCTTCCCATTGTTATAACAAATCTCTTTTTCATAAATTTATGGCCATATAAGACTTTAACATTCCTACCTGTCCTTCCAGGCCTATATATTTAATCCATTTTATATTTTGTCTCATTTGAGATAAGGTTTAAATGCCTACAAATTGAGTGGAGACTTCTTGTAAAGGCCAGTTGGGATCCCAGGATTCTTGTGAAATTATAGATATATTTAGCATCAGAATCTAATAATCCTTCAATCTCAATCACATTTAATTTTATTTTTTTTATTTTATTAAATTTTTTCAAAATATGGAACGCTTCACGAATTTGCATGTCATCCTTGCGCAGGGGCCATGCTAATCTTCTCTGTATCGTTCCAATTTTAATATATCTGCTGCCGAAGCGAGCACTTAATTTTATTTTTTAATTTAGGCTGTTTATCATTAATGACTGTTTGCCAAAATATCTTTTTTCCAATACTTTCAAAACCTTCTGTCCTGCGAATTGGAACTGCTTTGCCTTTTAAGTATGGGAGTAATAACAACTGAGCAATTCTATCATGGTCCTTTTTACATATGCCATCTATAAAAGCATTAAATACAATCTTTATAGGATTTTAAGAGGTAACTTTAGGCAATATTTTGGAGTATTTTTATAAAATCTTAAAAAGAGTATCACTTTTTATAGATCCCAAGTAACACATTAATATAAATCACCAATTATTAACAATATGGATCAAACAATTTATCTGTATTTTATTTAGTGGAAAAATAATTTTGTAACCTCTTTATCAGTAAGAGATTATTTTTATGGGTTTTTATCTTAGCAATCATATTATTTAATAAGCTAGCAATCCAATTTGTTTCAGGTGTTACATTTCTATAGAATTTAACCAAGAATTTCTAGAAAGCAATTTAAAGAGCAGAGCCAAATTCTCAGTAATGATCAACAGACAAGAGCATACCTAATATATAGTTTAAAATTGTGAATCCTGTTCCTTTAGTTTATCTATCATGAAAATCAAACATTCATCCAAACATTTATTAGATAATCAAAAGAGGAGAACTTCCTCTATACACTGAATGATTAACATCTCTGGGAATTTAAACAGCGTCCACTTAGCATTCCACATCCTGACTGCAACTATTTTTCATCAGAAGTTGGGCCCATTTGAACTTCCTCTTTCTCCCATGAAGGAATTACTAATAATGGGTTATTCCCACCATTAGGGAAAAATAGAAAACATTTCCCATGAAGGGATCTTTAATGTTGAGTTATTTCCATTCTGAGGGAAAAATAAAAAACACTTAAACCAAAGGTAAGCAACCAGACAACAAAATTCTAAGCTCTGGGCTTGCTTGCTTGTTCAGCCAGCAGCAGTGAGGCCCATCTGTTGATTCTTTGTAATTCAGATACTGCCGCTCTGTGCTTGCAAGCAGAAAGAGCTTAGAGTTTTAGCTATCCTGAAATTTTTATATCAGAAAGAGCCTTTTCTTTCTCTATTATTATTGGGAAGAGGTTTTTTTTTTCCTTTCTTTTTTTTTATGGGGCCTATAATCTTTAGGCCTAGTTTTAATATTTTTTTCCCCTTTTCACCAGGAAAATCCTTTTTTTTTAAATTAAAATTTTTTTCTTTTTTATCAGGAAATTTAAAAAAAAAATATTTCCTTCCCTCTTCTCTATTGGGAAGATTTCTTTTTTTTTTTTTTTTTTTCTTTCCCTTCTCTCTATTGAGAAAGGTCTTTTTTTCTTTATTTCCTGTCTCAGGAGCCATTGTATTTCTATCTTTAAAAATTGTGAGGTTACCACTTTTTATTTTGACAAGCATTTTAGCAACTGTATATTCTGTTGCTCCTGAGATGTGGAGTTTAAATTCCCCATGACCCTGCCAGTCCTGGAGTCCACTTACCCTGAGAGCGCTTCCCTCCAGTTCTTAAGATGGCCAGCTCCTCTATCCTTCTCCAGATCCTTTGTCTTTCTTTAAGCCCCACATTGGGCACCAGTTGTCACTGTGTGTCATGACACAGGTGTGTGGGTTCACGCAGATTCATGGAATGAAGACTCAGAGGCATCTTAAGAATGAATATAGCCTTTCATGGCTTGCGGGGGTGGGGGTGAGGGTGGGGTCCAGCCTCGAAGGACTGAAGCCCTATCCCTTCACCTGGGGCATTTTTATTTCTCTGTAATTACAGTTTAGCCAGTTAATTTCCATACCTTCAAAGCAACCTAAATGGAACTCCCAGAGACCAAATGCCAAGTGCAAATTACTTGATTTCTCAGGTACCAAGGTTTTCTGGGTTTCCTGAACCAAGTTTTTCATAGGCCTTTGATCCCTGAGAGACTCTCTGATATTTGGCTCTCAAACAAGATTCACGTGATAAGAGAAACAAAAGGTAAGAAAAACAAACGAGATGCTTAAATAAAGGAAGGGTTAGGGTTAGGTGCTACTCTCTGGAACAAGGCCTGGAGTTCAACATGAATACCCTGTAGGCCCTTATCTGAGAGGCTGGCTGGTAGTGCTGTTAGTTTAGATAGGACACAGAAGTAACTACAGTTGGAAGTGAGTTCTGCTTTGGGCATGGCAACTTGGTGTGTTCAGTGGTTCCAAAAGGAGAAATACAGAGTTCAAGTATGGGTTTGGGACTAAAAGAAATTGACCATTAAGCACAGGATACAACTGAAATCATGAGCATGGATGAGACTGTCTAGCAAGAAAGTGTAGACTATGAAGAGCTAAAAATAAAATGTCGAATTCTGAGGAGTTAGCAGAACACACTTTGCAAAAGAGCCTGAGGGATGCAAACTACAGACAGGATATCACAGAAATCAAGGGATAAGTATAAATAGAGTATACATGAAATTGAAATACAGTATAATTTATAATAGAGTATAAATGAAATTGAAATAGAGTATAAATTTCTAATAGAGTATAAATAAAATTGAATGCTATTCAAACTTCAAGTAAAATGAAGAGAAATTCATTTTCTCCAAACGTCCAAAGTGATGGGATTTGGGCCACAGTTGCAACAGTATGGTAGTGTTGCTAAGGTCAGCATGCTAGAGGGTGGGAGGTTGTTGGGGATCGAGGTCTAGATACTCTGCAGGAATATGACTGAAAAGGAGAAGGGGGTAGCAAAGACAAGATTGGCTAAGATCGTAGGCTACTTACCACTTTTTAAAGCACTTTATTTCTTGCTTTGGTGTGGATATGCTTGGTGTGTGCCTCAAGGATTCATTCACTGGGGTTTGGTCCTTAGAGCGGCTGCACTAGAAGATGAGGCCCTGTAGAAGTCTTTAGATCACTGTGCCACGTCTTCAGAAATACTTCTGCTTGTCTTCTGGATTTCTGTTTTTGATGTGATAGTCATTTGACTGTCTACAGTTAGGCTGATGCTGTGGGCCAAACCAATGCAGTGCTTCTCCAGCTTGATCTTGGATTCTGAACTTCAAGAACCTTGGGCAAAACAAACCTTAGGTATTTCATCTTGGTAACAGAAGATGGGGCTAATGCAGTGTTTTACTGACAATTTAGAGGAGAAACAGAAGATCTCTCACTGAACATGGAACTTATCAATTTATCTACACTGGCTGGCTAACAAACCTCAGAGATCATGCTGACTCCACCTCTCCAGCACGGGGATTAGGTCTTCACCACCATGCTTGGCATTTCACTTGAGTGCTGGAATCCAAACTCAGGTCCTGAGGCTTACACAGGAAACACTTTACTGAGCCAGTTTCCAACCCCTGAGCCAGTTCCCAACCCCTTCAATGTATTTTTAAAAAGCCACTTATCTGCTTATTTTTCTGTCTGTGTTTCTGTCTGTGTGCATGTGCGTGGGTATGCCATGACCCATGTGTTTGTGGAGGTCAGAGGTCAACTTGTGGGGGTTGGTTCTCTTCCACTACATGGGTACCAGGATCAAACTTAGTTCATCAAGCTTGGAGGCAAGCACCCTTAGCTGGTGAGTTATCTAGCTAGTCTGTTCCAATGTGTTTTTAGACAGTGTAAGAACCAGTCATGAACTTGTGTTCATGTGTGAAAAGAAGTCAGGATCTTGGCTTAAAGAATTAAAATCGGTTTCTCACTTACGTGACTGGTTGAAAATTAAGTGGAGCACAGAATACTTCTTCCTTCTGTAGTATTGTCTTAAACTTTACAAGAGTCACATGTTCCTACTCCCAGTACAATTAAATGCCAGTAATTATCTTCATTAGTCACGATTTCCCCTAAAATTTGTAAAATTCACTGTTCCCTGTGGAAATGCCTAGAATTGCCCTCCATAGAGAAGACAAAACTGAAAAAAGCTAAGATATATTATTGCCTCTGATAAAGTAGGGGTGGAGTTCAGCACTGAACAGAAGCAACACATACGCTCGCATGTTAGTGGACGAAATGTTTTTCATGAGTGAATGAGAGAAACCTTGCTTTGAAGAGAGGGGGTGGTATAGGTTGGCAAGTTATTTCTGCTTTGAATGTTGAAATCCTCTCTCCTGGCCTGGAGTTTCTGCCCTCCACTTTTAAATACTGGGTAGTAGGATTAGTTGTTGGAAGTAAGGGCCAACATATAAACACCATGAAAGAACACTTTTTGGAGAGAAAGCATGATTTTTATTACTACAGGCCAGAATGTTGAAAATTTCAGAGAATGTGAACTCATTTCCTATTGGTGCAATAGCCAGTTACTACAAATGTGTGACTCAAACAATACAGGTTTCTTATTGTAAGGCTCTGAAGGCCAGGAGTGAGAAATGGATCTCACTGAGCTAAAAGCAAGACATTAGTAGGGCTGTGTTCCTTTCTTAAGTTCTGGGAGGGAATTTTTTTTTTTCTTTCTTGTTTTTCTGGTCCCTAGAAGTGGCTTGAATCCCTAGGTGCTTCATGGCCCTTTCCTGTGCTTCTACAGTAGTGTAACCTCCTTCTGCTGTTTCTGTAGTCTTTAAGTTCCTCCTGATTAGTGCCTGCCTGCAGGGCTAATCCAGACAAAGAAGTCTCCACATCAAGATCATCCATGGAGCCTGCCAGTGGTGGCACCTGCCTTTAATCTCAGCACTCGGGAGGCATGGACAGGCAGAGCTCTGTGAGTTCAAGGCCAGCCTGGTCTACAGAGTGAGTTCCAGGAAAGGTGCAAAGCTACACATAGAAACGCTGTCTCGAAAAACCAAAACTAAACCAAAAAAAAAAAAAAAAAAAAAAAAAGATCGTCTGTGGAATCATTTCTGCAAAATCCTTCTTGCCACATAACGTAATATATTCACAGGTTCTAGGGATTGGACATGAATAGATTTGGGGGATCATGCCTACCCCAAAAAACAAACGCATGGGTTGATGCGTTTCTCTCTTGCAACTTTTTTTTTTTTTTTTTGCAGTTCAACTGTTTTTATTTTTAAACTTAAAAGCTGAACTAAGAATTGTATAGCTGCTTATGCTAGATAGTGTGACTTCTATTAATAATCTCCATGGAATTTTAAATAGTACTCTAAATGTAGAGATTAGTAAAAATATTGGTGGGGGGAGTCAGGCTGGAGCAAACATTTCTGTATCCAAGACCCAGTTCTCAGCTGGAGTTTTGTTTTCAGATGAAATACATAAGGTATAGTCTCATCATTTCTGCCGGAGAATATCTTTTTTAATTTTTTTTTCTTTTTTAGCATTAGTGAAGCAGGAACAAGCGTATATATCTTGTTATCAGCTTTTTGCTGCAGTAATGAAATACCGAAGAGGAGGACTTAGCGTTTGGAGGTTCCAGTCCATGGTGGGTTGGCCTTGTTGTTTGGGGGTAAGGTGAAGAAGAACATCACAGCAGGAGAGCACCAGGAGCTCGCCAGAAGGAGAAGAGAAGGAAGGGGCCGGAGCCCCACAGTCTCCCGGGGTATACACTCCCAATAACCACCTCTCAGTGGCTCTCCCACCTGCCAACAGTGTTGCTCTGAGCACCAAACCTTTCACACATGGGCTCTTGGGGACATTAGAAAGCCACAGAGCAGGCATCACACCTCTGCTACTTCTTTCTAGGGTTTTCAGTTATTTCTAGCATTTAATATCATCTTAAAAAATAAAAACCCAACATAATTAATGTTAAGTCAAATAATACAAAAACATACAGTAAAAACTATAAAGCCTCTTTTGCTTCATTTGATTTTTTTCTCCATAGTTAAATATTGTTAACAGTTTATGTAGTTCACGGGCCAACCTTTCTCGCATGATAGATATCACTAGTGCTTATTTATGTAAATGATGTCATACTTATTGTAAGCCCCATTTCTATCTCTTTGCACGTCCCCTTGCTATCTCTATACCTCACGTGCACTGTATTTATAGCTGTGCACCCATAGACGCTCAAGTATTAAGAGTGGAAGCTTGGCTCTCATTCATGTCTGGCACTGTATGCCCTTGGACAAATAAACCTTTGGGTGTCCAATTTTCCAGATTTATAAAACAGATGAAAATAATAATACGTACAGTTTTTAGAGTTTTATGATTAAAGAAATTATGAATATTATCCAAGACAAATGCATGTGAATCACGGAAAAGGCCTTAGACGGGGGAACAGCCGTTTAATAGGATCTCAATTGTACCTGACTTTTATTGGCTGAACAACTGTTTAAGCCAGTCTCTAAGTGTGAATGTTCCTCACTTGGGGTTATAATGAAATACACTACTATAAATATGCAGACACATCTTTTTCTTTTTCCTCTACTGAATTATGCCCTTCAGTTAGAATGTCTGTCAAAGGCTGTGCATGATTTATGGATTTTGCTCATTATTGCTTTCTACAAAAAGTACATCAGTTTTCAATGCCAGTATCAGGGAATTACTTAAATATTGTTCTCAGAACTTAGGGACAATTTGGACTGCAATAGTTGTGACATGGCATTTCAAATATACTTTAGTTTATATTTTATCACATTCTTGTGTGCATACATATTCAAATGCTTGACTATCACTTGCCCTTGTCTTCATTTATTCTACAGAGATTTCATTAATTTATAGCTGGGTGTGTTCCTGTTTTAAAGACTGGGAAGCTAGCTGTAAATAAAACACAAAGATCTCCTCATGGAAATGGTTGTGCACACACTTCTATTAACAGTCTAGCCTTGTACCATTAACCAAAGCTTTTCAAACCAGCAAATCTTGGGTGAACTTGGTCTTTGATCACAGAAGAAGGGAAGAAGGTGTACCCAAATCCCTGGTGCATCTCTCCGGGGGAGGACTTTACTTAACGATTAGGAGAAAGGGAATTAGTAAAGCTTGTACTGTGTGTGTGTGTGTGTGTGTGTATGTGTGTGTATGTGTGTGTGTGTGTGTGTGTGTGTGTGTGTGTAGTGATGGAACAAAGTTGCTCACATATTCTAAGCAGTTGCTCTGTAAGTGAACTACATCCTGAGCCCTGGTAAAGCATTTTAAACATTATTTTCATAATCGAAATGTCTGCCAGGTATGGGAGAACATGTCTGAAATCCCAGTAATGAAGGCTGAGGCAGTAGGAGGCCAGCCCAAATTATGAATTCTCTGTCTCAAAAAGCCAGCATTACAACAACAACAACAACAAATCCCAGACAACATGAACAACAAAATAAATTTATCAAGGAATGTGAATATAAAGTTGAAGGAATTGCCGGGCGTTGGTGGCGCACGCCTTTAATCCCAGCACTCGGGAGGCAGAGCCAGGTGGATCTCTGTGAGTTTGAGGCCAGTCTGGGCTACCAAGTGAGCTCCAGGAAAGGTGCAAAGCTACACAGAGAAACCCTGTCTCGAAAAACAAAAACAAAAACAAAAAAAAGTTGAAGGAATTTTCACTGGAAAAGCTTAGCTGTCTGTCCAAACCATTCTCGGTTGTTGAGTAGAAAGTAAGAAAGAGATCCCTTCTTGTGTTTTTATTTTTTATTTTTTTGGTGGTGTTGTTTATTTATTTATTTATTTATTTAAAGATAGTCTCACTCTGTAGCTCAGGCTGGTTTGGAATTCATTATGTAGTTTCAGCTGGCCTTGAACTCACAGCAATCCTGTGTCTCAGCTGGGATCATCAGCATGTGCCACCATGCTTGACTTATTTTCCATTTTTGATACACACACACACACACACACACAGTACACACACACACACAGTATACACACACACACACACACACACACACACACACACACACACACACACACATACACACAGAGTACACGTCCCTGTACTGCAGTGTCAAGGGAGGCCAGAAGAGGGCACCAGATTCCCTAGACCTGGAGCTACAAACCGTCGTAAGCTGCTCATACGGGCTGGGTACTGAAACCAGGTCCTCTGGAAGAGGAGCAAGTGCTCTTAACCACTGAGCCATCATCTCTCCAGCCCCAGTTTGTAAAAATCATAATGAAGAAATTATAAATGCCTCCCAAAGTGCTTAAACCACCTGCATTCCTACGGGCAGAGCAGGGAGCTTCTATTTGTTGGAACATTTTCATCTTTACCAGCACTTTTCTTCCTTTTTTTTGGTAGTAGTATCTCCTTGTGGTCATATTTTTATTATATATTGTTAGATGAGGTCTCACTGTGTAACTCAGGCTGGCTTAGAACTCACAATCCTTTTGCCTCGGCCTTTTTAGTTTGGGAGTTACATTTCTGGCTTCTCTGTGGTTGAAATCTGCAGTTTTGTAGTGATTTAATGAAGTGAGACATATTGTCATGTGCTTGTTACTTTTCTCTCTCTCCTCCTTTTCTTTTTCTTTCGTTTTTTTTTCTCTTTCTTCTTGAGATAGTTTCTTTTAGCTCAGGCTGGCCTTGAACTCCCAGTCTACCTGCCTCTGCTTTCCAGCTGCTGAATCACAAGTGTGAACTACCACACTCAGCTCATTTTTATATCTTTTTTTGGCAAATTAACCTAGTCATTTTTTTGGTGGATTTTGCTTTTATTCCTCTCACTGAATTTTGAGAGTTCTTTAATAGTATAAAACCTCTGAATGTTATTTATTTATTTAAAGTTTGAATTTATTCTTTGTGTCTTTCACATCATGCATCTCAATCCCATTCATCTCCCTGTCCCTGTGTATCCTCTCTCTGCCCTTGCAACCTCTTCCCTTCAATAAAATAAAATAAAATTTAAGAGAGAAGAAAAGAGAGAGAGAGAGAGAGAGAGAGAGAGAGAGAGAGAGAGAGAGAGAGAGAGAGAGAGAGATCTCGTTGTGAGCGCTGTAGTGTGGCCCAGGGAGTCACACAGTAATCCCTTTAGTTCACATGTCTTTACTTGTGAGTGTTCATTGCAAAGAGTCATGGTCTGGTTCAAGGCCTCTGATTTCTGCTACACTGTCGATGCTGGGCCCTCGCTAAAACTCCTCTTGGCTGTCTTATTGTTGCCCTTGTCATGGAGATCCTGCAGCTTTGGGTCTTTCATGTGCTCCAGCAGATCATAGATGGGGCGGATTTTGGGGTGGGTGGTTGTAGGGTTGGTCAGCCCGCCAGCTGTCCCCTCTCCTCACCACCAGGGTGAGCTCTCCAGCATTGCTCCAGCTAGTTCACCCTAGGAAGCAAAGAGCAAGGGGGTGGGAGCGGGGCCCGTTCTCCTGCTTTCATGCCCTCAGGCTGACTCACCCACACCTACACCACCAGGGCCAGCTCTACTGTGTTGCCCAGGCAAGGCGCAGGAGCCACTCGGCCGGCCGAGTGCTGTAGCCGGTGACTGGCACGGACAGCTCTCCTGCTCTCATGACCTCAGGGCCAGCTCTCCTACCTACCATAGGTGGGAGGACATCTCTCCCTTGCCCACACCGCTGCATGGCCAGATCCCCCATGCTCACGTTTTCAGGGCCAGCTCATCCTTGCCTGTCCCCATGCCCCTCGTTGACAGGGTCAGCGCTACTGTGCTGCCCAGGCGAGTTGCGGGGCCCATTCACCCGAGTGCTGCAGTTGGTGAGGGTTTGGGTCCCTGCTTGCTGCAGGTTGCGATGGGCGGGGGAGGCATCTTTCCCTCGCCCACGCCACCACATGGCAGATGAGGGGGGCAGGACCAGCTCTCACTCTCACGCCCTCAGGGCGGTCTCACCCAGGCCACTGCGGACAGGGTCAGCTCTATGGTGCTGTTCAGAAGTGTAGGGCCTGCTCTCCGGAGTGCTGCAGGTGTGAGGGGCGGGGCCAGTCCTCCCTAGTGCTGCAGCCTGAGAGGGGCGGGGCCCACCCTGCGCAGCCCTGTCCCCTTGACCTTCGGTGGAACAGGAGCCATGGTCATCAACACAGACCATGGCTGCGGCAGGGCCACGGACCCAGGCTTGGCCCTTGGTAGCAGCTCAGGCCCAGACATCACCATGACCCCGGGTGGCAAGCAGGCCACCCACCTCAGCCCGCTCCTCACTGCCTTCACCTCTTCAGATCTGCCTCTCTCCACAGGACATGAACCACCCTCTCTCTCTCTCTCCCATACGCCACCATGTATTTCCTCACCATAATAGTGCCCAACTGCACAAGGACAGGAGCTGGGCAGGGTAATCCTTTGGCCTTGCTGTCCAGGGCAGGTCGCCCGGGGAAAGGCGTGTGTTGAATGTTTATTTTTAAAATCTTGTATGTGTGTGAGTGCATGTAAGCTTGTGTATGTACCACATTGCGAATGTGGAGGTCAGAGGATAGCAACAGTAGGTGTTGATCCTTGCCTTCCTCTTTATTTGTGACAGTCCTGCTCACCACTACATAAAAACAGTCTAGCTGGCTGAGAACGTGCAAGTATTCTCCAAAAACAGTCTAGCTGGCTGAGAACATGCAAGTATTCTCCGGTATCTGCTTCCAGTCTTGCTATAGGAGCTCTGGATTACAGAGAGACATGCTCCTTGATCCTGACTTAGGAAAGTTCTGGAGATCTGAACTCGGGTCCTCACACTTGCATGGCAAGTGCTTTACCCTCTGAGCCGTCTCCCCAGTCCTAAATGTTTAATTTTTAAGAAACCCCTCAAATCTGTTTGATACATTTGAGCTAGTATATACCGATGGCTGTGAACTATTTTAATTTCATACTTCATATAGTTTTATAAGAATTAAATGATTTTGTATTTCTTTAGATTTCTTAAAAATAAATTTTATAATAGCATACAAAGTCAATACTATCTTTTGGAGAACTTTTCCCTATATAAAATGATGGGAATAAATTTTACTTCAAAATTGGAAACACTTGCCTTCAAGTTCTAAAAACTGATCATAACTTAAACATCAGTTTTGCTTCCTGTTAGAATATAAATGGAATAATGTATGACCCAAGAGTAAATAAGAAAGCACTGATTCCAAATGACATTTGAAGACTAAGAGGAGGAGCTTGCCACTGCACTCCACAGTCTAACCCTGAGGAAGCTGAGACAGGAAGATTATGAAGCCGGGCTGGGCTCCACGGTGAGTTCGGGGTCAGCCTGGGGTACATAACAACACCTTACCTCAAAAAATATTAGTTTCTAAATTAGTCTCTCTCTTTAGAAGTTACTAAGTAACCCAGAAAACAATATTTTAAAAGTGCTTTCCTTTCCCAGAATCTGTATCTTGAGAAAAAGGAAGTTTGCTTTTTTTAAAAGCAAGTGTTATCTACCTGATGGTATCGAATTGCAAGCTCATCTTGATTTGTATTTGCACCTGTATCTCTGATTTGCAAAAGACGAAGCGTACAGTTTCAAAATAGCAAAAATGTCAGTTTGTTACAATATTAACCTGTGGGTCAGCACTCTATGCAGTAGAGCATGGTGCCTTGCAAATTTGGGCTCTTCACCGTGTCTAATGGTTACTATAGTTAATAATCTCCTAGTATGCTTCTTTAACTCCGTAATTCATAATTATTAGAGAAGTTGAAACTGCAAGAAGTTCCTTTTCTTATGCAAGATTCCCAGGTTCCTGCGGCTTTCCGGGGCAGTTCCCGGGCTCCGGGCTCCGGGCTCCTCCACCCGTCCAGCGCGCACTGCATCCCGCCCCCTTTGCAGATGAAGTCGTGGTTCTGCTTCTTGAGCACCAACCCTTTCCCATTCCACGCAAGTCTCCAGATAACAACGTCTTCCTCTTGTCGTACTTTTATTCATTTTTGGGGAAAACAAGTGATGCTGCTATCCCAGGGTCTTGGCCACTTTCCCTGTCATTTCTGAGCAGAACTAGTTCACGCAAACTTAAAAAATAACGGCCGCGCCAATTTTCCGGCCAGAAGGTGAAGCGGCAGACCGCGCCCCCTAAGTGGCGAGGCTCACAGCGCGCGAACCAGGACCACGAGCGTCCCCGCCCGGGGGACACGCTCCGCACCGCTCCGGAGGAGGTGGCCGTGGCGGGATCGGTCCCGGCGCCGCTTCCGGCCCGCGAACTCGCCTTCCCAGCAACCTCCGCGGCGCCCCCACCGCCGTGCGGCTCAGACAGCGTTCCGCGTCCTGTCAGCTCGGCTCGCGAACCGGGCCTCCCCCGCGCCTGCCTCAGGCTCGGCGGCGGCGCTCCCCCAACCCCCTCCCCCGCGGACTCCCGCGAGTTCCAGTCCGGTCCAGCCCCGGTCCAGCCGGCCCCGCCCCTCCGCCGCGCTCGCGCGCGCGCGCTCGCGCCCCGCCCCGCCCCCGCCCCGCCCCCGCGCCCCGCCCCCCCGCGCGCGCAGCCGCGCCAGCCAATGAGGTGCGGGGCCGCGTGCGCAGATTCAAACGGCGGCTCTGGAGGGAGGCTAGGCGCGAGATTCGGCGGTGCGGACAAAACCCTGCAGGAGGCTGCGAGTGCTGCAGAGCTGCTCGCTGCGGGGAGAGGGCGGGGGTCGGCGCCCGTGACGGAGCCGCGCCGGGCCGGCAGCTCCGAGGCGGAGGCGGAGGCGGAGGGAGGCGGCGGGAGGGGCGGGCGGAGGGCGGGAGCACGCCTCCTGACATGTTGAGGGCATCCCTGGCCGGGCCGGGCCGCGGCTAGGAGCAGCGGGTCTCGGTCCACCCTTCTTGTCCCTCAGTCCCGCCTGGCCCTGACCTGACCGGGCCTGCGTTCCTCTCTCGGCCACCTGAGGGAAGGAGCCGGGGAGAAGCGGCGGGAGGGTCTCCGAGAGCGAGCATTCGCCCGAGGCTGGAGGAGGCTGACCCGCGTCCCCGCCCAGCCCGCGCCTATGCGGTACTTGAAGGATGGCGAAGAGGTCGCGCAGGTGGGTGACATCCCCCCCGGCCCGGGCCTAGCGGTCACTTGCCGCCGGTCCCCCACTCAGGCCCTCTCGGGCCTGGCCGTAGGTTTTTCCTTGCCGCTGCCCCACACCGGCGGCTTCGGCCGCGCTGGCCGGAGCGCATCCATCCCCAGAGGAGAGTCAGGACCGCTGCGTGGGGGGACACTCACAAATGGCTCGGGTTGCTCCTTTGCTTGGGTTCTCCCACAGCTCACAGCCACGTACGGGGAGGTTTCTTGCCAGGTAAGTTTGTGTCCTTTCGGGGGATAGGACACTCCAGGAGAAGTGGTTGTGTTTGCCTGGATCCAGACTTGAAACTGGGGTTCTCTCCTCCGACTTACCGTGCCAATCAAAACAGGATCTCCGTGACAAACCCGGGCGGGCACCGTTCTGGGAAATCTTTTAAGAAGGGGACCTGCTAAATCTCTGCTGTCATCCCCATACTGCTGTTCTGAGCTTTTTTTCTCAGTATCTTCTGAGAAGATTGTTAGGTTGTTACCTTCGGGTAAACTTGATACTAAAACAATGTGTCGTAGTTACTGTGCATTCCGAGTGTTCATGTTTGATTCTGACTGTATCTGTGTTATAACAAGCAGGACCCAATTTTGTTGTTGTTGTTGAAAGATGTGGTAGAATGTCTTTATGAACCTAACTTTTATTTTACACAATATATGTAAATAGCTACTCCTAAATTGTGTGGAATAATCAGGTGACAAAAACCTAGTGTCTCGATTTTCAGTATTAAAGAAACCTGAAAAGTATTTGACAGGTTTTTACAAATACTTCCATTTACCTAGATCCGTAGCCTCAAAATCTTAAGAGTTGTATTTCCTGAGTTGAAATTTAGTACTGGGAGCCATTCATTGAAGATTTAGCTTTAAAATAACTACACATAAAATACTTTGCTTTGTTCATTTATTAAGCCTCTGCTGCATGTAAGATGGTTCTGCAGGTATCAACATAAATTTAATTTAGACATAATTACTTTATGTATAGCAGCTACAGAATAGATTGAACATTGAAGTGGAACAAATGTGCATACACCGACAGGCACACCACCTTGTCACTGTTATAATTTTGTGTTAGATAGTTGTAGGATTTTTAGCAGCATCCTTACCTCTACTCAGTAGAAGACAGTAGCCCTTTTCCCCCAGTCTGGACAACCAAAAATGACTACGGATCGTGCCACTTATCTTTTGGGAAATGAAACAGGAGCATGCAGGTAAGAACTGCTGGTCTACAACTTTAAGGACGTAACATTCCCATCTTCAGAAAACATGCAAATTTAGAAATAATTAAGATTGCTGGGTACTGCTTTAGGCTTTTTGAATTTTGAAGTCTAACAGTGTTTTGAAATGCTGTAAAGTGACAAGTGAATATATATCAAGCCAATAAGAGAACTTGTGTATATCTACTGTGTGCCATTATCTACTTAGAATCATTGTTAATCTTACTTGAAACAGTATTTTGGCTAATTCTGTCATTGTCATTTAGTTAAAAGTTACTGTTAAATACTGATATATGAATGTCACATTCTTCTCTCAGTTTTTTGCATTTTCATGTGACAGTTGATCTTGCTTCCTAATAGTAAGCTAAGGAGAAATGATTTAACAATTTCTTCTTGTAAATTATTTTATTAACAGTACTGTGAGTTTGACCTCTACACATTAATTGTACTGTTGATTTTTATTTCTTGTCAGTTAGTTCAAGTCAATTGAATCAATATAGAATGGTGCAAAGAGTTGTAAGTCTGGAGTAATTGTGCTGCAGAGAAACTACACTTCTCTGGGGTGTATGGGTAGAGGATGTGGTGAGAAATCATCTCTGGTGTGCTTCTTTGGGTTTTCTTTAGTGAGTTCTATGGGCTGTTAAATTCCTTGTATATCTGAATATGACTCATGTATATTAGAGGATAATAATGTGAAATATTTGAGGGTAAAATATTGTTCATTAGAGACTCTTCTTTTGGCTAAGAATCTTAGTATAGATGAGTTCAATTTATAACAGAGAAACAAAGTCGTTCAGTACTTTGAGATCTTCAGCATACGAACACTTATTAATGTGAACGGAAAATTTCATAAGGATATAGGCATAAATTCTATAGTAGACTCTTTCTATGTGATCTGAAAAACAAAGCAAACTAGCTAAGAACAGAGAATGTTTAACCTAAATATGAAATAACTGAAAGATATTGGTTCTTTTTTTTTAATAGCTGCAGAGTCTGTTACTGAGATTTGCATATAGAAAAAGGTCATGTAGTATTGTGACTTAAAATAATTTTAGAACCCAATGGGGGTTTTAATGATGTAATTTGCATTTCATTCTTTTATTGGGATATCTGTTAACATGCATTTGATTTTTAAGCATTTTTATGTAAAAATAAGTGTATTTTTTATTTTAGTACTTAAAATTTTTATCTTTTTTTTTAGGTGTGTGCATGCATGCATGTGTGCGTTTGTGCCAGTGTGTGCAAGGTGGAGGGCAGTTATCTGGAATTAGTTCACTCCTTGTCCTGTGCGTGTCCTGAGGATCAAACTCAGGTTGACAGACTTGGCAGCAAACACTTACTGAGCAATCTTTACTGCCCCAGTCTAGTTTTTAAAGGCCAATTAAACACTTCAAAATAAACTCACAGTAATTCTGATGTTGCAAAGCCACTTACTAAGTACAGGTTAAAATATTTATACTTAAGATGACCAATGATTAAATTAAAATGATAAGATGAAAGCTAGATTCTACACAGGAAGTTTTTTCTTAGTAGTATGTATACAGTTGTGTGTATGTGTGTAGCAAGTTTGCTGTTTTTTCCAGAAACAAGAGTGGAAGTGAATGTATATAAAACTGATAAAGGATTTTTTAAGTTAGCTTCGTCTTTAGCAGTATTATTTTGGGAAAGCAGATATAATCTATTTTAGGTTTTATTTGTTAATATAAGGGATTTGGACTTTTTAGTATGTAAGGTAGCTTATAAGTTTTAATGTGTAGGCTGTTTTGTTTTTTTGTTTTTTTGGTTTTTTTTTTTGAGACAGGGTTTCTCTGTGTAAGTTTTGGTGCCTGTCTTGGATCTCGCTCTGTAGACCAGGCTGGCCTCGAACTCGCAGAGATCCACCTGGCTCTGCCTTCCGAGTGCCGGGATAAAAGGTGTGTGCCACCACTGCCTGGCATATGTGTATGCTATTTTGATAACTTTTGTTACCCTTTTTTGTTTGTTTGTTTAAAAATATACACTCTCTAAATGAATTAGAAATATTGTCCATTGTTTTTGTTTATGGATAGTTATATAGATCTCTTTTCAGTATTTATTTCAGTGTTTGTAATATTAGTGGTCCAGATTATCTGAAGTCAAACTTTGTCTTACTCTAATAATACTATTTTGCAGTCTAGAGGTGGAAGCTAGTATTCATGCATGCAGTATACCATATTAACCACTGGGTGGCCTAGTTTCACTTTGTTAAATTAACTTGGTAAATTCTCATAATTTGAGTGCCCTTGAACTGAAAATAATTAAATATACAGTTGCCCTAACCTCAAAAAGTATAACAAAGATTTTTTTTTGAGATAGGGTCTCTCTCTGTAGTACTGGATAGCCTAAAGTTCACCATCTCACTGTGTTACCTGGGCTGGACTTGAATTTATGAAAATCTTCTAGACTCAGCCTCCTAAGTGTTGAAATTACAGATATGAGCCATTATGACCAGCTTTGTATTTTTTATTATGATAACTATTTGAAATTTAAGGAAATTTGTATTTAAAAATGTGATCAAGTTGAAGCAGTTTTACTAAACAAATTCTTTAATTTCACTAATTTCAAACTAGAGGTTACTTTTTCAGTAAAAGTAAATTATACCTTTCCTTTGTTTAACTCATCTTTATTAGGTTGTCTGTTAGTTTGTACTTCTCCCAAACATTTTATCTTAAAAAACAAGTGTAATTTTGTGTATTGATTCACAAGTAAAGTCATGACTATCGTATGTTATTAGCTTATACCCCAATGTAAAAGTACCCATTTCCTAGCCTAACATGTTACAGATATTTTTATGCTTCTTTTTGCTGTTTCATAATCATCTTCCTCATTTTATTTACCCACAAAACAGTTTCTAGTCAGTTGTGGCAGTGCACATCTGTAATACGAGCTCTTGGAAGACAGGAAGGAGGATCATTAGTTCAAGGCCAGCCTAGATTAGTAGTGAATTCAAAGTTATCTTGCGATAGTCAGATGTTGTGACAAAAACCAAACCAAACCAAAAAGAAAATAACAACTAGGCTTGCACCACTAACTTTAAAAAAAGAATTTTTCTTGACTTAAATAAGAACAATAACAGTGATTGTGGAAACCAAATCTTAGATTGGTAAACCTTTGGGTTGTAACTAGAATAGTATTTTATCTACTTCTCTTGTCCTCTCGGTCAATCATGCTAGAGTAGAAATCATTCATTCATTTAACTACATGGTAGAAAGCGCAGTTTTACTTAATCAGTACATATCACCAGCACTGACTTCTGCAGTACAAAAATGCCCCCAAATGCTGTAAAACATTGAAAGATGATTGGATCTGTCTACAGTTTCTAACCACTGCTGTCGAGCAGTAGCATCTTTTCATTGCTAAATGGTGAAAGTGGAACTTTGACAAGGTTACGTTTGAAGATTATCCTTCTTTAAAATGATTTTTTGTAGTTGTATGTGTATGTTTGTACGTGTGCTACGATCGGAGACCAGTTCTCAGGAGTCAGTTCTCTCCTTCCACCGTGTGGGTCCTGGAGATAAACTTAGGTTGAACCCTACACTACTGGCTCTGAATCATCTTGCTGGCCCCATCACGCCCTTCTTTTTCTTAGTAAATTATGAGCAGAGTTAGGCATTTTCTTGTTACAGTTAGTGAAATTGATATATTTCTAGGCTTGTTTGTTATGTTACTAGAAATTGTACCATGTTTCCAGCAGTCAAATGTGCATAGAAATAACGTGGGGCTAGGGATTGTAGCTTCATGGTGTGATTCTTGTCTAGCATAGATGAAGGCTGTGGGTTTAACACTCATCTCTGAAAACAGAAATCAAAACAAAAGCCCATGCACAAAAAGTTGGTGCTACACTTAAGAGGTAGATTAGTCAAATGCTAGGAAAGTCCCACTGGTAGATGGTTCTAAGAATCCTACTGTATGTTCCCTTGTCCTTCCCTCACCCGTTCAGCCCAGCTTCCTGAATGCTGAGTGGACTATAAATACAGCTCACTGTCTGAAACTGATGACCAGGGTAAGCGCAAAACAGTACAACCTCATGAAGAAATGGAAATTTCTCACAGGGTATGCCCGCAAAAAATAAAGAACAGAGTTTTAAAGTGAACAAGGTTTTAGGAAAATTACTCCTTGGTGACTAGTCTTTTTGACCAAAGTAACACTTTTGCAACTCATATCCTTTAAATAATTTGATAAGAACTTTAAGGTGGATTTTGTACAGATAAGATGTTATATAGATATTTTTGTGGTTATTAAAGATCTATACAGACATATTTCTAAATTAAAATGTTTTAGCATAGAGATAACCTAGTTAAAAATTAGTTTTAAATATGTTGTGATGGAAGCTCTTGAGACCAGAGAGGAATGAGGACGAAGAGAACTTGTGACAAGCATGCCTGACAGGTTTTTTGGGGTGTCAGGAAGTGGTAATGTTGTTGGGGCATTTCCAGGAAAGGTTAGGCTAGGTTTAGATACCCTCAACCAACCTCTTGTATGCTGAATTTTCTTTAAAAGTTTGTTTTAGCAGGTTCTATTTCTTAAAGTTCTACCACTTGGAGGTACATTTGGATTTTAACAAAAAAGAATGTCTTCCTCCTCTTTCTAGAGCAGTGGTTCTCAACCTTCCTAATGTTGTAAACCTCATGTAGTGGTGACCTCCCCCAACCATAAAATTATTTCACTGCTACTTCATAACTATAATTTTGCTACTGTTGTAAATATTTACTGTTGTAAATAACTGATATGTTACCCCAAAGGGGTCATGACCCTCAGGTTGAGAACCACTGTTCTAGAGTCTCCTCCCCCTCCTATACCCCCCATTGCTTTCTTGTATCCACTTTGAGATCACACTGGTATTGAGCAAGGCAGACATTTTGGATGGGTTGAAATGAAATACTGCAAATTTTGTAGTATAAAACAGAGGAGAAGGAAGAATAAGAAAAGCATTCATTGATCTTACAAATATTTGAATGACAGGTACTGTGCTTGGTTTGGGAGGCGAACATGGTAACCTTGGTCTTTATACTGTTGAGCTTACTGTTTGGTTGGGAAGGTTGGCAAATGTGATTAGCATTAAGATAAGAAAGAGCAGATACTCTGTAAACTACAGAATGGAGCATTGTCCAGTTAAGGAGCTTGCTTAGAAACTTGAAATTCTTGGACCTTGAAGCATCTTCATGTTATTGTGTGCTTTTGGTTAATCCCATGATATTTCTGATAGTAGATATTGGCTGCTACTAGTAGGTATTTTCTTTAATTAAACCTGTGTATTGGTTTGAGGCATAGTTTGACGACAATATTAAGGACTAGCAGATTATTGTTACAATATAGACATCATAGCTAAGAGACTAGAGGAGTTTGATGTTTTGTCTGCACAAATATGGAAAATTTTGGTCAAATGGATTTGACAAGTCAGAGGAAATTAGGTGTTCCTACAAAGGGTATATTATGTGTGCATAAAATCCACAGCTTGACTTAAATTTTGTAAGATTGAATTTGTATACTACATTTAGATACTAAAAGTTATTCATATATTGCACTAAATATACTCAAATCTTCAGACTTGATATTTGAAATCAGAATGATTTTTTAGGAGTTAAATTTAGTAAGGAAAAATAATTTTAAATACTGTTAGATGATCTATTTACATAATACTAAATCATCTTTTCTTAAAGGTAGATGATATTATAGTCATCTTACAGTCCTGAGAGGTCAGTATGTTTAGGGTTATAAAGTTACAACTTGAACCTTGTTCTCATTTTAGAGGGCACTTGAGGTTTGCCTTCGGTAACTTCTTAGTATGCTTTCCCCGTTTTCCCAATGTGTTATATATACTAAAGTGGTTGGACAGTGAGCCTTAGAACTCAGCCTTGCCTTATTTGGTGAGACTTTGGGAAGAAGTTACTTTCCTAAGTCCAAGTGTTTTTTTTTTTGTTGTTTTTTTTTGTTGTTTTTTTTTTTTTTTTTTTTTTTTTTTTTGGTTTTTCGAGACAGGGTTTCTCTGTGTAGCTTTGCGCCTTTCCTGGAACTCACTTGGTAGTCCAGGCTGGCCTCGAACTCACAGAGATCCGCCTGGCTCTGCCTCCCGAGTGCTGGGATTAAAGGCGTGCGCCACCACCGCCCGGCCTAAGTCCAAGTGTTTTTAACTCCGGGAAATGGCAATAGTGGCAAAACTCCTCTCTTATAGTTGTGAAGTTTGTTTTCTTTTAATGATCTATTTAAAATTTTTTAGACAAGATCTCAGTGTGTATCTTCACCTGCTCTGGAACTCCCTATTTAGACCAGACTGGCCTCAAACAGAGATCCATCTGCTTCTGCCTCCTGAGTGCTGGGATTAAATCATGCTTAGCAAGATTTCTTTAAAAAAAATTGTGTGTGTGTGTGTGTGTGTGTGTGTGTGTGTGTGTGTGTGTGTTTGAGTGATGTGTACTGTGTGTGTGCCTGGTGCCTGGGGAGTCCATTAAAGGGTGTTGGGTCCCCTAGAATAGGCAGCTGGGTACCACCATGTGGGTTCTGGGAACCAAACCCAGGCCATCTGTAAGATCTGCAAGTATGCTTTACGCCTAAAGGATCTCTCCAGCCTGTTGTGAAATTTTTAGAGGGAAATTTAATAGACGGCCATACTCTTTAGTACTTAAAGAGTTTTAAACAAATGTTAGTGTCATTTTCAGATGTTCCCTACTTTTTTCAATCCTCTGGATACTCAGTATCTTCTAATGCCTTTTTTTTTTTTTTTTTTTTTTTGGTTTATTTCGAGACAGGGTTTCTCTGTGTAGCTTTGCGCCTTTTCCTGGAACTCACTTGGTAGCCCAGGCTGGCCTCGAACTCACAGAGATCTGCCTGGGTCTGCCTCCCGAGTGCTGGGATTAAAGGCGTGTGCCACCACTGCCCGGCGATACTCAGTATCTTCTAATTCAGATGATCATGGAGGCTTGCCTCCTTTTCAGGCTTCAGTCTTTAAAATTCCTTTTTCTTTTTTTTCACTCCATACAAACTCAGGCTCTGATTTTTTTACTATATCAGTTTTCTTGGGTCATCTCATGTCCTCAACTATTATTTTTAATTTTATTCTCTCTCTGTATATGTGTGTGTGTGTGTGTGTGTGTGTGTGTGTGTGTGTACGTACAAATGCGTGCATGTACACACAGTCTTGGTTGTTTTCCTCCATATTCTCCAACTTATTTTTGAGATAGTGTCTCTCACTGAACCTGTAGCTTGCTGATTTCCCTTTGCTCACCCTTCCTCACAGGTCTCCTTCCTTTCCCCTAATAGTCCCTTTTGCTTTCATGTCACATGTATTCCAGCACCCTCTATTGTTCCCATCTTCCCCTTTTAGGACTTAGTTTTCTATACTTTGATTAATCTTTACACTGATATTTACTACTTTATTCCCAGTAGCTTCTTTAGTCATGCCTGCATATACAGATTCAGTGCTTGAATTAAATAATTTAAATAAAAATTTTGAGCTTGCATACTATGTTCTTTTGTAGTGAGGACGAGGATGACGACCTTCAGTATGCTGATCATGATTATGAAGTACCTCAACAAAAAGGACTGAAAAAACTCTGGAACAGAGTAAAATGGACAAGAGATGAGGTAGTTACCTGGCAAAATTTACTAGTCTCATATTTATCAATTAATACTATTAATGTCTTTTTTTTTTTTTTTTGAGACAGGGTTTCTCTGTGTAGCTTTGGAGCCTGGCCTGGAACTCACTCTGTAGCCCAAGCTGGCCTCGAACTCACAGAGATCTGCCTGCCTTTGCCTCCCGAGTGCTGGGATTAAAGGCATGTGCCACCACTGCCCGGCTATTAATGGCATTTTAATAAAAACAATGAGGACAAATTATCTATCAACTCAGTTGTACATTCTTTTTTAAAAAAATCAAGGACATTGCCAGGCAATGGTGGTATATGCCTTTATTCCCAGGGAGGCAGAGGCAGGTGGATCTCTGAATTCAAGGCTAGCCTGGTCTACAGAGCAAGTTCCAGGACAGCAGAGCTGTTACATAGAGAAAGCCTGTCTTAAAAAACAATAACAAAACCCCCAAAACAAAGGACAAATCAATGACACGAACAACTGGTTGTTTAGGATTTACTGAAATAGTGTAGTAAGTGGGGGATTTGTGTGATAGTGACTTTAGTTTTTCTCAAAATGAGTACCAAGCCTGGCCACGGTGATGGCACACGCCTTTAATCCCAGCACTCGGGAGGCAGAGGCAGGCAGATCTCTGTGAGTTCAAGGCCAGCCTGGGCTACAGAGTGAGTTCTAGGACAGGTTCCAAAGCTACACAGAGAAACCCTGTCTCAAAACAAAAACAAAAACAAAAACAAAACAAAAAGAAAAGAGTACCAAATATGACTTGAGAATGAGAATGTCATCTACATACAGGATGGGGAAAGATTTTTAATTTTTATGCCTCTCTTAATAGGATGACAAGTTAAAGAAGTTGGTTGAACAACATGGAACTGATGATTGGACTCTAATTGCTAGTCATCTTCAAGTAAGCGAAATGGGAAATGTATTTCTGTAATAGCATGTCTTACTTAAGGCATTGATTTACATGGTCTATTTTTTTCAGAAATATGTCTGTGTAGTTTAGGCTTCATTCCTTAAAACAGCTGGTTAATTTTTTTTTTCTGGTATGTTTGTAGTTATTTGCTAATGGTTTAGAAAGTAATTTTCTAGTACAGGTTGAGTACCTCAAATCCAAAAATGTGAAATCTGAAGTGCTTCAAAATTCACAACTTTTTTGAATACTGACATAGAGCCACGGTAGACTGTTTTACACTTGACTTCATGTAATATGTCACAATAAAAATGCTAGGTGTGCTTAAAATATATAAAATTATTAGATTATGTGTATAAGGTAGATATGAAACATAAATGAGTTTCATCTATAGACTTCTGTTCTATCTCCAAAATATATCATTATGTATATGTAAATGTTTCCAAATCTTAAAAACTCTGAAATCTGAAACATTTTTAGTCTCAAGAATTTTGGATAAAGGATACTCAACCTGTACAGCATTTATCCAGAGGCCTAAAAAGACTACTACCATAAAACAAAAATGGCATTAAGTTTGATTAGGACTTTACAAATATTTGTGAGAAATGTTTTTATGTTTTTGTTTTTGGTATGCTGGGAATTGAACCTAGGGCCTTGTACATTTAAGCAAGCACTTTACTGCTGATCTATATCTATATTAATAAATATCTTCTCTATTAATGCCTTTTACCACCAGACTTTATTAACTTGTTGAAACTGAGCATTTATGGCTTCCATCTCTCAATGCTGACCTATGTTAAGGCCTATTATATTATGTGTGTGTGTATATATATATATATATATACCTTCTCTATTAAATATATCCCATATATATCCCTTATATATTTTTAGATTATCTATTATCTAGCATATGAACAGATAGCTTTACAAATTATAAATTGATAACAAAATATTAGTCATTATTTATTATTATCTGAGCAATACTTTGTAGATGCTTGGTCATGAATAGATTGAAATAAGGCTTCATTTATTTATTACTTTGTTTCATTTTCTGTGTGTGTGTGTGTGTGTGTGTGTGTGTGTGTGTGTGTGTGTGTGTGTTTGGTACTGGGATTGAATCTGGGGCCTTGTGCATACTAGTGGAACACTATATCCCAGAGCTGTATCCCCAGTTCATTTTCTTTTTGAAGTGTCAACCTTTAATCCACTTAACTGAAGTATAATTCATATCTTTTATAAAAATGTTTCATGTTTATTGATAATTTGAATGAGCATCATTTATAAATACACTTTTAATAAAATCTAAAGTCTAGTGATACCTTTAGGGTTGTTTTTTTAACTGTTGTACTATATGAATTTGACCTGCTATGTTTAAAGTCATATATCCACTTCATATAGTTTTCTGCCTACTGTCATTTATTTCTCAATTCTGGTTTATTTTTTTATGGCATATGTCTTGCTGTCTTATAAAGGATAGTATAGAGGTACATACTTAATTACAAATGTATTGTTTTTAATTTGCAGTCTAAACTTGTGATTAATTAAAAGAACAGAATTGGGATTTTAGGCATGTAAAATAAATATTACATGTAAAAGTTTGATATTGAATATACTATTGATTCATATTTTGTTCATATGGGTATATTTAAATTTGGGCTAATTTGTTTCCTGGGAGACATTTATTCAATAATAAATATGTCCAAATTCTTTCAGAACCGTTCTGATTTTCAGTGCCAACACCGATGGCAGAAGGTTTTAAATCCAGAATTGATAAAGGGTCCTTGGACTAAAGAAGAAGATCAGAGGGTAACATGTTCATATTCTTTTGAAAATAAATTTAAGTATTTATTTGTGTGTATATGTTTGGATACATGTATGCGCACGCATGCTCATGCCACAGTTCATATATGGAGATAAAGGATAATTTTTGGGAGCTAGTTCTTTCCTTCCACTCACTGTTTGGGTCTCAGGGATCAAACTTAGGTCATTAAGGACGAGTGCCGTTGAGCCGTTCACTTGCCCCAAGTTCATATTCTTTATGTCACTGTGTAGGTAGACTAGATTAATTCGATTATTTACTATTTATTAGATTTGTTTTATTTTATTTTTTATATATTTGTTGTTTGTTTGTTTTTCAAGACAGAGTTTCTCTGTGTAGCCTTGGCTATTCTGGAGCTCACTCTGTACACCAGGCTCTGCCTTCTGAGTGCTAGGATTAAAGGTGTGCACTACCACTGCCCAGCTAGATTTATTTTCTTATTGACATGTTGTAACACATAAAGTGTGGTTTTGTGTGTGTGTGTGTGTGTGTGTGTATGCTAGGGTTGGAGGTGGGCATACATGTGTTGTGTGCGTACATGTGGAGGCCCAAGGACTACCATAGGTGGTGGTGGTCCACAAGACAGTGTCATCCAACATTTTTTATGAAAAGGTCTCTCATTGGCCTTAGGCTTGCCAAGTAGGGGTAGTTGGTGGGCCTGTGAGCATCACGGACCTGCCCTCTGCCTCCCTGCTCCTGAGATTGCAAGTGTATGCTAGTATGCCCGGCTTTTTTAAAATGTAGTTTCTGGGGATGGATCTCAGGTCTTCATGCTTGCAAGGAAAGCACTTTTATAACTGAGTATTTTCCCAGTTCATACTTTAAGTACTTGGTACTATTCTTTGAGGGCTGTGTGCGTAAGAATTGACTGTTAAATGTCTTGAAATGTAGTTTCCCTCCCACCCCCTGCCCATCACCCCCCCCCCGCCGGGGGGGGGGGTGCAAAAATGAGTGAAACCACATATAATGAATACAGTCCTTTCTGAGGACTTTAAAAAAGGAAGAATGCTTTAAAGTTTGGTTTAGCAACATTTAAGGCATAGTTTAATTAATATTAAAAGTGAATTTTAATTTTATTTTCACACAATAATTTGATATGTAAGGAAATCATTTGTAATTTTTCCTCTTGATCTTGAATGAACCCAGGACTAAATAAATGTCAGAACATTGTGTTTCTATGTTTCTAGAGGGTTTGTGATACAAAACCCAATTATTTGTGCAATAAAACCTGTTGAAGAACAGAAGCATCTGCCTTATACTAGGAATTGCTCTTTAACTCAAGCCCTTTAAAGCTTGCTTATAGCTAATGTACTTGGGGAATTAGAGCATTCTTAGTACCCATAGGAACAAAGAAACAGAAAGTATCACTAGGCTCAGGACTGGTCTGATTTTTCTTTATGGCCAATGATAAGTTTTGAAATGTGTGATCTGGGGCTGGTGAGATGGCTCAACTGGTACAAGCTCTTGTGGTTTGCTGTATGAACTTGACAACCTCGGTGCAATTCCTGAATTCACAGTGGGAGGAGAGAACTGCCTCCTGACAGTCACCATGGTTTGTATATGCTTATACTCATACTTACAAAACATAAACATGCAAATAATAATAAATAAAATACGATGTGGGAACTTTTAAAAGATATTTTAAAAAGCCGGGCGGTGGTGGCGCACGCCTTTAATCCCAGCACTCGGGAGGCAGAGCCAGGCGGATCTCTGTGAGTTCGAGGCCAGCCTGGGCTACCAAGTGAGTTCCAGGAAAAGGCGCAAAGCTACACAGAGAAACCCTGTCTCGAAAAACCAAAAGAAAAAAAAAAAAAAGATATTTTAAAAAGATATTTAATAGCTAGGCCTGGTGGCATTGGCTATAATTCTAGTTACTCAGTAGGTCTAAATAGGGCGTTGCAAGTTCAAGGCATACCTGGGCAACTTACTGAGACCCTGTCTCAAAGTAAGAAAAGGGAATATAGTTCAGTGGTAGAGCACTTGTTAAACATGCCTAGTATTGGGAAAACAAGCACAGAAACAAGAACTAGAGCCGCACATTTAATCTTTAAACCTTATTTTCAAAATATGACAAGTAGACACATATCACAAAAGCATTGATAGATGTTAAATTTAAATAATCCACCAATGTAGAATGATTATGTTATTTGACAGTGGGTCAGAGTAGCAGTGAAGTAAGGCAGGCTGAGGAGATAAACTGTTACTCTAATTTTAGGTAAACTAAAAACAAGTTTAAAATGTAGGGAAAAATGTACATACTGCATTTTTTCAGATTGATAAAGGAGGAAATGAAAAGCCAGTAATTAAAGATCTTTCCTGCTTCCTAATGAACTTATTTGGCTTTGTGTTGAAGCTTATTTTCTCTTGTTTTTTGAAGGTGTCAGAATAGAAAAGACAAATCTGAAAATTTATAGTTATTTTGAATTAATTTTATATGAAAATAGTTTAGCTTATGAGTTACTTTAATTAGCCCCTTGAATTTTTGGACATTGGGAATTGATTTTGAACTTGCTATATGCTGAAGGATTAGCTATTAGTAAAATTACTTTTTGTGAGTTACAGTTATAGCTGAAATTTAATGTATTTATTTTGAGTGGAATTCTTAATTTGGAGTTGTTTCCCTTTTTGTTGTTGTTGTTGAGGTGTTTCAGACCAAACCTAGGACCTTGTGCACACTCAGCAAACTCTGTGTGGCTACCCCAGCCTTGACATGCTTGAGTTACATTTTAAAATTCTGCCGGGCGGTGGTGGCGTACACCTTTAGACCCAGCACTCGGGAGGCAGAGCCAGGAGGATCTTTGTGAGTTCGAGGCCAGCCTGGTCTACAGAGCGAGATCCAGGAAAGATGCAAAGCTACACAGAGAAACCTTGTCTCGAAAAACAAAATACAAAACTTTTTAAAATTCTGTCATGGTAATGGCTTTTCAACCTTTGTTTTTGCTTTCTAGGTTATTGAATTAGTTCAGAAATATGGACCAAAAAGGTGGTCTTTAATTGCAAAACATTTAAAAGGAAGAATAGGCAAGCAGTGCAGAGAAAGATGGCATAATCACTTGAATCCTGAAGTAAAGAAATCTTCTTGGACAGAAGAAGAAGACAGGATCATATATGAAGCACATAAGCGGCTGGGAAACCGTTGGGCAGAAATTGCTAAATTACTTCCTGGAAGGTGCTTATAAAAATGAATGTACATTGTTTTTCTGATCTTCAACATGTTGTTTGCTACCTTACTATTAACTATATTTCGAAGTACCCCTTTCTTTTATTTATAATTTAGACTACATAATACAAGCAGCCATTTGGGACCATTTATAATAAATTCTGTGGTAGGGAATATGATTAATTTGTGCAATAAAACATTCAGACCTTTAAATTATGTAAACAACATCTACTCCACAAGTCATGTTTTTGTATTATTGCCAGTCAGGCAGAGCCTTGTATGAGCTGGTGAGGTGAAATCTAAATTAGAGATCTCTTTCACGTTAGGTACTGTGCACCAGGCTAGGGGATTGCAAATACACTGATTGAAATAAATTATTGTGAAAGTATATTAAGGAAATTCAGTTCTTAATTATGGTGTACTTTAAGCTGTGAAAGCAGTACTTCAGCCCATGTAGCTGAAGTATAACATCTTCCTCAAAGACTATGATGTGCTAAGTACACTCTTCATTGTACTATTCAGATACTTTCTGGCAGTCACTAGCACAGCAGACTTCATATCTCATTCAGAATATACATCCTCATGCTTTATAATTGTCTGTGTCGAACTTCATAGTAACTACTATGCTTTCATATGTATTCCTTCTTAATTTTGTGTACTTTGGAAATATATGAAAGGAATCAATATCTTTGTTTCATAGGAAATTAAAACACAGTATTATATTTTCTTTCATCCAAGTTACTAATCCTGGGCTGCGAACTTCTGATATATTCAGTATTTTATGCACCTTTTTCTTTGTGTAGAACCTAGCTTAGTGCTTTAGCAAAGTAGGTTTCTAATAGGTGTCTATTTTATGCAGAATGGAATTTGTCTTTATAAAAAGGGAGCTGATGAACTCATTTTCTATAAATAAAATATTCTAAGAAATGGTAAAGAATACTTGCAATCTGTAATTTGTATTTTTCTTTACTTTAAAAAAAAATGGAATTGAGGATTGAACCCAGGACCTCATTTATGATAGACATCTAGGCAAGCACTTCACTCCTGAGCTGTATCTCTAGCTCTACATTTTTTTTTGATAGTTGTTTGGTTTTCTTTTTTCCTTTTCCTGATGTAAGGCTTTTGCACATGGTATGCCTTTTATCCAGAAGGCTTTCTTCTGTTTTTATTTTTGAGCAGGTTCTTGCTGTGTTGTCCAGGCTAGCCTTGAGTTCCCATCCTGCTCCTCAATCTCCCAAGTGCTGAGACTACAGGCTTCAGATGACCCTGTGCCTGACGTTTTCCTGTTCTTCTAGTTCATTCTCGACTTTCAGACCTCGGCTTCACTGTCAGCTCACCAGAGCTTTTTCCTGGGCCCCCTAACCAAAACTACCCCCACTTACTCACTTCTCGTCCTATTTTAGTTATTTCTTTGTCTTTCCTGTTGCTATGCTTTCAGTAAGAATTTAAACTATGATAGCAGGGACCTTTTAAATACATAATTTTACCAGTTGTAAAAATGTGTATTATAAATAGTGCTAAAATTTGTGGACTCCCTTTTCCTTTTAAAACGATACACTTTCATTTCGTAGGACTGATAATTCTATCAAAAATCATTGGAATTCTACGATGCGAAGAAAAGTGGAGCAGGAGGGCTACTTACAAGATGGAATAAAATCAGAGCGCTCGTCATCAAAACTCCAGCACAAACCTTGTGCGACTATGGACCATTTGCAAACCCAGAATCAGTTTTACATACCTGTTCAGGCACATATTTTTTTAATATTTTTATTATTTAGAAACAGTTTCTTTAGTTGCTATATGGGAAAGGTTCTTGGTTTTTTAGGACAAGTAAAATTTGTATTGGGCAGTGACAGACATTTAAATTTCCAAATTGAAAAAGTAAGCCATAAATTTGACAAATATTTTAGTACAAATTTTATTTAAAAGTTTCCTTTTACATGTGATTTTGACATTAAGAAATGTAGTATGTGCATACAGCACTACTCTTTAATTTTTTGTAGTTATGTTCCAGTGGACATAAAGATGTGCTTTCACATTCCTGTAGCTTCTCCTCAAATGTGGTTCTGTGTAACTGTAACATTGCCTGTCTCATGGGTGTGTATAGAACCATTTAAAGGAGAAACAGTAAGACATCACTTGAACATTCCTTTGGGGAACAGTAAATAGTTGATATTTAATCTTGTTGCCCTTTGCTCTTTACTTGAGTGATTGAGCCTTCATTTAGACAGACTCATTAGAGATTACCTAAGTTCAAACTGACAAGCTCTGTCTTGTCCAAATACAATATGCATTTACCCACCTGTAAGAAATTTGTTTAGGACTCTTCATAAGACTTGCTTTTTCTTTTCCTGATTGTCTGTTTTTTACAAGTTTGTGATGAGCAATTCTTAGTTCTTTTCACATAAAATGTAAAGACTGTTAGGACCAGGTAGTAGCTAACAAAAGATAAAATTGGGCACTGTATTAAAAAGTCTATTTCCACACCTTTAATCCCAGCGCTCAAGAGGCAAAGCCAAGCGGATCTCTGTGAGTTCGAGGCCAGCCTGGTCTACAGAGCGAGATCCAGGACAGGCACCAAAAACTACACACACACACACACACACACACACACACACACACACACACACACAATCTGTTTTCTGAGCCTTGGGTTTTATATCATTTTTACTTTTTATGAGCATCACTAAGTTTCTTTTAGACATACTTTTAAAAGAACCACTTAAAAGTAGTGAGATCTTAATAGGAAAAGATGGGACAATAGTGTAGTTATTTGCTGACACTTGACCTTAAGGATTTTAATGTTTTGTTTTTTTAAATATTTTTTTCTGAGTCCTAGATTTCAATAGCATAAACTACAAGGTTTTGCTTCTGTCTTAGAAAAATTACCATCTAAAGTTTTTTGACTTATGTGAACATAATTTTAAAATTAATTATTGCTAAGGGAGTGTTTGACAATCTCAACCAAAATATGTTGGAAAGATAAGGATATATTTAATATTTTAAGAGTTGTTTTCCATATAATAAGAAAAAATACATTGGTTTGAAATACTGTGGCATATTTTCATTGAAAACTTTGAGAAAAATAAGTTTCTAATTTATTGGAGTTACCAAAAAAAGAAAAAAATACATGAGTGATTCTGATTGTTGTTTAAATGAGTAACAGAAAAAGCCCTGTTTTTTTTGTTTTTTGTTTTTTTTTAACTTAGAGATTGACTGACATTAGGTGCTGATAGGAGTAGGAACACAACTTATTATCTTCTGTAGGCAGTAGGGCAACCCTCAGAAGCTGACTTTTAAGAATATATGGTAGGTAGGAAACGGACTGATTGGCTGATACAACTAGGCTTGGAAGCCAGGTGTGGTGATATACACCTGTAATTTCAGCTCTGGGGAGGCTGAGGCAGGAGGATCAGAAGTTTGAGACCAGCCTCAGCTACATAGTTAATTCCAAGGTCCTTGGGCTGCATAACAAAACCTTGACTCAATAAAACCAAAAGACAAAAACACAAACCTAAAATACAGATTTCTTTTCCTATACTTACGGTTTTATCAATATATTCTAGTGACAGGTGATATAATTATTAAGTAAAAACTATTGTTTTGAATTTTCAAAGTTATTAATAAATATCCAATCTCAAGTTATTTATTTATTTATTTGTTGTTGTTTGTTTTGAGACAGGATCTTACCATCTAGTCCTGAGATCTTACACAGGTCTGTCTGCCTCTGCCTCCTGGGTGCTGGCATTAAAGACATGTGCCACCCTGCTCAGTGTTCTACTTTTTATCACAAGCTTTCTTGGCATCAAATTTTTAAAAATTTTATAACCTATAATAGCAATGCTTTACTTATTTTTTAGATCCCTGGTTATCAGTATGTATCACCTGATGGCAATTGTGTTGAACATGTTCAGACATCTGCCTTTATTCAGGTAAGTTTTATTTGTAACAAAAATACAAAGGAAGGCAATCATGATGCATTGCTTACCTGTAATACCAGTTCTTAAGCTGAGACAGGAAGGACTGCCACAGTACAAGACAAGCAGAGCTACATAGCAAGTTTCAGGTCAGTCAGGGCTACATAATAAAACCTGTCTCTAAAAGCAAAAACAACAAAAATCAAACAAATGAAAACAAAAAACAAAAATAGAGGAAGCCTGATGCTGTGTTCTGTGATATATCTGTGAAGATCTGTGATCCCAGCACTTGGGAAGTTAGGGGCAGGAAGATGTGAATTTGAGGCAAGACTCTGTGCCCACCCCCCACCAAAAAAAAAAAAAAGAAAGAAAAAGAAAAAGAAAAAGCTTTTGACATAGTTTTAGAAGTTTAGTATTCAGTTCCTTACCTATTAAAGTAGGATAAAAAGCATTGGGTTTTTGTTTTGTTTTTTTACTTTGAGTATTATAAAACTAAAGGAAAATGTATAAATGAATTTGAAAAATAAAAACCATAACAGTATGAGGTGATCAGCAGCACCAGTGTAGTAATTTGTTCAGTCTTGCAGCTTAAATCTTTCAAACAGTTGCTGGATTGTATAAATACATTACAATGTAGTTATCTAAAATATTCCAGGCATATATTTTTGATACATTAATGATACATTAATGTTTTTTTGGGTTTTTTTTGTTGTTGTTTTTTGTTTTTTGTTTTTTTTTTTTGCTGTTGTTCATTTGTTTTTGTAACACTGCCATGTAGTCCAGACTGGCCTTGAACTTGATAAGTACCCAAGAATGCCTTTGAACTTGTAGTCTTCATATCTGTACCTTTCTAGTGCTGGGATTACAGATGTGGCCACCATGAATGGTTTTAGGTGGTGCTGGAGATAGAGCCCAGGGCTTCTTCACAGTAGGCAAATTACTAATTGAACTATATCATTACCCCTGTTTCTTTTCTTTCTGCTTTGTTGATATAGGGTGTTACCATGTAGCCCATGATAGCTTTAAACTTGAAACTCCTTTCTTTCTGTTTCCAGAGTGGGTGAATCACTACCATGCCTGAAATTATGTCTTTATTTTTCCCCCAATTTTTTTACAAAGTTGAAAATATTTACCAAGTACCTTTTTAGATTCCAGAGACATTGTGATACATTGATTTCGTAGCATTAAAATGTTAGTAGCGGGGCTGGAGAGATGGCTCAGAGGTTAAGAGCACTGGCTGCTCTTCCAAAGGTCCTGAGTTCAATTCCCAGCAACCGCATGGTGGCTCACAACCATCTGAAATGAGATCTGGTGCCCTCTTCTGGCCTGCAGAGATATGTGCAGACAGAACACTGTATACATAATAAATAAATAAATAAATAAATAAATAAATAAATAAATCTTAAAAAAAAAGTTAGTAGCATTTGGGTTTAGTGGCATTAAGCTTTATTATAGGTTACACAGAAGGAAACAAAAACTATTTTAGAGCAGTTGTGATGGTGCCTGTTTTTCTCTTTTATTTAACTTACTTTAGCAACCCTTTGTTGATGAAGATCCTGATAAGGAAAAAAAAATAAAGGAACTTGAGTTGCTTCTTATGTCAGCTGAGAATGAAGTTAGAAGAAAGAGGCTTCCATCTGTAAGAAATGAGCTTATATATCTGTGTTTATAAGAGTCCTTCATATGAATGCTTTTATGCTTTTTCTTAGTTATAGAGTGTTCTCAATGTGACTTCACATTTTAGTACACTTTTTTTCTCATTTTAATTTGCAGTTTTGAGGTTGTTTGATTATGACTTATGTCTTGTGTTCTGTATTAGGATACTTTAAAAATGCTTATTAAATCATAAATATTAGACTTAGAATAAAAACTTTGATTTGTATTTTTTTGTGTGTATTTTAAAAACTTGACATTCCATGTAATGATGGATGATGGATTAAATTGAAAAAGCTTATAAAATGAGAAATGTAGAGAGAGTATAAGCTCTAAAATTACTTTTATTTTCTTTGAAAAATTCTATTTTAGTCTATTTAGGATATGAATTCAATAAATTGGAAAAAGGAAGGATAAGCTTGGCAGTGGTGGTGCATGCCTTTAATCCCAGCACTCAGGGAGGCAGAGGCAGGTGGATCTCAGTGAGTTTGAGGCCAGCCTGTTCTACAAAACAAGTTTCAGGACAGCCAGAGCTACACAGAGAAACCCTGTCTTGAAAAACCAAACCAAAATAATAATAATAATAATAATAATAATAATAATAATAATAATAGCAGCAGCAGACGGGAACATTTAGATTTTATATTCTCTAAATAACTCTTTCAAAAGAAAAAGGTTGATATGTGTGTCTTCGATTTGGTTAGTCAGAATAACTAGGAGTATTAAATTAAGAAAAATGATATAAATTCTACTAGAATCTTGGGTTCAGTCTCAGCACTGATTTCAGAGTGAATGAGGGGCAAATAACATGTTGAGTTACTGGGAACTCAGCATCACTCTGATAGAATAAACTGAAATATTCAACTAGTATCATGAAATAAGTGATATTGTCTTACATTATTTAAAAGGTTACTAAAATGACATGTTAATTATTGCAGGTAAGATTTTTACTATAGGAAAGGCAGTTTTTATTTTGAAACTATAAACCATCAGTAAATAGGAAGATTGGAAATGTGCTTGTTTTAATGTTAATTTTAATTTTGCTAAAGAAGTGACAAAATAGTTACATTTAGAGAGTCCTTATTTGTAGATGATTATGTGATGTTTAAGCTATTCTGGAAATTTTTGGAATGGGATGTAGCTCAGTGGCAGGAGCCTTTTCCTATGTTTGAGGCCTTGGGCTTTGTCCCCAGCGCTTCAAACTAAAACTAAAACAAAACAATTACAAAAAATTTCAAGTACTTTTAGATTTAAAAATTTTTAATTTTTCCATTTTATTATATGTGTATGGGTGTTTTACATGCATGTATATCTGTGTACCACATACATGAGCCCTTAGGAGGCCTGAATAAAGTGTCAGATTCTCTAGAACGGAGTTACAAATAGATTATGACCTGCCATGTGGATGCTAGGAATCAAACCCAGGTCTTTTGAGCCAGTGCTCTTAACTGCTGGGCCATCACTCCAGTTCAATTTTTGGTTTTTAAAAAATTAATAGTGTTGAAGGAATGTTGGGAAGGTGTGGTGGGATAGAGAGGGGAATTGTGGGTGGAAATGTTGAAGATACATTATATACATGTATGATGTTATCAAAGAATACATATTTTTAAACTAATAACAGTACCTTAGCTCCAGATATAGCATACCTGTCTCATTTAATAAGAAAAATATACTAGCTAAAGTAATTCACATTTTATATTAAAAGGGAGAAAATGACTGACTTTTTAAAACTTTGTACACTTGATAAGACTTCATACACATTTATTTGTTTTTTTAAACAATTGTGTGATAATAGTGACTACTAGTTTACTGAATTCCATTATGCTTTGCTCAGCTAGGTAAATTGTAGATGTCAGAAGGGGGTGTGAGATCCTCTGAAAATGGAGTTATAGGTGGTTTGAGCCCACATGTGGCTGCTGTGAACTGAACCAGAGGCCTCTGTGTAGGAAGAATTTCTCTGTGCCCTGGTAGCCACTTCCAAATAACCACTCAGAGACTTATTCTTAATTATAAATGCTTGGCTGATAGCTTAGGCTTGGTTCCAGCCTACTCTTACAACTTAAATTAACCCATTTCTATTAATCTATATACTGCCCCGAGGCTTGTTTACCTCATCTATGAACTTCCCATGTTGCTTCTTCTGCATCTGGCTCACAGCTCCTTAGACTCTGCCCTTCTTCTTCCCAGCATTCTCTCTGCCCCGAAAATCCTACCTACCTCTCAGCCAACCAACTTTTTATTAACAATGAGAACAACATACTTTCACAGTGTACAGAAGGATTATTCCACAGCATTTTTTTGTATAAATAAAAAAGGAAAGTTTTAACTTTAACGTAGTAAACATAAACAACAACAACAGTTATCAAGTAAGAATTACAGTTACTATACCCAATTCATTTGTATTTGGCAAATTTAGAGAAAATTTTCTATTTCTTTTATCCTTGTGAGTCTAAAGTTTTATACCTAATTTACCTTTTTACTATAACTCAGGAAAACTTTTAAGTCCAATTATTTAGTTTTTAACTCCATCAAAGATTCCAGAATGGTATAATGTTACCTAATAACAGGGACATCTGGCTGTCTGTCTGGACAGTCATCCAGAGTTCTTCTGTAATGTTGGGAGCATACAGTGTTGGCCTACAGGCCTAGTATATATGACAGACATTTTTGAGAAGTAGGGAATTTTCAAAGACTATCCTACCTTGTCTTGACAAAGTTTGGCAGTCACTTTTTTTTTTGCATCCTGCTGGTCCAGTTTGGACAGTATACTGACAGCAATTGAGGCAAGGGCGATTTCTTTGCCCAGTGGCTAGCTTTTGCCATAAAGAAAGCAAACTCCATATGGAGGTTCTCTGATGCCCATCATCCTTTTATGAAGTAGAGTGGTGCTGTCAGGAGCAGATGTGGCTCACTGTCCTGAAAAGCCTTAGGTTATTAAACATGTTAAATGTCATATTCTCTAGGTCTTTGAAGTGTTTGAAGACTATCTATCTAAATATATCTCTGTATGACCTTGAAAACATACCTAACCTGACTGTAAGTTTGACTATTATAGATAGCTACTAATCTGTATTTCTTAATTATACATTATATTTTTTAATGAGCTTCATAAACACAATACCCCAAACAAGAGTTGAGACATACAGACAACAAAAATAACTTTAAATTTATATCAAATTTATAAATTTATACCAAAATCCATACCAATGTAAAATATTTTGGGATTAGTAGTTGTTTTGGATTAAAGTAGATTCAATAATCTACCCCTTTTTCCTGTCATTCCTATATCATATCCCCCTTTTTTCCTTTAGAAAGAGATCTTTGAATTTGACTCTTTTGTTTAGCTTTTTTTCTGGCTATGACCAATAACAACTTGTAACCAACCTTCCTAAACAATGACAAACACTTATAATCCATTGAATAACCAAAGGCCACCCATACCCCATCTCTTGGGAATGTGGGCGTCATTCTCTAGACTACTTCCTGTTGTTGTTGGGTGCTGGTATCTTTGGGGGAACCTTGAGAAAATCAAGATAATTGTTAAGTCTTGGCTGGAGTATTTTGTGAGGCTGGATCATCTCAGCCATCAGCCTTGAAGCTGTTTTGAATGCTGGATCACCTGGGCCATCTGTTTTTATTGGTATCTGGTCCCCTTGCTCTGAAAATACATAAACTTTTAAAGGTAGCATACATATCTACATTAATACAAGTATAGATTGTGCATTGTACACAGGTCAACCAAAGATGATTTTTTTGTTTTATGTTTGAGCAAGTAAAATATACATCACAGTTTTGAGCTGCCATATGGGTGCTGAGAATTAAACCCAGGTCCTCTGGAAGAGCAGCTAGTGATCTTAACCATCGAGCTATGTCTCCAGCCCTGAATTCAGTCTTGAAAGCCAGGATGATTATATATTATATATAGTAGCAAGATAGATGAATTAGGGCAATATTGTAAATAGAACAAATGAAAGTATATTATCAGGCAAATGGCATACTTCTTAATATTTAAACTATCTCTTAAATCAAGACTAACACTTTGTGTGGATTGTGGGTTAGGGAATGTTCTAGATAAAGAGAACGATAGTATGTAAAACGACTCTCCAGAGTAAAAGAATATCATTCTTAGAGAGTTAAAAGTACTAAAGCTTGGTATTCTTGAAGGAGGGTTGTGAATGGAATTGTGGAATGAAGTTTGAAAAGAAAATGAGGTCAGATTTTAGGTCTTTGTTATATGTAAGTGCTAAATTTATCAACATTGACTTTATAGTTAAAATTTATTTAGCAAAAGGAAATCTAGTCAAGGAATGAGATTGTGGAAACAAATTGTATACTAATATTGAAGGAAAGCTGTATTGAGTATTATATCTTTTTAGCTAAAATGAGATAAAGTATGTTATTGAAATTTATTTAAAATTAAATTCATACCTATATTGAGAATTGCAAATAATATTTAAATTTTTTTTGTACTTTTAGCAACCTGGAAGCTTTTCTAGCTGGTCTGGCAGTTTCCTCATGGATGATAGCATGTCTAACACACTGAATAACCTTGAGGAACACACTACTGAGTTTTATAGCATGGATGAAAATCAGACTGTTTCTGCTCAGCAGAATTCACCCACAAAGTTTCTAGCTGTAGAAGCAAATGCTGTACTGTCTTCTCTACAGACCATCCCAGAATTTGCAGAGACTCTAGAACTTATTGAATCTGTAAGTTTGAAATTATGAAGTAGTTGCATGTTTAGAAGCTTAGTTTAATACTTAACATTTAATACTTAAAATACCAACTTAAATATTAAGCATTGCCTAGTTTTGATCTCTTTTGTAGAGGTTTCTAGAAAAAAAAAATTAAAGGTTTAAGTCTTCTTCAAGTATGTGTCTTAAAAAGATGTTTTAGAATTAAAAACTTAATTAATTATTTATTAGATGAATTACTTAAGTACATTAGAATGTTGGAAACTAGAGAAACTATAAAGAGGAAAATTTAAATCTGTATATTTAGACTTGATCATTTCATGTAGTGTTATATTTTTGTCTTCTACTTATATATGAGCTTGTCTTTGGTTTCTTAACATATATATAATTTTTGAACAAGGTCTCACTGTATATCCTTGGCTGACCTGGAACTTCATATGTAGACCAGGTTGGCCTTGAACTTACAGAGATCTTTCTGCCTCTTGTCTCCTGAATGCTGGGATTAAAGGCGTGTGTCACCATGCTCGGATCTTAAATATATTTTTTAAATTTGAATTTTGAGGCTTTATAGTATTCCATCATATGACTATAAGACAGTTTATTTACTGAATGCATTGCTGTTACTATGCATTTAGAGGGCCTCTAGATTTTCAGTATCACCAATAAAAAGTAGTATTTATAGAAGGCTTAGTTGTCGAATCATGACAGTTATATACTTGACTATTCTGAATTTCTAAATCAAAGTATGTTTTCTATAGAAATTACCAAATGGTTATGTAGAATTTCATAGTATTTTCCTGTTTAATAGGATGATTTTATGATGAATTAATTCTTTTTAATAATAGCCTAAAATAATCTTTTCTTTTTATGTAAAATATTCTGACAGAAAATTTCTGCTACTGCATTAGATGAACCATTATCTTGGAATATTCCAAATTGATATTATAAAAAATTGTAATATTTTTTTCTAAGGTGGTCCCACTTAATTAAACAAAGATGTTAAGACAAAGTTTGTTTTTACTGGTAAAAATAAGTAAATAACTTGTTAGAAATTATCATTCTGTGTTCAGATCATATTTAACTAGGTTACAGCTTAACGGGTTAAGAATTCAATTTTTTGTAGGATCCTGTAGCATGGAGTGATGTTACCAGTTTTGATCTTTCTGATGCTGCTGCTTCTCCTGTCAAGTCTACTCCAGTTAAACTAATGCGGATTCAACATAATGAAGGAGCCATGGAATGTCAATTTAATGTCAGTCTTGTACTTGAAGGGAAAAAGAACAGTTGTAATGGTGGAGACAGTGAAGCTATTCCTCTAACATCCCCAAATGTGGTCAAGTTTAGCACTCCACCCACCATCCTCAGAAAGAAGAAAAGAATACGAGTGGGTCAGTCTCTAGGCAATGAGCTCGGGGATGGTTCGTTCAATGAAGGCAGCACCACAGCATTAAAACACACACCAGTGAAAACACTACCATTTTCTCCTTCACAGGTACTAATGGTTTTATGTTCGTAAATGTAGACAAGAGAATTGAGTTGGACCTTTAGTGTCTTTAATAGCAGTTGGTGGCTTTTTCTTTTCTTTTCTTTTTTCTTTATTGGTTTTTTGAGACAGGGTTTCTCTGTGTAGTTTTGGTGCCTCTCCTGGAACTTGCTCGGTAGCCCAGGCTGGCCTAGAACTTGCAGAGATCCACCTGGCTCTGCCTACTGAGTGCTGGGATTAAAGGCATGTGCCGCCACTGCCCGGCCGTTGGTGGCTCTGTTAACACAAATACAGATATATTTAAATGTATACATGAGAATGGTGAACTCAGAAAGTGCCTCACAAAGGGTAGTATCTTCATTGTAGCACCCTAGAATTTCAGGGAAGTTTTCTTTGTCATATATTCCTATTTCTTTATAAGACTCTTCAGGAAACTGGCCCCTAAAAGTAAAATGATTTATTTGCCCATTGGTATCTAATGCAGAGCTGAGACTAAGATCCAGTATGACTCTTTGATCCTTGACTATTCAGCATATATACCTGACATGCCATAAACAGACCTTATCTACTAGCTACATATAGCAATTTACATTTTTATTTACATGTTAAGTTTTCCTTTTTGACATTCTTTTTTTTTTTTGAGACAGGGTTTCTCTGTGTAGCTTTGTGAGCCTTTCCTGGAACTCACTCTGTAGCCCCGCTGGCCTCGAACTCACAGAGATCCATCCGCCTGTTTCTACCTCCCGAGTGCTGGGATTAATGGTGTGTGCCACCACTGCCCGGCTCCTTTTTAACATTCTTTGGAAGAAATCTAGACAACAATTTATTCTAAGAATCTCATGTTTGGATATACGAGACTATCTGCTTAACTTTTTAGTAATGTTCCTAGCAGCAGATGTATACATTAGGATTATTTTTTATTAATATAAAAAATTTTGTTATATTCCAGGCTTATGTCACTTTTCTTACAGCATATCAGTTAATTTTTCTAAAGACATTGGAAGCCAAAGGGAATACAGTTTTGAAGTTCAGCAGCTGCTATTTGCTGAAAGTGTTTTGATTATCTTAATTTTTTTTTCTGTTGCTGTGATATAATATCCTAACAAAAGCAACTTAAGGAAGGAAGGGTAGAATTTATTTTAGCTGAAGTTCAAGGTGACAGTACAGAGGAGTCACAGTGGTAGGAATTGAGAGAGCTGGTTGCATTAACATCCACAGCTGGAAGAGAGCTGTGAGTGCATGTTGCTGCTGCTTAGCTCAGTTTTTGCTACACAGAGAATGGCCTCTTCACATTTAGACTGGGTTTTCCCACCTCGTTTAACCCAGTTAATTCCCTTACAAGCATGCAGAGGCCCATTTCCCAGGTGATTCTAGATTTTGTCAAGTTGACAGCACTAATCATCACACATGTTAGAAAGTTTTATGAAAGAAGTAGGGAGCTTAATGGTCAAATAAATATGGAGAATAATGCTGGAATATTATTGGAGGTGTGTTTTAAGTTGGGAAGATGAGTAGGATATGGTAATACACAGCTACTGTGATCTGAAAATGTTTGAGGTATTATAATTTACATGTACTACAACGTGAATAGTATATTCTCCCTCTAGCTCTCAAAATTCAAAATTATTCCAAGGAAGATGAAGTTTTCCATTTCCAGAGCTTTATACATCAGTAATTTTCATTGAAGTAAATTCTGTACAAGTGGAAGGTGCTTATATCCCATGCCATTTGGATTTTATCCTTTGAAAGAGTTTGATGATTCAAGCATTAGGAGACAGGAGTGGTAGAGATAGAGTAGATTTCATATTACCACTTCTCATCTGCCATCGACAAAAGTAAATTGGGATTTCCTAATAGTATATGAGTTAAATCTCAGTTAGTACGCTGTGTAATTTAGAAAGTGTTTTGTCTGCTTAAAGTATCTATGCTGTCTTCTAGGAAGGTAGATTTGTCCCTTCCCAAGGCTTGTTCTTCCTAAGTAGTTGGAACTCCAGGTGCACATACCATGCCCGCTCTATTACTCTAGTCTGAGTTCAAGATATTCTCAAAGAAAAGTACACTTAACATTATTTATGAGTAACGGCTCACAGTTAACTTTCTCAGTTATACTCTTGTACAAAACTGGGAGATTTATTGCAACAACTATGTATGGTTTCTGTAGGTCTATATTTGATAGAATACTGTTTTGTTTTAATTTTTTGTGCTGTTATAAAAACCTGATCATTTTTAAGACAACTGTTTCTTAAATATTCTTTATATGCTAACCTGTTCAAAGTGGTTAAGGTGCTGGGAGGCAGCAGTGAACAAAACAAACGTGTTGCCTTTATGGAGCTTAATTTCCATGAAGTAGAAAGTATATGTAATATTATTGAAAATCTCTTCCTAAAACAATAGAGAAGCCTTATCAGTTTGATATTTATATAGGAATTTTGATGTTCTAAAATATTGTCTGTGAATTCTCTTCCCCTTTTAGTTTTTTAACACATGTCCTGGAAATGAACAACTTAATATAGAAAACCCTTCGTTTACATCAACTCCAATTTGTGGGCAAAAAGTTCTCATTACAACTCCTCTTCAGAAGGAAGCAACTCCCAAAGACCAAAAAGAAAATGTAGGGTAAGTCTGTATTGAATAATTATGTTAGGGAAAGCAGGAAGCTTAATGTCAAGGGTATGTTAGCATTTTATTCAAGTGAATGGCATATCACATAATCTCTATGTCTATAGGACTTAGAAGTTTGTTGTTATTGTTTTTAAAGTCACAGTCTTCTGTTTTGTTCCTGTAGAATACTGAAAACTGGCTAAATGTAGCATATAATTTTTATTTCAAGCAAAATATTCTTAATACTTTTTCTAAGTCGTTTTTTCCTTTTAAAAATTATCAGAGTATAAATTACTTTAGGCAACTGTATTTTAAATATCTCTGTAATGCTTTAAAAAACATATGTCTATATAAAAATGTAGTTTATGATTTTTGTATGGCTTTGCCTTCCTTAACATATATGAACTCATATCATGACAATAATACAAATATCTGAATGATTGACTAGGTTTAGAACACCTACTATTAGAAGATCTATATTGGGTACCACACCAAGAACTCCTACTCCATTTAAGAATGCACTTGCTGCTCAGGAAAAGAAATATGGACCTCTTAAAATTGTGGTATGAATACTCTTTATTCTCAAGCACTTTCCTAGTTTTAGTTAAAGAGAAACTTGTTTTTACCATCTTGAATTTTTTAGCATTTAAAAGTGTTCATTGAAACTGAAACAAAATTTTATCTCTTAATTTATGAATGTAAATTTGTATTAATCTTCCTTGGCCTGTAAATAACCCTTTGTCTGGCTCATTTTAAATTTGTATGTCCTCATGTTAAGTAGAGGAAAACAGTTGTTAGTGGCATGCTTTTTTTTTTATTAATGTTAAAACATGTATTTAGTAGTTTCACTGAAGCAGAAATAATATTTTGATATAGCTACTCACTTAATGCTGCTTAGCAAACTAATGGGTCAGAGAACCTTTTTGAAATTCAATTTTCTATGTACAAGTTATTAAGTATACCCCAGGTTTTTATTGTGAAGCTGAAAGAGACAATACAAATAAAGGGGCTTGTCTCTAGTTTCAATATAGTGAGTTGTTACTGCTATTATTTTTGTACCTGTGGTAGCAATAGTTCATGAATTAATACACCTGTGAAATGTTTTAGTTATTTGTGTTCTCATAAATATTGTTATCTTTAAAATACCTCAGAAAAGCCCAGAACATTCTAGATGTATGCAGATATTTTATAAGGTTATTAGAAAGAAAAATGTGACTTAAATTTGCTTTCTTCAATGGTGATTTAAGTTTTGACCTATATTTAGTAATCTTAGGGGATGGGTTCATTAAAATTAATTAATTAATATTTATTAATATTTTAAGTAATTTTGCTATAACTGATTAGTTAATTTATATATCTATAGCAAGTAGGAGATAATTTTGTTAATATTAGAAAAGTATAAAAGACAGTTTAGAAATAACAAATACCAACCATTTATTATTATCGTGGGTATGCACATGGTGTGATGTTCTTGAGGTTAGAGGACAGCTTTTGGGAATTAATTCTCTCCTTCCACCATGGGCTCTAGGGATGGAACTTGAGTTGTCAGGCCTTTTTTCTTCCCAGGCCAAAAGACAGTGTTTAATATACCAAAAAAAAAAAAAAAAAAAAAAAAAAAGGAATTTCTGGCAATTGCCTTTTAAAACCTTTAAAAAAATAATTTAGTCCCAGCCACTGGCCTTCTTGGAAGAAGACATTCGAGAAGTTTTAAAAGAAGAAACTGGAACAGACATATTCCTCAAAGAAGAAGATGAACCTGCTTACAAAAGCTGCAAGCAAGAGGTAATCTTGAATATTGTTTATGTATTTGTTTCCATAGTGAGAGGAGGGTCTTTATGTAGCTTCGGCTGCTCTCAAACTTGTGAATCTCCTTCTTGTACTTTCTGAGAGCTGTGATTGTGGGTGTGCTTTTCCATGTCAGCTCTTCCAGTATTACTGTTAATGAAAGTCTTTATCATGTCCAAGGGACTGGATATAATGTTACCTTGTATTATTTTTCTTAGCATTCTTCATCTGTGAAGAAAGTCAGAAAATCACTAGCCTTAGATAGCTGGGACAAAGAAGAACCGGGCACTCAGCTATTAACTGAAGACATTTCAGACATGCAGGTTTGTGAAGAATTCATACATGTTTTTAAATGTCTGTCTTAAGTCATGGTGGTTCTCATTTTGTATTCATTGCTTGGCCAGATCATTTAAAGGAGAATCATAGGAAATTTAGGATTGTTTTGCCTAATTCAGAGAGAGTTTGTTATCTATGAAGAATATATTATTTTTTAAACTTGTTTTATTTTGAGAGAAGTTAGTCTTTTGTATGATGTCAAAAAATGGTGATTCACAAAGCTTTAAATTTTAATTACCAAAATATTACTATAGCATAGAAATTTATTTTGTGTAATTACCAAGATATTACTATAGCACTGGCTATTTCAGTAGAGCCAAATGCTTCCTAAGAGGAAAGTTAACAGGGCTTCCAATACCAGTTACCCAGTAGTCTCTTGTCTCTACTTTTGAATTAGTTATTTTCCTCTTTCTTTTTTCTCTTAGTCAGAAAATATACTTACAACATCTTTATTAATGATACCATTATTGGAAATACATGACAATAGGTGCAACTTGACTCCTGAAAAACAAGATATAAATTCAGCCAACAAAACATATACACTTACTAAAAAGAAACCAAACCCTAACACTTCTAAAGTTGTCAAATTGGAAAAGAATCTTCAGGTATGGATTTATAAGTTTCTTTAGTGATTTTTGTTGTTGTTTAGTCAATGATCACTTTAAACTTACTGATCATAAGTTAATAGTTTTTCTTTTAAAGTTTAAATTGATAAGTATAAAAGCAGGTTTGGGTTTGAGAGAGACTCATTCATCAGTGCACATACCATCTATACAATTGAAGTTGTAGCCAAAGATTTTTAGGGTTTTGTTGTTTTGAGATAGTATCTCACCTCGTTTTGTAGCTGACCTTGAAATCATAGTCCTGCAGCTTCCGCTTCCTAAATCCCGGGATACAGACTTGTGCCATCATGCCCAGCCCTTTCATGATTCCTTAATCAGTATGTGCATATATTTAAATCCACTTCTGGCACTTCTTCACCAGTAAAATAAAAATGAATAGCCACATTTGTTGTCCTGAAATGGTAAGTAGTTGGAAGCATTTTCAGCATGATTTTATTGACATAATAGCTCCCAATAAACTCTGTGGATCAGAAGCTATCCCACAAATCATTTTCCCCTATTCCTCTGTGTCCAGTAAGTAGATGCAAATGAAGGCTGGTGAAATTCTTCGCTTGGTATCTTAGGAGTTTGCCCAAAGAATATGAATTGTTGGAGAGGAAGATTTCTTCTTCATGCTACACTGACTGCAGAATAGTTTCCCTGACATTCAAGCATTCCTTGAAAATATGTTTGGCAATCAGATATAGCTACCTGTCTGTCTTGAGCCATGGCTTTCAGAGAGTGACATAATGCATTCCCTTAATTGATGTAAAATGCTTTGTATTCCCAGTGTTTAATTAACATAGAGATTCTTAGGAGAGTTCATTATGTGGTAACTCTTACATATAATAGAAATCTTTATCCTTTGATAGGGGAGAAAGCAAAGAGGGTGTGCCTGTGGTTTACTTTTTGATATTACATCTTCCTTCTAAGTCTTTTCTTTTTTCTTGATACTGGGGACCAAACCCAAGCCTCCCACATGCTAGATAAATACTCCACCAGTGAGCTACATCTCCAGCTCCTCTCTTTAGAACTGTTGCAAAGTTTGGGTACAAAAGCGGTTAATATTTCTTGTCCTTTTATGATTCATTTGATTTGTGGGGAGTTGTTGGGAGCAAAACTATTATACTGTCACCATAGGCAAGTGAACAATATACACAATTATAATAATTACACAAAATTGATCATATATATTTTAGTATGTGTTTAAAAATATAACATCTCATTTTAAAAGATATGATATTGTTATCAAAACATTTTATAGCATTTACTTATAAAATTCCTAGTCAAAATAATTGATTTTTAAAAGTCTAGTTATGTGGACTGGCAATACGGCTCAGTGGATAAAGGTGCTTACTACCAATCCTTATGATCTAAGTTTGGTTCTGCGGTCCACATGGTAGAAATTTGTCCTTTGACTTCTACGTACATTGTGTGGCATGTTACACACACGCATGCATGCACACACACATACACATAAGCACGAACACACTCTAATTATGAAGTGGTTTGGGTAGTTAACTTTACTAATTTTTACATCACTCTTGATATTTCCTTCACAGTCAAATTGTGAATGGGAAACGGTGGTCTATGGGAAGACAGAAGACCAGCTCATCATGACTGAACAAGCGAGAAGATATCTGAGTACTTACACAGCTGCCAGCAGCACTTCAAGAGCTCTCATACTCTAAGTGTTACGAAAGCTGATAAAATGGCCTGCCGCCTTACTGTATTTTATGCCAAATTAGGTTGCAATGAAGTTTGTCTCAATTAATTCTTTTAAAGGTTTTAATACATTCCTAAAATAGTTTGCATTTGTTTTTCTATATTGGACAGGCAAAAACGCCACTTAAAGTAAGGGGTAGGCAAATTCATTACTTAATTTTTAAAAAATGAGAGTTTTAAAATTTGTTTTTAAAGAACAAAATGGGAAAATAAGGATGTTCATAGATATTCCAACGTAAATTTTCAGATGACTTCTTTATCGGATATATGTTGCTACTTTCTCAAGGCTGTATGTGGTCTGTTATGAACAAGTTATGTGTGATCTCTGAAAGTCTCTATTTAGGAAGCACAGGGGCTTTATGAAGTACTTCTGCATGTGTGCTGATTTATTTAGATTACCATTTATAAAGAAACACAGTGGGAAAGAGTCTCAAGGAAGCTAGAAAGTTGCACTACTAATTTTTGGTATTTTTCAGAAACAATGAAATTAACTACAGTGTTAAGCATATTTATTTGAGCATAGTACTATAAAAGCATTGAAAGCGGGCTTTTTCTTACTAGTAAAGAGTCAGTATTTCTTCATAAATCTCAGAAGAGCTGAGAACTCTGTTGAATGTATTGTACAGTATGTAGGAGCAGGAAAACTGTGTAAATTAGAAAGATGTCTGTTTTTATAATTTATTTTCATTTTTAAAGCTTAAATGTAGATAATTATATATGTATACAGGGTGTCTAGAAGCCATTGTTGTTTCTTGTCATCACAGCTAACCTAGTAAAGAATAACTTTGACTTTCACGTATGAAATAGTTAAGTTATAGCTGCAAAGAATACAATATCTATACTGTATGTCACATCTACCTAAATATTGCACTATATCCTTTAAATCATGTTGGTTATAAAGTAGTTCTAAAATGTACTAAATAATAATTTAATATTTTCTTTTTAAATTATATTGGAGGTCATATAAATTAATCTGGTGATTTGTGTATGTGTTTGAAATTTTCATTTTGTTTAAAAAACAATATGGTACCTTACTCCCTAAAACAGTCTGCACTTAGAAAGTTTATTGTATTTACTCAATGTTTCAGAATTAGAAAATATTATCTTTTATTTATACAAATATTTTGTCCTTTTATAAATGTTTTGTGTTTCCAGGTTACAACAGTTGCTTCAGTTGCCTGTTTAGGTGTTTGCACTTATTTTATTTCTTTTTGAAAGAATGTCTTTGCTTATGTGGTAGAGATTTTATGTAATTTTTGAGACATATAATGGTGTGCTGTCAACCTAAACACTGACAGGCAAATAGAATTGTACACTGTAGTTTGAATTATTTATAATTGACACACTCTCTCCCTCTCCACTCCTGAAGTATGCTGCTATAGAAAGTAGCAGAATTGGCTTGCTGCTATGAGAGATGGAAAGAGCGACCACCACTTGCACTGTGTGAAAAGATAAGCAAATGATGGCAAGTTCTCAAGTTAACTTAATGGATTCAACTATTACCAAGCAGATTCTTACAAAGACCAAAACACTACTATGCCTCAAAACCAAACCAAACCAAACAGCTTAAGATTTTAAAAATCTACTTATCTGTTAGTAGAAATGGGACTACTGAATATTTTAATGCCTAGTTCTTCAACAGTAGACCTAAAAGGGTTTTAAGCTTTAAATCCAATTGCTAGTTTTTGCATACTATATGTTAGTGAGAAGTAAAGAATATGTGTGGTGGTACTAAGATTATGCCTTCTTGATAACAAATAGGTAAAACAATTTGAATCTTCTTAGCATGTTAAATATGTTGATTTTTTTCTAATTAATGAACTTCTCACAGAAATGTTGCTTTGTAAAACCAATGATTGTGGAAAAAAATCATATCATTTCAGTTACTTTGGGGGTAATAATAGCACATAATTCCTTTTAAAAATGTAGCCTTTAGCTGCATTGGATACAGTAGTCTCCAGTTGCCAAAGTAAAATATCTCAAACACGCTACATATTTTAAAACATAATTTTTCTTGAGCATTAAGTTAACACAAATGTTAATATATTGTATATAATCCTGGGCTTATGGAACGTAGTACATATTTGGGTTGGTGTTGGTTGAATCCTCAAGTTAACTGCTTTGTTGCTATTTTTTTTTTTTTTGCCAAGATTTGTAATCAAACATGTCAGGCATCTCGTCATCTTTTTTACTGTTCATTTGAATTCTTCAGTTTTCTGAAGGTGCCAGGCATACAGGTAGCAGCCATACATGCATGGAAACTGAGTACACACATATGATACTGCATTTTGTTATAAGGTTTTCACATCAGTACAGCAATTACACTGACCAAATTGAGTTTTTTAATATATGAGAAAACTTTGCATTGTAAGAGAATCTTGCAGACAATGTTGAAATCTATTAACACCCAAATAAAGCATCTGTGTACAAGCTGACTTGGCCTTGCTCATTTCACTTTGGTTCTGTGTGATGGATTTGTTTGAACCCTTAAACCTGAGTCAAACATTGAGTTCTTATCCTCTGTACGCTTAGAAGTCCTTCTGCAGGTGATTTCCTCTATTAACAAATGTGGCCTGTCCATCAAGTTTCATTCAGAAACATTTCAACTTCCTTTTACTTCCAGGAGCTTAGCCCAGTGCTTGGCTGTGGGTGGGTCTCTGCATCTGTTTCCATCAGTTACTGGATGTAGGTTCTATGATGACAATTAAGGTAGTCACTAATCTGATTACAGAGGAAGGCCAGTTCAAGCATCCTCTCCACTGTTGCTATGGGTCTTAGCTGGGGCCATCCTTGTGGATTCCTGGGAATTTCCCTAGCACCAGGTTTCTCCCTAGCCCCATAATGGCTCTCTCTATCAAGATATCTCTTTCATTGCTCTCCCTCCCTATCCCTCCCCCAACTTGGCCATGCTGATCCCTCATGTTACCTACCCCCAGCCCCTCCCTTGTACTCCCCCCTCCCAGTTTACCCAGGAGATCTTAACTATTTCCCTTTCTTGGGACCCTCCATGTGTATCCCTCTTAGGTTCCTCCTTTTTACCTAGCTTCTCTGGGATTGGAGATCAGTTGAACAGAGGGAGGAGGGATCATATGAGCAAGGGGGGGATCAAGATCATGATGGGGAAAACCACGGAGACAGCTGACCTGAGCTAGTGGGAGCTCACAGACTCTGGACTGACAGCTGGCGAGCCTGCATGGGACCAAACTAGGCTCTCTGAGTGTGGGTGACAGTTGGGAGGCTTGATCTGTTTGTGGGGCCACTGGCAGTGGGACCAGGACTTATACGAGGTGCACGAACTGACTTTTTAAAGCTCAGCCTCTAAGGTGGGATACTTTGCTCAGCCTTGATGCAGCAGGGAGGGGTTAGGACCTGCCTTAACTTGGTATGCCAGACTTTGTTGACTTACCCCCTCTGAGAGTGGATGGGCATGTGGGAAGGCGGGAAAAGGGGAGAGAGGGGGAACTGGGGATGGTATGTAAAATGAAAAAAAATTTAAATAATAAATAAGTCCATGTAACTTTATTGACGTTGGAAATAGAATGTTCAAAGCAGATTTCTTGTCCCCAGCTGGACCTGCCCTTCCTTTGTCATGTTTCTAAATGGAGTTGATTTTCCTTTGTTCATCCGCTGAATAATTTCTTAGCTTCTTTCAACCCCCGTATTGAAGTCTGTCATGAAGACTCTGTGCATAAGGCCACTTTTATCTCAAATGAATTTGAATTATTGCACATTGTTCTGAGCTTCATTCTATAGAAATGAAGAAACTGCCCTGCCATTAGAGTGTCTGGGAATGGCCAAGTGGCCACCAGACAGGTATTGGCAATATTGCAGTATCTTAGTGAGTTAGTTCATCACCATGACTTAGTTTTCTAGGCCTAGCAATCTGTAGGAATTAACTCACTGAAGATGAGTTTACCTCTCAGTAAAAGGCTTACATAATTTTTTAAGACGATATATGAAACCAGAATTCTATTCGTTTGTATGTAAAATAAAGCTTCAGGGGACTAGGTATATTCTCACCTTAGATGTTAATAGAAGGAAATGATAACCACATGTAGATGTGATCAAATCTCTGGGGTTGCCTAAATAATGGTGATTCTAATTTATTTCCTAGTTGAGACTGGTTTCCACACTTCATTTTCATTCCTACTGGTGACTTAGCTCTCCCAAGAACATCTATATATATGATTTTTTTATGTCTGTGTTTGTGATGTTACTCTCTTTTTTGTCTGCTCTCTTTAGAATGCTAAAATGTCAGCCATATAGCACAGGCCTGTGAAGCATTTCCTGAGTCCTTCGTAAAATGTTCACACTATCCTTCATGTTTCTAAAGAGTAGGAGTTGCTGTTTTTGATTATTTCATTTCTGAGTCTATCAATGGGGCTTAGAAAATCTTGGTAAATGTTGAGTTTTAGTAATTAGATTTTATCAGGAAGTACTAGCTATACTTACATAACAGGTTTATAAATAGCTTTGATTTCTTGGTTATTTACATAAGACAAGTTTTGCCTTATAGCTAAGAAACTTTTTGAGAATCTTTTAGCTCATTTTTTCAATACCATGTAATTTACTGCTTGGTTTATTACTTAAGGAGTGATAAGCCAGCCAAGTAATCAGACCTTTAATTTCTAATATAAAACAGATGGTAGTATTTGAAGAGATACTTATTCTCTGAGAATGAAAATGTATTAGGTAGTAGAGGGTAAGTTGAATCAAGAGAGATACTTTGGGATATTCACTTTCCACTGTTTGGTTTTTGAAATGAATACAAATATGCTCAACAAGAATACTTGAGATAGAAAGACAAGAAAAAGTATACTTAGAAATTTTGTGGCCAGTGTGATAGAAGACTTTGAAAACTGATATTCTAGATGAAGGGGAAAATATGTAACAGAAATACTTCTCTGTTGGCCAAAAAAGTTAGCTACATCCAGCAGCCAAGTTTGCTATTACATGTGAGTGGAATGTTTGGACTCAGCCTAGAGAGTGAACACCACCCCACCCCCACCCACCAAACAGAACTAGGGTTTATGCAGACTAAAATTTTGAGTTCAGTATAGCAGCTGCAGCCACATGCCGGTTAGTATGCTAAACCCTTATGTACTTAAGCTCATTTGAATTCTTACAGCACTCCTTTGAGATAAACACTCTTGTAATTCACTTCTGTGGCTGTGGAGTAGGCTTATGTTAAGAGACTTATCCAAACACAATGTTGAAGCTGAGCTTCAGTTGTCCTTAATTTAGACTGATGCTTTGTAATTCAGCATGGGGTGCAAAAGATTACATGGTATATTATTTCATTTATATAGAAGTATTAAGCCAGGCAAAGCTAATGTATGCTGTTAGAAGTCGGGGTGGTGGTCACTCTGTGTGAGTGGGTGTGTGGGGTGGGTGCTACAGTGCTCTTCCTTGCTGTAAATGCTGATTTCATGGATATGCTCATAGCTGTAAAAATACAAGCTGCAGTATTAACAATAGGAAAACTATTCTCTTTGAACATTATGTTTCAGTAAGTTGTAAAAATTAATCCTGAGTTGGATAACAAGAAAATAAAAATACTCACCACCAGAGCAAAATGTAATGAAGTATTATTCCCAGTACTATTCTACCTACACGCAACAAAGCCAGCACTTGGAACTTAATGCCATTACTCGCCAGCATACGGCAGGCTCATTTCTCCTGCTAAACTAATCTTAAGCTTCTGCATGGCATAAACGACTTCTTCCTATGTAATTTCATATCATATTTTTGTGAGTAAGAGCTTATTCTGTTCCACTACTTAAACCTTTGATAGACCCCATCCCTTATAAATTCTCTGCCGTTTCTGCAGCTGCCCATCTGTTAACTTTCCCCAGCCTTTCCCCTCAACTTGAGGTTTATGCTTTCCTTGCCACCCCCGCAGAAATGTCCATGCTCACCAAATCTCTGGTCACCAAATAGTCATCTACCTAGCATGTAATCCTACATGTCCACTAGTCCCTTGTATGTTGTCGGCTGCATTTCTTTATAACACCACGTGTTAATATCTTGTTTATTTGGAGCTGACATCCTCTAAATATCACTTAACTCACTCATCTGATGAACTCTTAGTCCTTGTTCCTAAGGTCTCTGTTCACTCAGGGCTGAGCAGAAAGTAGGGCTCTCACCGCTTGATTGCAGACTTTTGCTCTTACCTAACTGATAAGAGAGAAGATATCTAATTTTTACAGTTTAACCTAGTTTATTTAAATCAATATGTTCAAAAGACTAAGTTTAGCTGGGCGGTGGTGGCGCACACCTTTAATCCCAGCACTCAGGAGGTAGAACCAGGCAGATCTCTGTGAGTTAGAGGCCAGCCTGGGCTACAGAGTGAGTTCCAGGACAGGCACCAAAGCTACACAGAGAAACCCTGTCTTGAAAAAAACCAAAAAACAAACAAACAAAAAAAAAACCAAAAAAGATTGTAAGTTTAATGTGGGACTACTTCACAAAATTATAAATTGAATATTTTTCTTTGCCTTTTTTTTCTTTCTAAGTGTATGAAATCCAATACTCATTACACTTCAAACAAGGGCCAATATCCAGAATTTACAAAGAATTGCAGATATTAAATACCAAGAAACTAAAACAGCCAATCCACAAATGGGCAAGTTAACTGAGTAGACAGTTAAAAAACCACACACACAAATGGCCAATAATTATTTTAAAGAGTGTTCAGTATCCCTAACCACCAGGGAAATGCAAAGTAAAATCAGAACTGTTGCTCTGGAGAAGTCTGGCAGAACTGTAGAGGATGTGGTGAGAAAGGAGCCCCTACTCACTGGTGATGATGCTTCAAATGATACATACAGCCTTTGTGCAAATCAGTTTGGAGGCTTATCAAAAATGTAAATACAACTACCATATGACCTGTTTCACTGTTGGCCGCAGACCAGAGAACTCCACAGCCTGCCAGAGAGATATCTGTGGCCCAGGTTTGTTGCTGCTTTATTTACAGAAGTGGAATGAAGCTAGTTGTCTATCAAAAGATGAATAATGAAAATTTTGTATACATAAAATATGGAATACTGCTTAGCTCCAAATGGAAAAAAATTACAGGAAACTGCATGAACTTAGAATGTATAATATTAAGTGAGGTCACACAATTTCATAAAGAAACCTACATGTTCTAATGTGCAGAATCTAACCATGTGTGTGTGTGTGTGTGTGTGTGTGTGTGTGTGTGTGTGTGTGTGTAAACAAATATACATGCGGGTACAGTATAACATGAAGAAAAGGCTAAATATAAGGGGACAGGGAAGGACTTAATGCAGGTAATAGACACGAGTTATAGAAGAGAATAGAAAGTTAATTGTTTTTCTAGTTCTAATCCTGTTATAGATTTTGTTTTGGGTGATGGATAAGTGCATGAAATACTGAAAATGAGATTTAATCTATAGATCCACCACTTCTGTTCCAAATGCCTTTTCTAATTGTATAGAAATTCATAGAGTTGTATAGACTTTGGTTCTGGTTGCTTTTAATGTGTGATGTCCTTATTTATGTGTAAGTTTTTTTATAATGAAGTTCATAAAAATTTTTTAAAATGTCTATTTTGTTCATAAGAAATTCAGATCAGCCATATTTCATGGACTTACAGTCCACATGTGGTGAGTGACTATTTGTATACTGGTCAATACATTCACAGTTCTGGGCAATTCTAGATTCCTATGCATTCACAGAAGAGACGACTGTAATTCAGAAGAAATACTGCCTACTTCAGGTCAAAATAGATAATTTAGTAAGTTACAATCAGTGCCTTCTCTCCCTTCCTGAATCTTTGAGTTTAATCTAAATTCTTCTCTTTCTTGTCTGTGACCTTGTGCAAGTCACTGACTTAGGGAAATGGAGAAATATCCCATTTTCAATCCCATCTTCTTCCAGTAGATTGTAAGGTCCCTGAGGCCAGCAGTTTGTCTTGCTCCCCAGGACTTAGCTAGCATTTAGCAGACAGCCAAGGATGGCAGCCCTGAGCAGATCCAAACAGCACTGCTCAGAAAGCAGACAGACGTAAACCTGAGGGCTTTGCAGGAAGTAATCGGTGTTTCATAGGAGGACCTGGTTTTCTTGGGAGAAAATTATGTCTGAAGTGATTGATCTCAGACTGATTGGTCTGAGGCAAATGGGTAAATAGATTGGGGAACACCAGGTAAAGACTTGGGGGAAAAAAGTAAATTCCATATTTAAAGACCCTAAGGCAAGCCGGATATAGTGGTGCATGTCTTTAATCCCAGCACTTGGGAGACAGAGGCAGGCGGTTCAACCTAGTGAGTTCCAGGACAGCCTGGACCACACAGAAAAACTCTGTCTCCAAAAACCAAAAAATAAAATAAAGACCCCAAGGTTAGGGGTGTGAGTGGGGGGATTGATGGAGGAGGGGATGGTATAGAAGAGGTTCCTGAGGTAGGCCTACCCTGGTAGGCCATTCATTCTATGGGAAGCATACTGGAGACCAAAATTAGCATACAGGTAACGCATAGGGGGTGCTTAAGCCATCCAGAAGAAACAGAATTGACAGGGAAAAGCTGGGCTGCAGTGGGTCTCTGTAAAGGCCTCTGCTAACTCCATGGGGATCTCTGAAACTCAATGGCTCTTTTAGTTGCCCAAGCTGAGGTGAAGAGACCAGGTCTTCATTGCATGTAAGCTGTCCAGGAATGAGATTTGCTTTTGGGCAAGGACATGTGTCAGAAGATGCAGTTCTTTAAAATGTCCGTGTGTTCACTAAAAAGAAGGCAGAATTGCCGGGCGGTGGTGGCGCACACCTTTAGTCCCAGTACTCGGGAGGCAGAGGCAGGCGGATCTCTGTGAGTTCGAGGCCAGCCTGGGCTACAGAGTGAGTTCCAGGAAAGGTGCCAAAGCTACACAGAGAAACCCTGTCTCGAAAAACCAAAACAACAAACCCCAAAAACCCCAAAGAACATTGGCAATGGTCTCAGAATCAAGACTGCTGAGTGCTTAGCCCTAAATGGGACGTCCGTGTCACCCTCTCCAAGGTGCAGAGAACACCGTAGGAGTGAACTGACCACGAGGCTGGAGGACAGAAAGGAGTGCTATGAAGCACTGTTGGATGTGACATGACGATCACTCATGAGCTCACAAGCAGCTGTGGACACCTGGACACCAGCTCGGGGGACATTCTATCATGGCTGGGGAGGGATCTCGGGGACCCCTGCCTCTCTCGGAGTGCTATGGCCGGTGGCTGCTGGGGAGAGGTAGTCATACTCGTCAGTAGTGTAGCCCCTGATAAGTTGCCCTTGCTTAAATAAAGCCCACCCTTGCTCATGAAGGTAACCCTGATTTAACTCGGTGGGCCACATATCAAAGAAAAGAACAAAAGGAAGGAAGACTTGAGAAGAAGGGGCCTGATTGGGGGGAGGGGAAGGGAATAGGACAGTGTGCAGAACTGTGTTTAAAGAACATACGTGAATGAAATTGTGAATGAATGGAGAAAGTAAGTCCTCTAAGAGAACAAGGAAGAGATATGATTAAGGAAACGCAGTAACTGCCAAGAACACTAAGGCTTGTTTTTGGTTGGTGAGCATGCGTCCAGGCCCTCTACCAGGTCCCTAGGATGCCCTTGTGCTCACCTCTCCCCTTTGGCACAACCACAGGCAGAAGCAGCCCTGCCTGACCACACAGTGACACATGCCTGCTCTGCCCTTGGCATCACAGGACAAGGATGATCTGGAGTAGCAGCAGAGGAAGCAGGCAGAATGCCTGTTTGCTAAAAGGACAATACAAAGGATGGAGAAGCAAATGGTGTGGAATATTACCAAGAGGCATGGTTCATGAGTGAGGCAGGATAGTTCTCTACTGTAAACCATTCCGCTTTTTCTGAATTCTCATCACCCCTTAACTACTCGCCGACTTGTACCATCATTGCTTCCACTGTGTATGCATGTGCCTCTGTGTGTGTGTGTGTGTGTGTGTGTGTGTGTGTGTGTGTATGTATGTGAAAGCTATTTTGTGTGTGTGTGTGGGGAGAGTATCTGCTCCCCTACTAGGACTCCTGTTGGAAGAACGTGATCAGGCCAGAGGCCACAGATTCAGCAGGCACAGATGCATACCTGGGTATAATCTGCCAGTGTCTACCGTATCTCATTTTGATTCCTTTGGGTGTAGTCCTAGGAGTAGTAGAGCTGGGTCATAAGACAGTTCAAGTTTTAGTGATTTTTTTAATAGATTCTTTATCTGGTTTCTGAAGTGGTTACATTAATTCCCATTCCCCTCCAACCATATGTAAACATTCCTTCTCCCAAAATTTCACTCAGGGTATATGATACAATATTTTTGTTTCCTTGATGCTGACCGTTCAAATGGGGATAGGGAGAAATTGTAATGTCACTGGAAATGGCATTTCCTTGATGACTAGAGATTTTGAACCTTTTTCCATACACTTATTAGCCACTTGTAGTTCTGCTTTTCAAAAGTGTCTGCTTGGTCTATTTGTTAATCTATTGGTTGAATTACTAGTTCTTTGGGTGTTAAATTTTTTAGGATTTTTAACAGAATCTGGGTACCGATCCTTTATTGGATGAGTAGCTGGACAGAATTTTCTCCCACTTTATAGGCTGTCTCTCCACTCTGTTCATTGCTACCTTTGTTGAACAGAAGTATTTATTTATTTGCTTTCATGTAGGTTGAACTCAAGGTTCTGTGCAGGTAAAGCGAGTGTCCTGTCACTGACTATATACTTCAGAAGCTTTTTAGTCTGATACAATCTAGTGTGTCAGTTTGGGTCAAGTACCTCAAAAAGTAAAATCTAAGGTTGACCATAGCATCAAAGGTAATACTAAATCAAGCAGGTGTCTTTCCTACTTTCACAAATTTTAAATTTAAACTAACTTTAAATGTAAAGATTCACAAATCTTAAATTTAAAATTTAAGATAAGGTCTCTGTCTTACAGAGTAGGTAACTGATAGACATCTACTATATATATTATCTGTGTATATATATTCAACTATCTCATCTCCAAGAATTTAAAACATAGATTACTTACTTCCCTCCTGTTGTTTGTTTGTTTGTTTGTTTGTTTGTTTTTTGAGGCAAAGTCTCATGGAGTCTAGGCTGGATTCAAAAGACCTTGAATTTCTAATCTATCTCCCTCCACCTTCCAAGTAGTAAAATTATAGGCATGTGCCACCAAAACAAGTTCATAATGTGTTGGGGCTCAAACCCAGAGCTTTGTGCATGCTGAGTAAGCACTCTACCAGCTGAGCTGCATCCCCAGCCCTGCTGTGTTTAATGCAAGAAAGAGAAAAGCACAGAGACATCATGGGGGCGATAAGGAAAGCCACCTCCCTCTCCCTGACTTGCTTCACACCATGGGGATGAGAAGAAAAGCCACCTCCCTCTCTCTGACTTGCTTCCTCTGTTACCCCAAGCTGTACATGGCTATTTTCCTGCCCTGTCACCCCAGAACTGTTGGGGTTAATATTTCCTATCCACCTGATAGTTCCTCCCTTCCATTCCTTCTGTGATTGTTACAGAAAGGAAGCTAACTCTGGGCTGTGGTTGAGGTTTTATAATTGCAGAGGCATTTAGAGGACTGTGGAGTAGTGCCTGAGTGACAGCTTTCATTGGTCACTGCCAAGGTTTTGTTTTCCTGTTATTTACCTTAAAAAAACAAACAAACAAATAAAAACCAACTTGCAGAGTTTTCATACTTTTTTAGGACAGTCATCAAAGGGAAGTATGTTTCTGGTGAGGAACAGGAAATAGCTTATGAAGCCTTTGTGGGTTAAGCTCAGAGGATGGTATCCCAGCAGGAAGAAGGAGAAAGTCTGCACAGCCCAAACTGGATTTCCCTGTAGTGACTGTAAAAAGCAGCTCAGAGTCCTGAGTCCCTCTGATGACTTCAGGCCACCAGAGAGGCCAGCCCTGGGCAGTGTGTCCCTCCAATGGGGCGTGAAACACTGTGTCTCCAGGCTTTTGTTCAATATGCAGACCAGCTTGGGCAGGAAATTCACTGGAGATGGTTCTGAATTGGAGACTACAAAGTTATGAATGGCCCGTCTGCTCACAGGCCAGAGCCGTTGAATCTCTTGAGTCCTCTAACCTCATTTCTAGATGCTTCAATGCTCTGGGGGCTGGGGCTTCGGGGGGCGTGTTTCAGATCTTATTAGATATTGTTTTCAGAAAGAATAATCAAGGGCAAGACCCAGATAAAGCATTGCTTTATTGAATTCCAGTTTGGGCCATTCATTACTAGTGAAGCATTGGTAAAAATGCATAATATCTTCTAGTCTAAAAAAGCCATTAAAAGGAATGAAGGTAGAGATTGTTTGCCGAAAGCTGGCAATAATATATCAGAAAGGAACTGGTCTCTCCAAGGAGCAGAACACACTACCGGCTGTTTCTGAGACAGTATTCACCACCTGGCCTCTGGTATTGGTGAATGCTAACTGGCCTCAGCTTTCCAACACTACTTTCTGATTTGCATATGCATAACTAACTTCTGAGTCCTTTTGATGAGCAAGCCGAAGACTGGAAGTTATTCCACCTGCCAAAGATCATACTGGTAGAGGTGAATTTATTATTAACTGATGCTTAAATGTCAAGGCCATCACTTGCACTGGTCCCTGTGAGTGCTGGGAGTCTCAGGGTGTGGAAAGGGAACCAGCTTGCAGTCTTTGAGAGGGTCTAGCTAAGCATTTCTGGTAAGTTGCCTAAAGAAATCTCAGAAAAGGAGATTGTAAATCTTGGTGTCTCCAGATGTGTGTTTTGGTTTTCTTTGTCACTGAAAAGCAATAGTCAGTCAATCCTATTTTTGCATTCTGAAAGGGGAGCTTCCACACTGTAATGATGTTGGGCCCCACAAAACCTTCCCATGTATGAAGGAAGCTACAGAGATGGGTTTGAATTTGGGTCTTCTGATTCAGAAACCCACCTTTATAGACTTTGTAAAAGAAAAAAAGCATAAATAGGACATTTTGTTGAAAGTGTGAAGGTGGAGTGTGGGAATTACAATAAAACCCCCACAAAACTCTGTATCCAGTCAGAGACAGAAAGGGAACATTTTCAAGCTGAGAGCAGTATGTTAGAATTTCTGGATTAGTGATTGTTCTGCCTTTCCTCTACTGGAATGCTAAATTACTTTGATAGTCTAGACAAGCTTAGAGATACCAATTACTTACATTTAAAATTTTTACCATCATAAATTATAATGTTAATTTTTAAAGCTTTAAGTGATTATAAAACAAATTCCAATAAACCTTGTGAACTTCAGATATCTTTTAGATTTATATTTTCTTGGTCAAAACAATAAGATAGACTTTATTTCCAAATACCACTGCTTTCAGTTATTTTCACCATGTCTCTGACGGCTATCTGTAGTTTTTTTTTTTTCTTTTCTTTTCTTTTAGAGAGTAGAGCTAACATTATCTATCCTTCTTCCATCAAGCTCTCTTTGGGTACGAAGGAGATGGTGAAATTGGAGGAGGAGTAGAAAAAGCCAGGAAGCTCATCCTTGACCTGACACCAGCCCAAGTTGGTCAACTTGACTCCTGAGATGCAGGCTCTCCTTTTATAAAAAGGAAACAAACAAGTTTTGGAATTAGGATGAAATGAAATAATGATACCTATAAACTATGGACTTGTGCACAGACATGAAGCATTCTTATTGGCCAAATGTATTAATTCATTAAGAAAACAAGTTATTGTAAATAGATATCCAACTCAAATTCTTTGAACAGGTGGTCTAATTAATATTGACAAGGATGATTAAGAGGACAGAAAAACATTTGTGTTTTGTTTATAACTGTTATTCAAGCACATATACTGTGCCTCAGATGTGGCAGGTGTTCATCGGATAATTGTAGAATAATGTATACATGAATCTATGCAAGATCTATCAAGATTTGGCTCCACTCTAATACTGGGTTCTGATAGTAAGGTAATTTTGATCAGTAGAGATGGTGGAATTGCATCTTAGCCAGCAAGAATGGGTAAAAACTAGAGAATGAAAAATTAAAGACACACTTAGAATGACAACTTTGCCTTGAAGAAGCAATACTATAAACATGTCCATGGGAGACAGATCTTAAAGGGTCTTTAAAATTCTGCTAAGAGGTTGAACTTTTATCCTAAAAGCACACAGGAACCTATATGGCTTTCATCATGATACAAAAATTATTTTTAAGAATAAGAGCATATGTATCAATGCAAAGAATGTGAGTGATTTGTAGCTGAAAGTTTTCCTGTGTCCCACCCAATCTGCAGCCGCTCAGACTCAAATAAACATACACGAGGTTATATTATTTTTAAACTATGGCCACGGCAGGCTTCTCACTAGCTAGCTCTTATATCTTAAATTAACCCATTTCGCTGGGCGGTGGTGGCGCACGCCTTTAATCCCAGCACTCGGGAGGCAGAGCCAGGTGGATCTCTGTGAGTTCGAGGCCAGCCTGGGCTACCTTGGATGGTGAAGGTGGGCCAAGCAGAGCTCCAGAGAACACCGCTGGACTGCGATACACCTTCCCCAGACTCCGCGACCTACCGATCCCTTAACTTGTAAGTTATGCCATTAAATAAATCTCCTTTTAACAACGTGGAGTGGCCATAATATTTACACCAATAGACCAGCCTTAATATTATACATCCCAGGGGCTCAGGAGAGAGAACTACGAATGGCGAGGACTATTTTGGGGAAATAGAATCTCAGCACACTGAGCTCTATAGTCCACTTGCTTTAATTCCTCTGGGATAACATCCTATTTACACAGCTTCAGTTCTGTTCTTGTGCCTAGCTCCTTTCTTGCCTAATTTCTCTCTATATTTATCTACTGTTCCCTCTAAGTTCTATCTTAATTCTCTTGTCTTAATTCTGCTTTATCTAGGTCCTTTTCATCTTGTTCTTACCCAGCTAGTACTTCCTCATCTGACTCTTCCTCATCTTCCATCTCATCCACACATCCTCTCTGGTTAAAATCCTCCTTATCCCTCTGTTCTCCATCTCTAAGTTCTCCACTTTCCTCCTAAGTCTTCCAGGAATCCAGTTATAAACCTAAGCAATAGCAATCCCCTGGTCGAGCAAGGTCACCAGGCTTGAATTCTACAGGGTCATAAAGGCAGGTAAGAATTTTACTCAGGCAATGACCACCAGGCTTTCTTTTACAATCCAAAATGGGAGTGACAAAAGAGGATGTCAACTGAGTGCTAATGACCGGTTAGTATATAAAAAACGGGGTCTATGTGCTCAGTCTACATATAAAAAACGGGGTCTATGTGCTCAGTCTACATGCTGAGAAGTGGTTAGGTAAGAAGTTAGGGGTCTATTAGTAAGGCTGTATAAGAAAGGAGGGTCTTACCCTAAATTGCACAAGAAATAAAGCTATCCACCTGACCTAAGAGACAGGTATTGTTTCGTTTGGCCTTGGATGCTTGAAAGGCATTTTAGATAAATACACTGTTAGGAGTTCTTAGAAGCACACAAGAAATCATTTTTGGAACCAGCTAATATATATGTATATATACAAAAGCTAAAATATCACCAAGACTTCTTAAGCCATGGCTTGACCTTTGGAGAAGTCCTTGACTTTTCCAAGTAGTAGCTTTGTGATAGTAGCTGAATTCCATTACATTTTCCTGCGGCTTTCAGCATAGGTGTGTGCCACCACCGGCCAGCCTATTGATACAAATTTAAAGTCAATTTTGTTATACTGTATGTATATTTCTACTCTTGTTTAAAATATTTTGTTTGTGTAACTCATTTGAAATAGTAGTGTATAGTTGAGAAATATAGATTAATAATTTGTCATCTATGATAATCAAACTTATAGTCATGTTAGTTAAGTTTTCTAGGTATACATAGATATATTTCAATTAGGTAATCTTCAAACACTTCAAAGACCTACAGAATATGGCATTTAAATGTTTTAAAACTTAGACTTTCTGGACAGTGAGACATATCTGCTCCTGGCAGCACCGATTTACTTCAGAGATGAGGATGGGCATCAAAGACACTCCATATGGAGTTTATCTTCTTCTTGGCAAAAATAGCCATTTAAGCAAGAAACTGTTCTTACCTGGACTGCTTGATGAAATGTTGTATTGACTGGACATGCAGGACCCATAGAAAGGTGACCACTGAACTTTGCAAGGTGAGATGGTCCTTCAGGTTCCTGCTTCTCAGAGGAGACTGCCAGACATTCTACAGGACACAGAGAAAAAAAAATGACTGAGAGACTAGGCCTATGGGCTAAAGATGGATGCCCCCAATGTTACAGAGGAACTTTGGAAGACTGTCCAGGCAGGCAGCCATCTCTGTCATTTCCAGAATTTTGGAAGTTGCATACAATGCATTTCCTGTTTACTTAAATAATATTATATCCTTCTGGGGTCTTTGATGTAGTTGAAGACTAGATAGTTATAATTATAATTTTTCTTGGTAAGGATAAAGATAAATTAGATATGAAACTTTAGACTCACAAATATAGAATAAATAGAATATTTTCTTTAATTTTGCCAATTACAAATAGACTAGATATTATAACTGTAATTCTTGCTTGATAACTGTTCTATTATATGTAATTTTACTATGTTAAAGTTAAAACCTTCCTTTTTGATTAGACAGAAAAGGGAAGGTGCTGTGGGATGTCATTTCGTATGCTGTGAATATGTGTTGCTCTGATTGGTTGATAAATAAAATGCTGATTGGCCAGTATCCAGGCAGGAAGTATAGGTGGGGCAAGCAGATGAGGAAAATTCTGGGAAGAGGAAGACTGATCAAGAGTCACCAGCCAGACACAGAGGAAGCAAAATGACAATGCAGAACTGAAAAAAGGTACTAAGCCATGTGGCTAAACATAAATAAGAATGATGGGTTAATTTAAGCATAAGAGCTAGTCAGTAATAAGCCTGAGCTTATGGCAAAGCAGTTATAATTAATTTAAGCCTCTGTGTGTTTACTTGGGGGAAGCGAATGGGAGAGATTTGTTCTGACCACTGGCTGGCTGGGACACAGGAAAACTTCTAACTACAGTGATTACTTCAACTGAAAAGCAGGCAAGTTGGTCCTGGCCACAGAGAGACAAGTCATAGAGGAATGCCATGCTTCAGGACCCTTGGCTCCAAGGTAACATGACTAACAGTTAAAGTTGTTTTCCATTCAGTTAAGCATGAGGAGTCACTGAGTATCTCCAGTGTGTACACCATGGATAGCTAGCTATCACAGAAGCTAATGAGAAAGCTGGAATTCAGTGTTTAAAGCTTCCCCTAAAAGAGAGACATACCCATGAACATTTAATTAAAAACTCTTGGCAAAGGGATGCAGTCAAGAGTATGTAGGAGGCTGGGTGAGATGGCTGAAAAAAAAAAGAAAAAGTTGGACAAATAGGAAAGGGGGCACTGGGAGGAGTTGGGGAAATGTTGGATACGGTTTCAAAAAAACCCACTCCTTGCATGAAATTCTCAAAGAACTAAATTTTTAAAAGGGGAAAAGGGGATTTGGGTGAGGATATAATCTAATTCAAGGAAAGTTGATGGTTAATGGGTATAATTTGAAAAAATAGATATCTTTTGTTTTAGGTATAAAGATATTAAAACTCATGACCAAGGCACTCAGGTCATACCCAAAGTCACACAGATATAAAGTGACATATCAAAATATACAGTGCAAAACTTGTATCTCTTGGTATAAAGTCTGTTGTAGCTTTTTCTTTCTAAAAATTTATTAGCATATATTGATTATGCATAATGGAGGAGATCACAGAGGAAGGGAGAGGGAAGAGCAAGGGAGGGAATATGGGGAGGGATAGCTAAAACTAAGGGCCATTTGAGGGGTTGTATAAAAACCTAATGCTGTATAGGCCTCTTGAAATATATACATATATGAAAGAAACCTGAACAGAATCAGCAAATAACAGGGGAGACAAAGCCCCAGCTGGACATCTCTTGCCACCCAATGAAGCCTCCAGTGCTGGGAATGGGTTACATCCCATCACGCTGTTGGCCAAAGGGGTCCCATGGAACTCCCAAACAACCCAGGCTATTGCTAAAACTATTAATTGCTCTCCACAGACATGGTAAGGCCTGATTGCTAAAGACAACATCTACATATCTCATTGAACGTGGAGAAGTTGAGCTTGGGCCTAACTAGAGCCTTTGCCCCTACTGACTAATGTTCACTGTACTGGAAGGTACCCTGCATGCTACCAGAGCAGGAAAGTAAACACCAACCCAGCTACAAACCCTGCGATCTACTATGGTGTCCTACCTACAGGATACACGAGTATAATAGTGGCACAAAAGCTGTGGAAGTAACCAACTGTTATCTGATTGAATTTAAGGCCCACTTCATGAGATGCAATGCATGCCCAACACTGCTTGGGTGGCCAAGAATCTGAGACTAGATGAGCCACAGACTTAGGGGAAAATAAATTATTACTGTTCCGCTAAAGGACCATAGTAATAAAAAGACTCCTAATGACATTCTGCTATACTCAGAGATCAGTCTCTTGCTCAGCCATCATCAGAGGAGTTTTCTCCTGAAGTAGATTGGAACAAATAGACTCACAACTGAATAATGTGTAGAGAGTGAGAGACCACAAAGGAAAAACTACTATTCTCCAATGGACTCTGCCTTAGTTATGGTTACTATCGCTATGATGAAACACCATAACCAAAAGAAGTTGGGGAGGAAAGTGTTTATTTGGCTTACACTTCAACATCATTTTTCATTATCCAAGGAAGTCAGGACAGGAACTCAAACAGAGCCCAAACCTGGAGGCAGGACCTTGTGCAGAAGCATGGAGGGTGCTGCTAACTGTACAGCTTCCCATGCCTTGCTCAGCCTGCTTTCTTATAGAACCCAGGAACACCTGCCCGGGGGTAGCCGCACCCACAATGGGCTGGGCCTTCCCCCATCAATCACTAACTGAGAAAATGCCCTACAGGCCTGCCTCTAGTCTAATCTTATTGAGGCATTTTCTCAGTTGTGGCTCCCTCCTCTCTAGTGACTGTGGCTTGTGTCAAGTTGACATAAAACTAGCCAGCACAGACTAAACCACGCTCAAGGGCAGGCCCCGTGCCCAACAGTAGATGGCTAACACAAAATGAACTCAATGGTATTTTTGGAGTTTTTTTGTTTTTGTTTTTTGTTTTTTTGTCTTACAATGATATGCTTTGTCTAGACTTATTTATTTATTTATTTATTTACCTTACAGATTTTTTGCTTATATACTATGGGTTCCAATTTTATTTTTATGGATTTTTTTTTCAGAGTGTGCAAATTGGGTGTGTCTCAGAGTCATTCTTGTACTTTTTCTTTGTCTCTTTTGTTTGTTTATTTTGTCCTGTTCTGGCTTGTTTGCTTTTATATCATCATCATCATCATTGTCACCATCATCATCATCATCATCATCGTTATTGGATTCCTGTTTTCTTTTTTGGTTTTTCAGGACAGGGTTTCTTTGTGTAGCTTTGGAGCCTGTCCTGGAACTCACCCTGTAGACCACGCTGGCCTCGAACTCACAGAGATCCACCTGGCTCTGCCTCCTGAGTGCTGGGATTAAAGGTGTGTACCACTACCATCTGGCCTAGATGCCTGTTTTCTAATGAGAGAAAGAAAGAGTATGGATTTGGGTGGGTGGGGAAGTGGGGAGGGTCTGGGAGGAGTTGGAGGAAGGGAAACCATAATCAGAATATATCGTATTAAAATCTGTTTTCAATAAAAAATAAAATAAAAATTTTATTCACATATATCAACTATGCATACTGGGATTTATTATGGCATTTTCATGCATACATATAATGCTTTTTTATCACCATTATCCCTCCTACCCTCTCTTGTTCTTTTTAATTGATCCCCTTCCTCTTCCCAACTAGTCTATCTTTTACTCCCCTCCCCCCACCTTCTGTCTTTCTGATGACCCAGTGAGTTTCATTAGGGTTTCCTACAGGGTTCTGGGTGAGGGGTTTTTCATCAGAGCATTAGCACCTTACTAGTGGCTACACTACTGGAGAAATACATCCCCTTCCCAGTGACAATTAACTACCCATGGATACTCAGGAGGGGGATGGGCCTCATGAACCCTCCCTTCTATCTACCATTACCTTTCTACAGGTCTTAGGAAGGGCCGTAAGGGCCCTTCTTTCCCTCATAAGGGAATGCTGGTAATTCCAATCTTGTGCGGGTCTTGAGCGTTAGTTACAACTGTGTAAGACCAAGAATGCACTAATCATGCCATGTCCTAGTGACCATGTTTGACCTCACTCTACTTCCTCCAGCTTTTACACTGTTTCTGGCCCACCTTCTATGATGTTCCCGAACCTTGGAGGTGGTGATGCAGAAGCCCTGCATATGGCCGAGTCCCTCATTATGGCTGTACAGATGGCTCAGTAGCTAAAAGCACTTGCCATGCAAACCTGATAGCCTGAGTTCAGACTTCTACAACCATGTAAAAGCCAGACATGGTGGGCTGTGTCTGTGATCCCAGCACTCCTGCAGTGAGATGGGAGCTCAACGGCCAGCTAGACTGGAACATACAGTGTGGTGTCGCAAATAGAGAGACCCTGTCTCAAACAAGATGGCAGGCAAGAACTGACACCCAAGGTTGTTTTCTGACACACATCCACTGTGCCATGTATATGCCCTTACACATGAATTTAAATGTATACATATTGTATGCACAAATATATATGCAAGTAAAAAAATGAGCAAATAAATATTTTTAAAAATCAATCCCTTATTCTGAGCACTTTGACCAGTTATAAGTCACTGTAGTTATTGCTACCCATCACAAAAAGGAGATTCTTTGATAAAAGATGATGGTACCCATAATCTATGAGTATAAACACATTGTTGGAAGGCAATCTGATGGGCACATCAAGTCCATTTAGTGAAACAATAACAGCAGCTTCTGCCCTAGGGCAGGGCCTGTGACGTCCCCAGGCACAGGCTTTTGACCAGGTTTACAGCACCAGCCGTGGAGTGGGCTCCACTCTAATCAGAGAGCAGTTGGTTACTCCATTATTGACTTGCCACTATTGTACCAGCGGACACAGTTTTCCTGGCTAGTTGGCAGAGTCGTTCTCAGGGTTCACAGCCAAGGAAGACTCTCGGTGATAATTCTCCCCCAGAAGTCCTAGGCCTCTTACATCTCTAAGATTTTGTTTACACCTCTTATCGCTAGACACACACACACACACACACACACACACAGAGAGAGAGAGAGAGAGAGAGAGAGAGAGAGAGAGAGAGAGAGAGAGAGAGAGAAGCAGAGACAGAGACAGACAGACAGACAGACAGAGAGCATTTGCATGTGCTTGCCGTGGGAAAAGTATGGAGGTTGAAGACAACCTGTAGTATCAGGGTTTCCTTCCACTTTGACTCCTGTTTTTCGCCTGGGTACCAGGCTAGCTAGCCTGTGAACTTCCAGGGGTTCTCTTGCCTGTGCCTCCCACTTCCCCACGGGAACACTGTGAGGACAGACACTCCTGTTGTGCTCCTGGCTTTTCTGTAAGTTCTGGGGATTTGGACTTAGGTTTTCATATTGCCCAGCAAGTGCTTTTACCCTCAGATCCATCTTCCCAACCTGCTTTTGAAATCATAAAATGAAATCCGAAATTTCGGGTACCACTCTTGAGCTTCTTAGATCAGAGACTTTATCCGTGTAGCTTTTTGCTAGAGGGTCTTAGACAGATCTCTCATTTCTTTTTGGCTGCGTTCCTGTATTGTTATATTGTTCTTGAATGGCACATCATGAGACTTGGAGAGATTAGCCTTTGTTTCCATTCTTTCCTTGGCACATTGATATGAGACAATACGCTCACTTTCTTGTCTTAGTCGGTTTCACAATATTAAATATATAGGAACACGGTAATACTATATTTCAGTTAAAATGACTGGAACTGTAGCCAGGATGGTGTTTCATTAAGGTCGCCGGTGAAAGAGAAGGAGGCTGTGTTTTAAGGCCTGGGATTTTCCTATGGAACACAGGGCCATGGTGAAGGCCAAGGGAACACAGGGCCCATTGCGTTCCCAGCAGCTGCACAATTTTCTTCTTATAATCCAGAGAAAATGGCTTTCAATGACAAGGCGGGATGTCTAAGTGAAAACCACAGGGCTAGTGGAGGGCTGTAATGTTGGTGTTAGGACAGGAGGAGCCTTGGGGCAGCAGGGCTCTGGGCGGTCAATTAAATCATCAGATGTCAGCTATCAACTTTCTCCTGCAGTGTAAGGAGAGAACCATCTCCTTGTTTATGATTACGTTCCCTCCTTTCATAAAAATATAAGGTGGAGCATGTCCTGGAAAGAGTTATCAAAGCTGCACCACTCTCAAGAACACGGCTATTGTGTAATTCCCATTTATTTATTCCAGAAAATGATATAAGTTATTCAACAATAAAGTGCTGAGAAAAAGAGTTAGGACAGACATGTTTGGGGATGGAGTTATAGGTACTAAGCAATTCATTTCATTAAAAAAAAAAAAACCACCTAACAATATGTCTTACTTTAACGACATGAATAAAATTAATACAACCCCTGAGGTGTTGTGATACAACTGTAAATTTACTGAAAATTGTTGAACACTTAAAACTAATGAACTTTATGGAACATAAATTATATTTTAATCGAGTTATTAAAATAATTGTTTGGGGAGCCAGCTCAGTAGCCCAGTAGCAGAGCTTTTGCCTAACATAGAAAAAAACCTGAGTTTACGTCTGGGTTCAGATCCTCAGCAGCCACATCCTCCTCCTCCTTCTCCTCCTCCTCCTCCTCCTCCTCCTCCTCCTCTTGCTCTTCCTCTTTCTTCTCCTCTTAGTGTTGTTTGGTATATCTAGCTAATGAAATTGTAACAGAGGAAAATCAAAGCAAAGATACACAATTCACAGCCAGCCATAGTGGCTCACATCTCCAATTCCAACTCTTATTTGAGAGTTGAAGAGTCATAGAGACAGATAGCTAAAATCAAGAGCAGCAACAGCTGTTCCGAATGTTGGCACCAATGTAACTACCCCAACCCCATTCAGTACTCAGCCCACTGACAATTCCATCTGGATGCTGAGGAGGTACCTGTTTTCATGGGAGAATGACTCAGAAGGTCCTGGTTAACGTGAGAATAATTATAACCGAAGTGCACACATAATTTATCATCTAAAATGGGTACAGATTGGAGCCCAAAATGTGGTTCTATTAATAATGATGTTGGAACAACAAACATCAACAGATAGTACACAAGTCTAATTCCAAGTTGTGTCTAATAATAAAGCAGTTAGTTTGCAGCTCTCGGCTAATACGCAGGATTTGTAACCAGAAATGTAGCTTCATGGCAGGGCACTTGCTTGGCACTCATGAAGCCTCAAGTTCCGGTCTTGGCACTACCAAACCCCAGACCTGTTTGACTTCCTCAGTTCCAAAACCAGAGAGCTGCCAATCCCCCCTTTCAAGCCCTCTTCGTGCTACACAGGTTTATTGAACTCCACACTAAGAAGCCAAGGAATAGCAATAAACACAGTGCATGGTGGGCACCTCAAGGAACTCTGGGTCTCCTTTTAGAAACAGATGCCCTTATATGGCTACAATTCCTGTCCTCAGTGGCAGTCCTCCCCCAGATTTCTGTGGGATGTGGCCCCCAAATTAAGTCTTGAAGTCAGAACCAGTTTCAGGCAGGGGTGGGGAAGCTATTCCCAGTAAGGAGGTGATGGGCATCAGGACCCAGAACTCTGCTTTGAGAATCATGCTGGGGTGCAAGTTTGGTGGAGGTCCCGTAGGGTACCAAGAGGAAAACTTCCAGAGGCGCCCACTGACTTGTGCAGTGTGTGATGCCCACAGTCCCTTGAGTGGCTGTGCAATCCTGCCCACCTGGAATCCCCTCTCCTGGGTCAGGGGACGGTTCTCATACACTCTCTTCTAATCCATATTGTAAACAAGTGGCAGTCAGAACAACCGCATCACTCTCCCCTACTCACCCCAAACTCCTGGGTCATGCCCACCTGTGAGCCATGCCACCCCTCCTGCTGATTGTAGTGTCCCTGCTCTCCAGCATCATGTCCCCTGCTCTGTCCATCTGGTCATTTCATTATACCCCAACTCTGCCCACTTCTCTGTTGCTCTTCAGAGCCAATGTCCTCTCTCCAAACTGTATGGAGTTCTCTTCTTCGTTGCCTGGTCCGAGCTCTGCCCACTTCTTCCTTTACCTGCCTGGCCTCTGGGATCCCTGTCTTCTGCTTGCTCTCCTCCTGGTCACTGTTACTTGGTTCCATCTTGTCTCTTTCTCCTACGTCTAACTTGTAAACTCCGGAGTCTCCAGGCCTCTTCCTGGGCTCTCTTCTTGTTTCTACACAGAAAAGAGAATCAGTGGCGTGTGTGTTCACAAGTGAGTTATCAGTTTCCGCAGGTGATATCATCTGGTCCATGGCTTTATGTGACATCTACACAAAAACTCAATAGTCTCTAGAGTTCATTCCTTAAATTTTTCCTTTTTTGTTATACAGACAACACAAATTTAATTATAGAAATATATAAAAGTCATAAAATACAGATAACCGAAGCCAGAGAGATCAAACCAGATCCAAGTTCACATAATCACTGTGAGCATCTTGATGTTATACATTTGTAAACCACACACATATACAGGGATGTGTATAGCAATGCAGCACATATTATAACAAATACTTTTATTTTGTAGCAATGTGCCCTTGTGCATATCGTTTGATACCAACACTCCTCTGGCATCATCTTTGATCAAGTAGACTCTTTTACAGCAATAATTGCTCCATGATTTATGTGATCGGAACTACTTCTCCCTCACTCCTGTGTCTCACACTCATTCTTCCCACCCCTTTCTGTTTCAGGGATGGAATGCAGGGCTTTCTGTTTTAGGGATGGAGTGCAGGGCTTTCTGTTTTAGGGATAGAATGCAGGGCGTGGCAAATAAAGTAGGTGGGAACTCTATCACTAAGATGGGTCCGTAATCCAACCCAGCCCTTATCTATCTATCTATCTATCTATCTATCTATCTATCTATCTATCTATCTATCTACCTATCTATCATCCATCCATCATTCCATCCATCCATCTATCTGTCTATCTATCTATCTATCTATCATCTATCTGTCTATCATCCATCCATCATTCCATCCATCTATCTATCTATCTATCTATCTATCTATCTATCTATCTGTCTATCTATCTATGCTTGCTTTTGGTTTTTGAAGCAAGTTCTCCTCTGCAGTCCACAATGGCCTGGAATTCACTATGCGGCCCAAATATGGTCTCAAACTACTGGTAATCCTCTTCCCTCAGCTTCCAAATGCTTGGATTTCAGGCAAGAACTACCACACCGCGCTCCCTCATTCTTAGTTTTTATTGTGTTTCCAAAGTTTTGCTACTACACACAAAAAGGTAGTGTTGCGTACGCCTGGCAGCGCCCTGTAGACCATTGTGTGCGTTCTATGCTAGGAGATTCCTAGATTGAACCGCTGAGCCAGAGGCGCGCGCATGAGAGCGCCAATGCTAGAGAAGATCTTAGGGCCCCTAAATCGCCTGTCCCTCGCTGAAGGTCAGAGGAACAAACGACATCCCTGCTCAGGCCTGAGGCCGACCAGCTGTCTTCAGTGAGGCCAAGGAGCGGGGCGGGGCCCAAGGTCTTTGTCTGCTTGGCCCGGTGCTCCCAGGCGGCGCACGCCTGCCAGAAGGGTGTCGCGTCCGCCCAGCGCGAGGCGGCTGTGGCCCGTGTTGCACAAATGCGCAGCCCGCCCATCGCAGCGGCCGCCAGCCTTTGTGATTGCCAGACACCAGATGGGGCGGAATTAGGGATGGCACCCGCGGGTCAGATGGCAGGTGTCCCCGAGGATCCGCTGCTGCTGCTGCCGCTGCTGCTACAGGCATTTTGGCGGGAAAAGAAAATTGAAAATGAATAAAGAAGTAAAAGAACTGTTTTCTCTGTGACAGGCCTTTTGGACTAACGTCTTCTTGACTTTGTGTATGCTTGCGGGGAGGAGTTGTGGCTCAGGACCGACCTCTTCCCTTCTGAGACAAAAGCCATTTGCCTGTGCGATCTGGGCCAACGAATGCGGGGGTGGGGGTAAGGGGGATGGGGTGGGTGTTTCCATCTGGCCTTTGAGGGCAGAGACCAGGGCGATGTTTGCACTCCAGCGCCGGCTGGTCCCAGCGGCCATTGTTCAGACGCTGAATGCAAGGGTGTCAGGGATGATGGATTATGGACTCACGCTGAGTCCAGAGCTGCCCCACAAGCTCCGAGGGTGTGTACTCGCGCAGACAGGCAGGACTCTGGCGAGAAGGGAGAGATACTGAGATCTGCATATTTTTCCCAAGTACATCTGGACCAGAGTTTTGGGCCAGAACAAGACTTGGCAGGAAGGGCAGACGGGCATCTCCAATGCAGGCTTGTGGTATGGCTGGAGAGGTGGGTAGGGGCCAAGAGAACGCTGCTGTCTGTAGCCATGTACTTTGATTCTAGGGAATTGGACTTACCCGGGCCTGGAGCTGACCACGGTTTAGACAGAGTGAGCAATGACCATTGGATTTGAACAGAACTGCCAGCTCTAGATCACGCCTGCCCTGGGGCAGAAGAAGCTCCTTTTCTTTCGTGAACCACATCTCACTGACTTGCTCTCATCAGCTGGGTGTTCCCTCTAGAAGGCCCATTATATATGCAAAGATGATCTGGTCACGATAGCATGCCTCATCTTCCCCTTCTGCTCCCCTCCCCTCCTCTTCCTCCATGCTGGTGATGTGTTTACTATTATTGGAGAGTAACAGCCAGTTCAGGTGATACAGGTTTTGGTACTCAGTGCCAAATCGCTCCTGGTGCATGAGACCTGGGAGAGAGCAGCAGTTACTATGAGAGAGGACTAGGAAACCAAGGTGGGTGCCCCACAGTGGGTCCCTATTCTGAAGTTAGCTAAGAGACACTGCCCACCAGGGGACTTAAAAAGCCTGGTTCTGGCATATTTATCCACAGTTAGCCTGCTTGGCTCCTGCCTGCCCTACGAACTGTGATGCTGAGACACTATCCCAAATAACAAGCTCAGGTCTCTAGGTGTGTTTGGGTGGCATCACTGTTCTTCTAAAATGGTAAAATCTGGGCATGCTGGCTCCCAGCACTTGGAAGGCTCAGGTAGGAGGGTGGCTGTGAGCTTGAGGCTACCCTGGGCCTCAGCATGAGGCAGCCTCAAAAACAAACCCCCAAGCCCCCAAACAAAATTTACTAAAGAGTAAAATCTGTGCAGGATGAGATACAGCAATATCACAGAGGTATGTTGGGAGTTTGGAGAACGGTTTTCTGCACACACGATCCCACATTCACTGCTACATGATATGGGCGTGAGTAAGTCCTTAGTTTACGGACACTCTGTTTCTCCTCCTCCTTCTCCCTCCCCTCATCTTCATTCCCACCCTCCATTTGAGGTACTTCTGTCTCTTTGTCCGCAATCAGAAAGGGGTCGGTCACACCCGATACTGAGGGTCGGGCTAAAGATGGAACAAGGTCTGTAAAGAGCATGGCAGCATGGATAAAGAGGTGACTGTGACGATGAGGACCATGGCCTTCCCAGAAGACTGGCCACTCTCCTCTGTCTTCCCCTCCTGAAATAGGCAGCCATTTTTTTTAATGCCTCAGAACACTGATATCCTTAGGTTATCTTTCCCACTCATGTTTACTTCTCCAACTCTTAGAGACTCAGTAGGAGCCACTCACCACAGGTAGTCAGTCATCATTCGAAAGGAGGCTGGTTTGAATGGAGTGTTCTCTATGTGCAGAAAGCACACTGTATCAGATTTCCAAGATTTAGTTAAAAAAAAAGTAAAACATCTTACATATATATTATATTGAAATGGTCATATTTTATATATGTTAGGACAAATTAAAGAAATTTTCTTTTTTTAAAAGAATGTGGCTTCTAAATAATTAAGCTTATGTATGTGAAATGCATTAGAAACAGATCCTACTATGAAAGTTAAAAAATAAACTACCGTTTAATGTCCAGCACTCATCCCCTCCCCCACCCCAGAAAGCTGGCTGGGGACAGCGGCAGGGTCAGGTGAGGGGACAGTGACAGAACGCTCTTATCTGCCTTTGCCTTGTCCTTGAGAAGCCCAGTCCTTCTGGCTTCAGTGTTTTCTGGGGAGCCACAGTAAGGATCTGAGCTCAGGCGAGCTGGAACTGTTCTGAAATGGAAGTTCTGGCTCTGCCCCTTTTCTTTTTAACACAGGCTAGCCGGGAAAGCCCAGATCAAAAGGCGGATCTGAACAAAAGGCGGAGCTGATCAAAAGGCGGAGCTGACGTGCGTTGTTCTTGTTCTGAGCAACAAAAACAATTAGGCTCTTACTGCAGAGTCTAAGGTGGCCTCAGCTTCACCATCCTCCTGTCTCAGTGTCCTGGGTTCTGTGGTTGCAGGGTACACCACCATTCCTGGCTCCCTCAATGACTTCTAATTTGAATGATTAGGTAATTGAATCTAACTGTCACCGTACTTAACTGGCGTCTTGTCTCTCCCTTGTTAACTGACATCAAAGCACAATGAGCTAAAGCCTTGAAGGGCATTTGGCAGGGGGAGATCTGAGGCCATGTGGAGAAGGAGGTGTCCTTTTTTCTCTTTCTGAGCAGAGGTAAGCCCTATATCCCTCACCAGGAAGGACCTACCTCCCACATACAGTGATTCTCCGTAGGAATTAGGGAAAAGGAAAGTTATCTCCTCATCTCCACTGGGAAGCAACTGAACATGTCTCACCTCATTCCCATCCAGGAAGTGATTTCACACCGATCTCTTCGTACTTTGGTCTAGGCCAAGTGGAATAAGTGGCATTTTCTTTATTTAAATCTCTCTTCTAAATAGTTGGTGATCTCATTGCGTTTCTGTTTCTAGGGGTGAAATAGGCACCCTGAACACTACTTGAGGTTTAGGAAGGGGCCAGGGCACCCAGATTGCATCACAGGTGGTCCTAAGTGCTACCTGCTCTGGCACTGTGTAAGCCCATATGCAGCTGGCCTGCCATCCGCAATGAGGCCAGAGCTGGCCACTCTTAGAAATGGCCACAGCCTTGCAGGTGCGGGTGACGAAGAAACTCCCACTTTCAAGGGTGGGAGGCTGCCAGACGTTCTCTTCCAGTTTCGCAGTTGAGATATATTTTCACAAGGCAATACTCTAAGCTTGGCCTTCTGCAATCAATAGGTCATTTGTGATCTATGTTAAGCAAGGTAGCAGAACAGCTCCTTGTACATACAGTTCTATCCAGACGCCAAGTTCTGTGACTGACGTTGGAGAGCAAGCACATTCCCTGCTGAGCCATCTTCCCAGATCCACAAGCAGATTCCCTCAGCTCCTCAGAGAAATTATTCATCTCCCCATTCCTCAACGTTTTGGTGTAAATGCCCTTTTGAGTTTAATTATTTTGAGTTCTGCACATAGAACTCAGGGTTTCACACATGCTAGGCAAGTGTTCTACTGAGTTACATCCCCAGCTCCACACACCATAAAAAAAATGCTCTATGGGGCTGGCGAGACAGTCAGAAGCTAAGAGTGCCTTTAGCTCTTGCAGAGGACCCAAGTTCAGTTCCCAATACCCATATCAGGCAGCTCTAGGCGACCCAGCACCTTCTTCTGGGTTCCGTGTGTACCTGTATACACGTAGCACACACACTCACAAACCATACATACTTAAAAGTGAAAATAAAAATAAATTGTTAAAAAAAAACCCAAAAACCAAACATGCCCTAGACCAGCGGTTCTCAACCTGTGGGTTGTGACCCCTTTCACAGGGTCACATATCAGATATTTACATTGTGATTCATGAAAGTATCAAAATTACAGTTATGAAGTAGCAACAAGAATAATTTTATGGTTGGGGGGTCACCACAACATGAAGGACTGAATTAAAGGGTCGCAGCATAAGGAAGGTTGAGAACCAATGCTCTATACTCTGCCACTTGCAATTTTCACCATCTGGTCAAGGGTCAAGGCTTAGCCACTTTGCTTCCTTCATGAAGCCTGCCAGGATCTCCTGAGCCAGGACCCTGGTATCTGAACATCTTTCCCCTCGGCTGTGTATCTCCCGTTTGCTATCCCTCCCTTTCTCTCTGTTCTTGCGATGGTCTCTGCATGCACTCGATGGTGTCTTTGAGTGCCTTGCAGTACAAGCTCGTGCCGTGGATTTAGCTGCTATCTAGTTATTACCTGGTGGACACGTGCACTGGAGCTGGCACCCGACTTTGTATTCCAGTGCTGACGTGGCCGGGCAGCAGGGCAGCTGCCAGACAGGTGAAACAGAGATCTAAGCTCCCGTGCCTCCTGCCCACCTCAAAGTACCAGGAGTCATTTTTCCAGCATGAACCTGCTGGTGGGTTGCCAACCCAATCTGCTTCCCGGTGAGGGCCAATTTTTCTCTTCTCTTTTCATCTTTGCCCACCACACACCTGCATCCTTCTCAGGGGGAGTAATATAAGAGTTAGAAATACAAGATGCACCGGAGGGAGAGAACTACTAATTTTGAAAGACTATATGGTGGTCAGACTAATCTTACCACATGAGCGATTTGGTTTGGACCACTTGCTGCTTACTTATTTTTTTAAGGACTACGTTTAAAATGAACTTCAGTATCTTACTAGCTTAATATCAGCACACCTCCAGCTTGAATGTGAACACACACCACCAGAGGGGTCTTAGGAAAATTCAGATCCCAGTTCAGTAGCTCTGGGCAGACACTAATTTTGCATTTCTAATAGGCTCTGGTTCCCTGGATTATAACTCAAAAAAAAAAAAAAAAAAAAAAAAGCCAAGACTTTGGGCAGTTTTTAAATTGTGTGCAGTTACTATGTTTTCCAAATCATTTTTCTCACTTTAAATTTCTATATAGCATCTTGTCTGTGCTGTTGTGAAGGCCTATGTTGCCGATTTCATCTTGTTGGGGCTATGCCACACCCTACAAACACCCTTGAGATGGAAGCCATTTCTTCTTGTTTTCTCTGTATTCTTATGACCTTTAGGTTGCAGAACGCAGGAGGTCTTGACAAATGTCTGTCTTCTGAGTACTGCAGGATTTTCCTCCAGAGAAGCCCTGTCTAGCAAAGGAGACCACCCCACCCTCCCTGGCCTCCTCAGGAATTGACCTCCTGTCAATTTTTATTAGTAATTTGATTGGACCAAATGTCATTTTGGATGCTGTGAGTTTCTAGTCACACTTTGGAATGTGTCACCAGATGTAATATGCCATTCAGCATATGGCAGCCCACTCTACAAAGGGTATTATATGCTTCTTCAAATTTCTCACTGTAATCTTTATGATTACTCAAGGATAATTGGAAGGCCCACGAAACACCCAGATCCAGTTTTGCTTGCCAGTAGGTGATTCTTGGTCCTTTTTGGTTATTTTTCAACATCTTGAAAACATCTTGTTGCTCTTGACAGACGTGACCCGCTGACAGTCTTTCCGAGTGCTCTCTCTAGAGGATGTGCTCAGAGCACTCTGCTCGTCATGTGACTCCCCACCGCCAATCACAGTAAAACGCAAGGCTCGGCAGAGCACTCTCAGCCTTGCCTTTGTGTTCCCACTAAGTACTGTTCTTGTTTTTTCAGAGGAAGTGGATTTATTTTAGCCAACCAATGCTCTTCTTCTATTAAATGTTCTCGGGCCGCGGTGGTTTTGTCTAACGCTCTTTCCACTTGGTTACCAAGCAACCTCTTCCTCCTGGTACTTCACCATCCCAGCTTCTCCTGGGTGAGTGAGCAAGTCGGTCCTCCTCTGTGGCCCTGCTCAGCTCCTCTGTGGCCCTGCATGCTCTCAATGTACTGTCAGCAAAGCCTTATCTCTGTCCCGTCTACCTTTTCCCTGTGTCCCCAGCACCCAGTGGGTGCTCAACTCACAAAGAATGAAGCCAACAGGGGTGCACTTTAGCTGAATGCTCTATTCATGTCAATATTTTCCCCCTTCTTGGGACAACCCAGAAAGAATTCAGATCAATTTGACACCCGTTATTGTCAATTTCATGACTTCCCTGACTTTTTTTGTGATATTCTAGTTTCTTTTCTGTGTCTGTGATAAAATACCCTAACAAAAGCAATGCCATGGAGAAATGGCTTGTTCTGGCTCATAGTTCAAGGTACAGTCCATCCTGGTGGGGCAGTCAAGGCAGCAGATGCTTGAAGTGGCTGGTCACACTGCATCCACAGTCAAGAAACTGAACAGTTAATGCTTGCCGGTGTTCGGCTGGATTTCTCCATTTTACACAGTCCAGGATCCTCTGCCCAGGAAACAGTCACATCCATAGATAATCCCTCACAGATGTGGAAAGAGGTGATTCTAGGTTCAGTCAAGTTAATTGCTAACACTAATCACCAAAGTACTTTACAATTTCTCTGTGGACAAGTATTATATGTACTCTGGACCCACACAAGAGCCATCAGCTAAAAGCTGAAGTTCTGGAGGCCCAAGGCCTGCCGTTGTGTTCTGACTGTGTGTGTCAGCTTAGTAGGATGGCAGGTTGCCAACGGTGCATGAGTCACTCATTCTTGAACTAAGATTTAGACTCAATGGAATTCCCCTTTCTCCTGTTCCCGCCACACTGACATGACTCAAGCCGAGGGCACAGTGAGTTGGGAGGTCACTTACTCCAAAGGTATGACATTGAGGGTGGGGATGAATTTCTAAACCACAAGTAGCCAAATTATTTCCTTCCTCAAAGGGGTTATTACCAGTCATGCTCATGTAGCCAACAAGTGAAAGCATTTTCAAAAGGTTTCTGTTTTCTCTCTTCTCATTAGACATAAACTCAAATGATGTCACCCTTGCTTGCTTGGTGCTTCAGAGACACTGCAGCTGTTCGGTAACTGGCCATCCAGGATCAGAGCAGATGCGAACACACTCAATGTCTCTGTGACCTTGAGCAAGTGCTTGGGCCTCTCTGAGCCTCCAGTTTCTCATCTGAAATATACCTGCTGGATGGAGGATCCCACGCGAGTATCTGCAAGAGAAAAGACACTCTGCAGTCTGTGAGGTTCTGCCTCTGTTTTTTTCTCTGAAGTCACCTCTCACTGCAGACTGCTCGGGCAGTGACCAGCTTAAACAGTTCTGGGGACAGATCGGGTGGAAGCCACAAGGGAATAATCAGTGACGTATGGACTGTTTAAGTAAGAGTCCCCTTTAGGATTCCGTTTTCTCTGCAGGAAAGCCTGGGCTATGGGAACATGCAAGGAGAGGAAGTGGAGAAACCCACTAAGGAGTTAGGGCCCATTGGCCCCCTAACATCTGGATCCCCCGAGGTTTCGTTGTAGCTGAGACCTTTTAAGATGTTGTTCCCAAATCTACCATAATCTCTGGGTGAGAAGCCTAGGAACGAGCCTCCGAATAAACTCAGTGTATGAGTCTGGGTGACGATTAAGAGTTTAAGGTGACTTTTCTTATGTCAGCATCAAAAAGTGCTTTACTGGATGGCCAGCCTCCTTGCCGTACCCTCCCGTCCTGAGACCCCAGGCCCACTTCTCATGCCCCCTGTTGATTTCTGCAAACTCAGGCCACAAGGTGGTGATGTGACAAGAAAGACTGGAGATAACTGAGTTAAGCCACCATTCCTGCTTCAGTATCACGGTCAAGCAATCAGTGCTTAGGGTCAGAGCAAGCCGGGAGTTGACATTCTGGTAGTTTCTAGTGCAAGTAAAATGAAGGAATCGGATCTATTGTGGTGGAAAGCATTTAATTCTGGGGAACTGGTCCGTGAAATGCATCAAATATGGGGGTGGGGCACATCCCATCTGAGTGAGCATCTCTCTCTGCACGCTTGGCCTTGACCACATCATTTTTCCTGCTTCTGCCTCCTCTCCATGTGAGGTAGCCGGGCACCTCGTTCAGGACACACCGATTTTTGTCATCACTGCTTTGCACATGGACTTTTGATACAGATGTTTAAAAGAGGCCTAAAAAAGTTGAGGGGAAAAAACCCAACATTTTCATTTCTAAAGCTTGCTTGACCACCAAATGAAACAAGAGGCTCATCCATCTCAAGTCCTACTCAGGTCCCAACCTCACCTCTGTGCTGATGCTTCTGAGTGCCCCAGAGGTGGGGTGGGGCTAAGGAAGGGATCAGAGGTTAACATTAAAATGACTTGGGTTCTCAGTTTAGGAGTGCTTTGGTCACTGAACTATCTCCCTGGCCCCTGTCTGGTGGCATGATTGTATATCAGCTGAGCTAATTTTTAGCCACCAGACACAACCAATGACTCTCCAGAAAGTGTTCAACCATATTGCAACAGTTTTCTGAACATGTATTTATTAGCATTAGTCAACACTGTGAAATCCATTTATGGCAATGGTTTAGAGGCAGTCCCCGAGAGGCTAATTAAGTTAAATTATTTAAGTTTTTAGATGCATTTATTTTATGTACATGAGTGTTTGGCTGGCATGCATGTATGTGCACCACGTGCATGCCCGGTGCTCATGGAGAGCAGAGAAAGGGCATTGGATCTCCTGAAACTGGAAGTTACAGATGAGTTACCGTATGGGTTCTGGGAACTGAACCTGGGTCCCCTGCAAGGACAGCAAGTGCTCTTAACCACTGAGCCATCTCTCCAACTCCTTAAAAATGTTTTTACAGTTAAAAACCTTTTATAAAATAAGATGCAGTTGATAGGGGGAAAAAACCCAAAACAAATACAAAGGGAAAAGTATAGAATCCAACAACAGGAACACCTAAACCAGTCCCTAAACCAACGGGAACACACAAAAAAAGAAAAAGACCTAGCTGTTCCCAGGGTCTTTGGAGGAAGGAGGGAGGGATATTTGGGCAGGTGAGACTATTCTGAAATGCCAATCATCGGTGGTTGTATGTCTTCACACACCTGCCATACTAATGGGAGGTGCATTACTAGAAGAAAGTGCTAAGGTAAGTCATGGCCTTGGTTACTAGGATGCCAATCAATTATAACAGAGGCAAACTGAGACTGGATGGAGAGGGATGATATGGGAGCTCACTGTATTCCCATATTTTAATTTTAAATTTTTTAGAAGTTTAAAAGTGTTCAAAAATAAATCTTAAAAACAATTTAAAAATTAAGATACATTTTTAAAAAAAAAACAAATAAGAGTTCAAAGGCTGGGGGCTGGAGAGATGGCTCAGAAGTTAAGAGCACTGACTATTCCTCCAGAGGTCCTGAGTTCAATTCCCAGCACCCACATGGTGGCTCACAACCATCTGTAATGAGGTCTGGCACCCTCTTCTGTGTACATAATAAATAAATAAATCTTTAATAATAATAATAATAATAATAATAATAATAATAATAATAAAAGAGTTCAAAGGCATGAGGCATGAACTGCCCCTCATTTCTTCCTCTCACGTCCCAAGGTCCCACCCCAGAGGCAATTTCAGTTTCTAAACTATCCTCTCAGAGATATCCTGTCCAAGTACGAGCCCACATGCACATGATATCCTATCTTCCCCTGCATTTAAAGTTACAAGACTAATACAGTCCTTTTGCTCGGGTCTGTGGCACTGGCAGGATGGACTAGTGTCATAGTCTTTGTATTATCGGGAAGCTCCGTGGTCCCTGACAGGACCAGACACGGCATGCTAACGCACGCACGCACGCACGCACGCAGGTGTATCTGGGCACTGCCCCGAGGCTGGCCCTTCTGAAGGAGCTTTTCCTTCAGAGAGACCGGTCAAAGCAGGGTGGAAGCTCAGCCAGATTCCGCCATCAGAAGGTGTGTCAGGGCCCAGCTGATCAGAAACGACAAAAAGGTCACAGCTTCTGTGCCGGATGATGATTGCTTGAGCTTCAATGAGACACAGACTAAGTTCTGGTTCCTGGAAATGCTTGAGAAGTTGACGCGGTTGGTGATATTCCTGGCATCCCCTTGAAGGTGGTTAAAGCAGCCCGGGAGTCTCTTTTTAGTGGAAAGACCAGGATGGACAGAAACAAATAATAATAAATTGTTGTGGCCCCCACAGAAGACACACACAAAGAAGGACGGATATGGAGCTACAGCAGTGGAGAGGCAGCCCCTCCCCCGGTGGTGGGGGCTGAGAGCGGAACAAACACCAGGGTGTACACAGGGCTTGGTGTCACCAGTGGCCAGCAACCAGTGTGCTCAGGCAGCGACATCGTCTCCCAAACATTTGTGGAACGTTTCCTTTCCTAATTACTCTTTGGTCTGCAGACAGTTTGTTTCTTGCACTTTTTAATAGCAAACCCTCTGAGCTCCTGGGAGCCTTTTGAATACAGCATTTACCAGTGTAGCACACAACCCTGTTTCCACCATCTACATTGTGATTCAACTGCTTTCTGCACATCTAAGAAAATAACTGCTAACAAGGCACCTTGATTTGTTTCTGACATTTTGTTTTTCAGAGTAAATTAAGTGAAATCCAGGAACCAAAGACACCAGACTTATTCTGTCTAGGATGATAGCTCTAGTCACATGATGTAGGATGCTTATCATTTTGTGACAGACTACATACAATGTGCTTATTGTTAGCTTGTGGTTCTTTGTATAGCTCTTTTTTTTCCTGTCCTTCTCTTCCACTCCACTAAACAGATAATCTCCACAAAGTCAGGTATCTTCGCTTTGTGTAAGCATCTGCACATAGTAGGTATTCAGTCAATATTGCTGAAGAAAGGAAGGAAGGAAGGAATTTTTTACTTGAAGAACATTGGCCGTGGTGAGGAAGGGGTCAAGGGCACACCTGTCAATATGTAGGTGAGAACTTGAGGATAAATAAGGTTGAATTTTAGATTGTGGGCTATAGTTTATAAACTCTGTTGGAGTTCACAGGAAGAAAATATGGGTGAGGTCTGGGGACAGACTTGGGCCAAAGCCTGAAGCAAGCGTGATTCAGGGCTGTAGTTTGGGTAGGTGTCGAGAAAGGAGCTGTCACTTAGTCAGTGGGTGGATGTAGTGTTTATGCTATTGGATTTCTTTCCAAACGGGAACTTCAGTGTTTGCATTTCCAGCATCATGTCACTTCATCTTTTCTTCAGTATTTCTCTTTATTGAATCCCACTTTCACATCTTGCTTTGACTTCATTATTTCTGTCAACAGCTTGTCCGTGTTCCCTTGGAATTCAGTGTTTGTTTTTTCCTCTTTCATTTCTTTGAGCAGTCTAGTCACCATTGTTTTGAGTTCTTTGGAACTTCTCATTCCCATGGAGACCATCACTATGGGATGGGCAATTTTTGGAAGAGACCTGTTAGCTTTTTTTTTTTTTTTTAATTGCTACTTGTGCTGGGACTTATATATCAGGAGTTAGCTCATTGGTTTACTATTCTGTGTTTGCAGTGTTTGAGATGGACAGGTTGCAGTAGGGTTGAGGTGTTATTTCCTGTGAAACTGGTATTCCGGGTCCTACACTCTATCCCTGGCCCCAAAATAACAGTTACTGTTCATGGTAGACCTATTACAACAATAGAGTAATAGTCAACTATACAACAGCCACCCCCCAAACATTATCATACCAGGGAGTAAAGGGGTGTTGACTGCACTGTGCATGCTAACAATATACTAGCTATTGCAGGGATGAATGGAAAAGAAAAGACAAAGAAGGAAAAACACAGTAAAGACTGTTGGTTAGCACTGGAATGGTAAAAAGTAGAAGAGGGACACATAAATAGGAGAGGGAAACAGTGGTAAAAAGTTGGGAAGGGGGGAGGGATTTTGGCTGAAAGACTCAAGAGAGAAGGGCAAAGATGTGCAAGCAGATAACGCAGAACAGTCACCTCAGGACTGAGACACAGAACCCTGCAAACCAAGGCAGACCATGGTCTTCAGGACAGGGAAAGTGAACAGAATGGATAAAGAGAGAAGGGAAGTAAAGAAAAATAAAACCAGAGCAATGTAAGGCAAGAATAGAGCAGGCCTGACGTGGATGGGCATTAAACACAGATGAGGCAAGATGTAGGGGAGAGAGAGCCAGGCAGAGGCAGAGGATGTGAAAACTGATGGCCTTAACTTTGGCTCTCATCTGGATTCTCGTATTCCTTCCTTACCACTGGGAAGTCTCTCTCTCTCTCTCTCTCTCTCTCTCTCTCTCTCTCTCTCTCTCTCTCTCTCTCTCTCTCTCTCTGTGTGTGTGTGTGTGTGTGTGTGTGTGTGTGTGTGTGTGTGCTGGGGTTACAGGTATATGCCACCCTGCCTGGTTTCATGCAATGCTATGGATTGAACCCATGGCTTTGTGCATGCCAGGAAAGGACTCTGTTAACTAAGTTATGTCCCCAGCCCAGTCAAGTGGATACTTGTAAAGCAAGGGCTGAATCCCCACTTTTGAGTGACTGTTACCATATGGGACCAGGAAGGGAATTGGGAACTAGGAAAGGGAAGACCAAGCAGATAAAGGGAACTCAGGATTGCTAGGGACCAGAAGCTTAGGAAGAAGAGAGGGAAGAAAGGGAGGTGACCATTCATTACTACTTAGCAGTTTTTGAATTGCCTAGATGTTTCCCAGGAGAGTTGTTGAGACTGCGTAGTTACCAATGGAGGTGTTGCCTTGCTGTGGCTTAACTGACTTGTAGCAGATTACAAATAACCCAGCAATTCAGTCTTCTTTGAACATTTTTCTCCCCCCAACACATCGTCTTTGTGAGATAAGTTATTATTAATTTCTGTTTATAAAGGAAGGGATGTGTAAGTTCCAATCAGTGAATGTGGGTTATGTTCTATTGTCAAACTCAATCGTTGTTATTAGTCACTGCTTCCCTAGATTGCGGCTTTCCTTGTAATGTAATGGAGATGCTAAAATTGCTTCCATTTACTAGAGTGGAAGTATAGGATTGCTTTGAGCCGTCCCTGCCGGTGCTGGTTACACTCTCTGGCATCTTGTCTGGATTAACGTTTGCCCTAGATTTTTGCAAAGAAGGCATTGCTGCTCGGGTGGGAATCATGGATGTACTTGGTGGGCTCCACTTTCGGCTGCGTGTTCTGGTGAGCAGGATGAGACCCCAGTGTGGTGGCTGGAGTTCTCTCTTCAGTCCTTGGTTCCATCTGAAGGGCAGCTGGGAGGGACTGTCGGGCCCCTTGTCAGGGACAACATGGGGGCATTTGCTTTCAGACAGGAGCAGTGGGACAACTGACTTCTGGCCATGTAGTCAGTGGCTGCTGCTGTTCTTGTTGTCCATTGATGCTGGTGACTTGGTGCACTACCTAGTTGACTGTGACCAATGTTTTGGGCTGTGTGATGTCAACTGCTCGAAGTGCCAGGCTGTCAGTCAACGGGTCAACACAAACTGTGGGAAAGTTAGAAATACTTGGCGGTTCTTAGCGCCTTTTACTGGAGTCCCTTCTAATCAGCTTATCTTACCTGGCAGACACGGAAGGACTGGGAAATGAGGGGGATTGGGGTGCAAGATGTGAAATTCCCAAAGGATCAATAAAAGAATTAGGTTGTTTAAAAAAAAAATTCTTGTAAAGTTTAAGGAATCAACTTGGACCCACTTCTCACAGGTCAAACAGACTCCAAATAAGTACTCCTGTTGACCAACAGTCTGTTTCCCCACCTCCTGCCTATTCCTGAGGGTGAGATCGCTCCACCTTCCTCTGGTCTTGGGACTCCCCTCTTGAAATTGCCAGGACCTGAGAGTTTTGAATGTGCACCTAAGAAAAATTTCCCCTAAACTCCTTAAGCACTTTCTTCCCTAGTCTATCTGTCCCAGCAGATTTCAAGTCAACTACAGACTGCTCCAGCAACTAGCCAGCTGCAGCTGTTCCCTCAAAATCTGCATCCTGGACAGCTTCAAAGTGGACAGCCCCAGGTGGTCCGGGCTCACGAACTGCTCCAACGGTTGCCTGCATGTCCCTAGCCCCAGAAGGTCCTGCAGAGCCTGGTCAGCAAGCGAGTGTTCTTCCCGGACATGGCCAGCATGCCAGCTTCCTTGGCCAACCCAACAATGATGCCCCCATGTCAACAGGAAGTAGTCATAGAAGATTACACATCACCCCTCATCATTCATTTATTATCAACAAGAAGGTTGGGATGTTATGTTTCAAACCCGGGACCAGTAGCCTATTTAACATATCAAGGTGGCCTTGGCCTCCAGGTTCTCCCAGCATCCCTCAGTCCACACCTGTCACAGGGCCCTTCTGCTTGGCATGTCCCTCCCCCTCCCCTAAACTTCCCCAGCCCAGGGGCTGGGCTGCCCTGCCCTATATAATCCAGCCATTGTGGTTACCTGCCCTCTTTGTACCCTTGGGCCTCCTGGCCCCTGCACCTGGTTCCTGCTCCCCCCTCCCCCCTCCACAAGGCTCAGGGTCATGACCGCTCTGGACTCCCCCGGAAGTCCCTGGCTCTGGCTATGCTCTCCATTTTATCTACAGTAAACCTTCTCCTCCACCATACCTAGGAGCGGTCACGTCCTTCCTTTTTATTTCTTTCTTCATTCGATCTCCTCTTCTCACACCGCTAAATTCTATTGCTTTAAGGTGACTTTTGACTTTTGTCCTCTTTAGGGGACAAAAAGAAGGCAGGACCTGCACTGCAAAGCGCAGCATTAAATTGTGGAGGGGGACATGTTTCTGAAATCTTTGTCACAAATAATTCAGGTTTCATGGTGGAGGAGGCCTCTCCTTCTGGAGGTCACCCCTGCCCCCTACACACACACACACACACACACACACACACACACACACACACACACACAGAATCACCCAGGTGGGAACTGGGTCAGTGGTTTTATTTACCCAAGGCAGAGTACAGAGGTTGGAAATGTCCCTAGGTGGAGGAATGTTCTCACATCATCAAGAGGCCCTACCTGCTTTCCCTGCCCCCTGCTCCCTCTCACCACACAGGCCACAGGGGACTTTTTATGTCCGGGAGGCCAGGGCATTGACCTGTGTTATGCACACTGTTTGTGCTGTTGCCCTGGACATTGGGATGACAACTGAGCCTCTGTCTTTCGCAACTAGCTTACCTGCTGAGTAATGGGTTGGCTCGGGGCCCTTGTTGGCCTCCTTCCTGGGCCTCCTGCCTCCTGGAGCCACAGGCGACGTTTTTCTTTCTGAAAAGAAGCTGTGGCTCCAGTCAGGAACATGGAGTTTCTGTCCTAGTCGTGTGCCGGGACAACAGAAGCCTATCCCGCTGTCTTGGTTGGAAGATTGCAAGTTGAGGTCCTTCAAGCACTTAGCTCAGAGCCTGGCACATATAAACTATGCACAGCTCCTGTTAATGGAGCTGTATCTGTCTTCACATGCAACAGTCCACTGAACCCAGAGTGGAGGGCACAGAAAGATGCGTGGCTTCCCCCTGAGGATTCGGGGCCATCCTGACACGCGGCCTCAGGTTGCCTGTATCAGGGGCTTTTCACCCGGTTCAGGGACTAAGGATAGCTTTTCATATTCCTGCTTGGGCTGGGGGAACAGAGACTGAGTAGCCAGAACAGGCAGCATCTTTCCTCTTCCCAGCTCCCTACGTCCCCTGAGCTCTAGCCACATCCGAGAGAAGAGCAAGTCGCAGATGGGGACGTGTAGTTTCACAACAGCATCCAGCTCCCCGCAGCTGCAGAGCGGCCTGCCACAGGAGCTAGCCAGGCCCTAGAGAACCAAGATGACGACAAGCAGCTTTGACTTCCTACCTGGTGGCAAGAGGGCAGGACCTTGGGGGTGAAAGCATCCTTTTACCCCTGAGGCATATAGGGAGGTCTCTTTAGATGAGAGAGCTCCCCTTCTCTGCCTCCACACTGTACCCACTATTCTGCAAGCAAGGGGCAGTTTTCATGGTTACAGAAGTCTCCTGGATTTGTGGGACCTGTGTGTGTGAGACTACATAGCCTGCTTTCCTGGTGAGGTCACTGTTTCTTGAGCTTTTCTTTCTTTCCTTGGCCTGAGTGAATAGCAGGAATGTGGTACAGGAGTGCTTGTCTGTGAAGCAACAACCCCTGCCTGCTTATACTCAACTGGACAAGCTTGCCACCAGACCTGGTCCTCAGTAGTACTTCCATCCTGAGGGGCCTGGACTCTACCTTGAAGCCTAGTGGGGCTGAATGAGCAGGGCTTGGCCTCTTTCCTCTGGGTTGGAGCACACAGGCAGGGCCTGTGGTCTCCTGAGCCAATGCACTTTGTAAGTTTCAGCTGACGCTAATTTTGCTGGTAGGGAATTCAGGCAAGAGGCCAAGGGCAGCAGTTGGCAGCACGTAGAATCTTTTGAATTCAAAAGAGTAGTCACCACCCACGCCTTGCTGGTGAGCCAGGGGTCACTGGCCTGTACTGACCTGGCGCAGTGTGTGGCCACCTGGGGCTGCAGGATCAGCCCAGATGCTACAGTGGGAAACGGGGAGCCTTGGGTTCAGCCAGCCTGGAGCCCTTCCCCTGCCCACCATCTTCTGAGAACCCTGGGCCCTGGGCTCAGGAGATGATTCTATTTCAGTCCCTGCCTAGTGTTCAGTCCTCACGCCTGCCTTGCTGCCTGAATCACCTCTTCCCACCCAGCTCTGCTTCTTCTGAATGGGGCGGATTATCACAACACCATATGTTAATGCAATTCACAACTTCCCAAGCCCGGTTAGGCCTGGGCTTTGTTGGGTTTTCATCGGCCTGTGAGGTAGATCGGGTAGGTAATTTAATTCACATGCATAGATGAGGCAGAATAGAGGCCCAAGGAAACACGAGCATCAGGAAAACTGTCTCAGTTCAACAAAAGTGAGGTGGGGGTCTCAGCACCAGGCTTCTTGCCCCAAGTCGGACCAACTTATCTGAAGTTTCTACCCTGTCAGGGGTCCATAGCTATTGGGCTGAATGGTGGGATCCTGCCAACAGTTTCCTGTATTCTTTGTAGAGGACATTTGCTTCTGAAGAGTGTTACACTGTAAATGCAAAGAATCTAAAATATTACTTTCTAGTCCCTGAAGACAGTCTCAGCTCCACCCTGCAATCACCTTCTGTAAGGTCTACATGGCCTGTAACAGTGGAAAGGGCAAGCCCTTCATACCCTGGTCCACTTCACACTTGTGTGGTCTAGACTTCAGCCTGTAAGACAGGCACATTCTAATGCATCGCTCCAGGAGGACAGTCTGGCAGAGCCTGCAAAGATGACGGATGAGGATGATTACTGGTTATAACACTAAGTGGGTTCTGAGCCTCCAGTCCCTTCGACATGTGGGGCTCTGCCCATGACTACTGTCCATAGAAAAGTTGGTGAGAAGCCCAAGGGAGGGGCCCAGTAACCAGAGACAACAGGAGACGAAGGCTCAGGTTAGCCCTAGGCATTTTCAAGTAGTGTGGAAGTTCTCTAGTAGTCCCACTTGAGCAGCCATTCCAATACAAATCAGCTACATACTAGCATAGGTGATTTTGTTTAGTCATTTCTGGGACATGGCGGACGGCAGGACATTTTCTTTTCAACCAATGAAGAAAGTGAAGTCAGAAGTCTTCACGAGGTTCCACAGTGACCCACGTTCTCATTGTCAGGGTTTCTGCCAGTTGGAAGTGCAGAGCATGGGGTACTCAAGACCAGAGGCTTTGGGTGGAGGAGATGAGAATCCTGGGTGGCCAGGGGCCACTGGGGTCTTAGGCCCTTCTAGAGGTCAAGGTGTAGTGTGTGAGGAAAGCAAGGAGGGGAACAGAGGTGTGTGTGTGTGTGTGTTTGTGATGTGGTGTGTGTGATGTGTGGTGTATGTGTATGTGTCTTTATGTGTGTATGTGTCTTTACGTGTGTGATGTGTGTGTGTGATGTGTGGTGTATGTGTGTGTGTGTCTTTATGTGTGTATGTGCCTTTATGTGTGTATGTGTGTGTGTGTGTGTGTGTATGTGTGGTGTATGTGTGTGTGTGTCTTTATGTGTGTATATGTGTGTATGTGTGTGTGTGTCTTTATGTGTGTATATGTGTGTGTGTGTGTTTATGGAAAGTTGGTGAGCAGAGGGGACAACAGAGACACTGATAACAAGCTTTCCCTCACTGATTAGGTTGGTCTGAACTAGTCTTGGGTGGCACCAAGAACAATTTGCATAGTTTATGCTGCCTCTTGTCTTTATCTACAGGCTGGCATCTGGGGAACTTGCTTGTTCTTGGAGCGTTATCTGCAGAATCTAGTATATTACAAATAGCTGTATCTTGTTTAGTGAGAGCTGCCACTGAGCTCCTGATGCTCCCCCAACCCTCAGCCCAGCCCCTCCATTTCCTGACTGGGTAGCATGCTTAGCTCAGTGGAGTGTGACCTGAGCAAAATAGCACGACACTGAGATGGGCCCTTGTCTGAAACTCAGGTGGTTGAATAGGACACTCAATTTATTTCTCTGTACTTAGATCCCAGATATGGGTCAGCATTCCCTCAGCCGTCCAGGGAAACCTGCCTATCTGGGGTCAGGCAGGATTCAGACCACCTGCCCTACTGGAGAACGTAGGCTTCTTCAGGTTGACACAAAGCCTCAGCCTCACCTGGGGACAAGGGAATTCGCCTTATGGCAAATGTGCTCCAGGGGCTGGCCCAGAGCTCGACATGGTGATCCCTGCCATAATCCCAGCTGTCTGGGAGCCCAGTGGAAGAGGGCTGCAAGTTTGGGGTCAGTCTATACAACTTAGTGAGAACTTGATTCCAATAAGCTTTAAAAATGAGACAGGAGAGGTTTGGGTCTGTGGCCCAGCAATAGAGTACCTGCCCAGTGCTGGAGGACCCTGGATTAAATCCTAATACTGAAGAAAACCGGAGGGGTGGGGTATGTATGTGGTATCCCAGAAAGAGCACTTGCCTTGGGCCTAGAAGTCTGAGGGACACGGTTCTCAGAGCCTCTCAGCTTGGATCTTCTGCAGACCCCAACGAGGACCAGGAGTGCAGCCGGGATAGGCTTAACCACCCCGTCCACGACTGAGCCGGGGTCAAGTTCCCTCTGCTGCTGTTTCTCTACTTTCCTGCTCCTTCCCAACGAAGGGTATTGGTAGATATGAACCTTGTCCCGGGTCCCATTGACAAATCAAATGGCCAGGTGTATGGCTGGTCTTCAGAGCAGTCTTCTTGTCCTTTGAGAGAGACAGGGATACACTTGTGGGGGACTTCCTGGACTTCTTGGTGGAGGATGGCAGTCTGGTGAACCATTTGAGATGGAGTGCAAATTCTAACCCTCCAGAGGCTCATCTTTGCCTGTGTTCTTCCTCCTCATTTATCCCTCTGACTCTGCCAACTTTGTGTCAGAGACACAAGATTCCTTTTCAAAATCAGGCTTGGAGGCTTGCTTTTCCTACCCACTGCCCATCTGCCAGCTCCAGGCAACCTTAGCGCTGGCTGGGGTGGGGTATCTCCAGAGTAAGAACCAAAATATGTGACTGGCCACTGTCCCAACAGAGGCAATTTTATTACCCTACATGTCCTGGAAATCCTGCCTCTGGTTCAGGCAGACATTGGTCTTGGTTATTGCCAGACGGCAGTCTGCCTTGGCACCCTTCTGTGAGTGGCTGTGCTGTGAGTCATGGGGTAGTCTCTGGCAAGGAGCACGAGGTGGGTACAGAGGAGGAAGTCTGCATCTTTCCAGGCCAAGGGAGAAGCCAGCAGGCTGGGGACTGTCACTGGGACCCTGGAATTGGTGGTGGGTACTGAGAGGTCACAGCAATGGAGGAAGATAAAACCCTGGAAAATAGGTCGTGTAGCCAGTCCCTCCAGCTGAGGCCTGGTGCTGACTGGTGGGGAGGACCTGTAATATCAGACCCAGACATTGCCTCAGGATGGAAAGAACATGCTGGCTTCACACTTCCCTCTTATTTCAAGGAACGGTGAGGCCCAAATGCATAATTCTTTCCCATTGTGCAAATCTTCCCTCATTGAATAAGGGAGCCTCAGATACGTTCTTCAAGTGGTTTATTAATGTCACAAACAAGGCAGACTTTATTTTGATTTGAATTGGCCATTTGAATTGAAATGCTCTACACAAGGCAAACACTTCACCATGAAATAGTTAAAGATAAATAAAGGAGTCCCAGTCTGTACATAAATCTGCAGGTGCTACACACACATTTAAGATATCCATTGTGAGTTAAATAAATCCAGTCATCGAAGACGATGACCTGTTTGTCCCCTAGCTTTGTTCTGGATTCCAACTTAATATTGTGTACAACACTGGACCGGCCACGGGGACTGGCCCCTTGGTGACAAAGCACTTAAAGCCCGGATTTCCAAACTGTGTTTGGATATGAGGGTCAGATGCTCAGAGTCCAAAGCAGAGCTGAAGGGCAGGAGTCAGCAGGGTGAGAGCCTGGAAGCCCGGGTTTTGACCTACCCCTGCCCTTTCACGGTTCACTTAGAGGGTCAGAAACAGGAGAGCAGAGGCCACAGAGCACCAGGCAGGAGGAAGTCTGAGACCCAAACTGTTCAAACTCTTCCTTGTGCCAAGACATGGCGATTCTCAACACAATCGGAGGGTCAGTTTTACCACAGTGTTTCTGCTTTCGTTAAGAGGATTGGATTAATTTAAACCTCTTAATTAGGAAATAAGACTTCTGGGGCAGAATTTAAACCACAAATGAGAAGTATATAGTCTGTGTTATCGATCACTCCACAAGCAGATACCACTCATCAATTTCTGCACTCTGATACCTCAGATTCCATCTCCACACTGACTCCAGGCAGCCTCTCCCCGTCCACTGAGGTGGAGATTCTTTGCTGGTTTCAGTACTTCCTTGTTCCCTACTTTGTGTGAAGGAGCAGATGTAACATGGGCATTGAAAGCTAGGTGACTTCAAACTAATCATTTAATCTTTTTGAATTGGTATCTTCCTATGCAGTGGGCAAATTCACCTGACTTAGTTGTTAGAAAGAACAGAAGCCTTCATGGGAAGGGCTCAGTACTGTGCCTGGCACAGGGTGGGTAGGCATCGAACAGATGAGAGCTATGGTTATCATTATTTCTTATATGATCATTTTAAATGAGAGTAAATATTAGTTTGAGCCACAGGAAATGTTTTTCAGCTGTCTTCAACCTACAAAAATGGTAATTTCTTCTGGTTTCATCTAGTGCATAAATCTCTCTCTCTCTCTCTCTCTCTCTCTCTCTCTCTCTCTCTCTCTCTCTCTCTCTCTCTCTCTCAGTGTGTGTGGTTTTTGAGACAGGGTCTTGCTAAACTGCCCAGGCATGTCTCAAACATGTGGTCCTCCTGCCTAACCCTCTCGGGAAGCTGGGATTTCCAGCCTCTGCTCTCACCCATCTTACTAATCTAATACATAATGACGTATGTCATTCAAATCACCTTTTAGTTCCACCGTTATTGGATTCTTCTCTCCATTTAAAAACGTCCTTAATTCAGTTATTGGAGAGAAGCTAAGACCCGGTGAGAGACCTACAGCCTGGAGTCTAGTCACATAACTTCCAGGGACCCCAGTCTCCCCACCTGAAAGTTGGGAACAACAGTGTTTTCTTAACAGTGGTTTTTCGATGGTAGGAAGAGGCAACAAATGGGAAAACACTCTCGGGGTTGACAAAGCTGGCCGACTGCACCGCTTCACAAAATATAAGACACTAAAGTTAACACTGCAGTTTTAAGTGCTTTTCTATAGAAAAACGGCACGTCAGAGAACTCATGCCACCATGCCCATGGTTAGCAAAGCAGAGAGATGATGCTGTTAAGTAGATATTAGGACAAAGGAAAGATGAAGCGCTTTGTATCTCATCAAGGCGAAAAAGACATGAAATGGGAAAGTAAGAACCGTTGTGTTAGGACTACCTCGGAACCAAGCTTTTACATTTACACCGGAAATCCTACATTTTGGGAAAACTCACAAAGGAGACAGGGCAGCTGCCTTCTGTTTTCCTTGGAGGGCTTTCAAACGGGCCAGGAAGGTTTGCTTTTGGCATAGTCTTCCTAAAGAGAGGGGTATAACCTTTATGATCTCCAATAAGACTTTAGACCAATGGCTTTAGCAGTTCTGGGAAATGGCTTTCCCGCCTTCCGGGACGTTGCTTCGTTACTTCCCATGCCCTGTGCCAGAGTGTGAGGGAGGGTGACGTGTTTGGACTAGCAACCAGCAGAGGGGAAGGTGGCTCAGTCCCAGTCCTCAACTCTTCTCTCCTGTGACCCTTGGCCAGTGCAAGGCTCCCAAGAAAGGTCACCTTTAGTCAGCTTCAAAGGCGCTGTTGGTGGCTCCCACGTATTCAGACTTCTTCTTGTGCCTGGTCCACATTTTTCTTAGGATGCCAGGGACACCACAGGAAGCACTGCCTGTTAACGGCAGGGAGGCTTCAGCCCCCTGGGGAAGGGTTGGGTACTCTTCTGCAATCTTCTTGAGGTGTCTGGATCTAAACGACAAACCAAAGGGGGGCAGGGAATGGAGGGGGCTGGTGAATACTGCACTGAGCCAGACTTAATCTGTAACTTTGAGAAGCATGTCCAGCCAGAGTTCTCCTCTCCTTCTCCATTCTATGACCATGATCCGCATAGCTGGAGGGTCACTGTAGAACACCCACAGGAATGTCCCCTGGGGTGGATCTCTAATGGAGTGAGAAGAGGTGACCATATGAGCACAGTGGTTCATGGGATATGGGGTCCTGTCCTCTTGTTTTGAGAATTGCTTCCCTAACCAAGGAGCATACCCGAGGACTGGGGTGGTAGCTCAGTGGTAGAGTGCTTGCCAAGCTGGCATAAGGTCTGGATTTGGTCTCCAGCACAGGGATGGGCAGCATGGCGGGGGATGGGGATGACTGGGTTTAGAGAAGAGGCTTGCAGTGCTGTGGACTGGAAAGCTCCTCGTCTGTCAAGGCGTGGTGTAGTCCTCCTGGTCTGCCTGAGCAGTCTGCAACAGCTACTGTCCCTCAGAAAAATTTGCTAGCCAGAATGAAATCCAAGCCCACTGAGTTAAAACACACAAACAATTTCCCCCCGGTTAAATCCCAGTGCACCAAATGGCACATAACTTGGTTTTCACAATTCTTCCCAGGGGAGTTCTGGCATGCAGAAGTGCTCCATCCTGTGGGTTCCCCCCCTAACTCCTACGGCTTTACTTCCCTTGATTAATATTTGCCATGGTTTGATTGTGGCTGCTTTTCTACAACTTATCTTGAAATCTCATCTCCATTTTGAGATATTAAGAGAAAGGACCAGGGATCACACTTGTATTCTCAGCACTTGGGAGGCAGAAGCAGGAGATCTCAAGTTCTAGACTAGCCTGGATGATACAGTAAGACCCTGCCTCAAAAATCAAACCAGGGCCGCAGCTACAGCTCAGTGGTAGAGTATTTGCCACACGTATGTGAGCCTGGGATCTAGTCCTGGTACCCAAAATAAAAAGAAATAAGACCAGGGTATGGTCTTTTAGATTAGGGTTTTGCCTCATGAATGGATTAACTGATTCTTGGGCTAACAGAGTATTACCCAAGAGTGGGTCTGCCATAAAATCCAGTTTGAATATATCTCTCATACGTTTTCCTATCTCTGGTTATGTAAATGTCCTGTACAACCTCTGGACTCTGTCCACAGAGAGCTCATCTTTGGGCACAGTCCATTGACATTGATGACACCCAACGTAACCTCTATTCTTTATAATGTCCCAGTCTGTAAGTATTTTGTAATTAATGAAAGAAAATGGGTTAATATGTTGTTTCAGCCTGTGTTCCTTCATATGCGTCCTGAGCATCTCACCAAACGTGCTGTTTCCCAATCTCTTAAAAGTTTAAAATTAGAAGTTTCTCAAAAAGTGTTAGCAGTTTGAGTTAAGCTCTCTATGCTGGCTACTTTTATGTCAACTTGACACAAGCTAGAGTCATCAGAAAGGAAGGAGCCTTAATTGAGAACATGACTCCATAAGGTCTGGCTGTGGTGGATATTTCTTAATTACAAGAAAGCAGGCTGAGCAAGCTGTGACGAGCAAGCCAGTAAGCAGCACCCTTCCATGGCCTCTGCATTAGCTCCTGCCTCCAGATTTCAGCCCTGCTTGAGTTCCTGTCTTGACTTCCTTCAGTGGTGGACGACAATGTGGAAGTGTAAACCAAATAAACCCTTTCCTCTCCAAGTTGCTTTTGATCATGGTGTTTCATCACAGCAATAGAAACCCCAACTAAGACACTCTCCATACATGATCTATACCTGCTTCCCACCCTGTTTCTTTGGAGACAAGGTATTATTATTTCAGGCTGGACTTAAACTCATCATGGTTGCCAAGGTGACCTTGAGGTTCTGGTCCTCTTTCCTCTATGTCCCTAGTTCTGAAATAATAGGTGTGCACCACCATGTAGGGTGTAGGATTTATTCATTCCCTTCCTTCCTTCTTCCTTCCTTCCTTCCTTCCTTCCTTCCTTCCTTCCTTCCTCCCTCCCTCCCTTCCTTCCTCCTCCCTCCCTCCCTCCCTCCCTTCCTTCCTTCCTTCCTTCCTTCCTTCTTTCCTTTCTTTTTTTTGTGTGTGTTTTGAAACATGACCTTGATATGTAGCCCAGGCATGGCCTTGAACTCTTGCCGCTGCCTCCTGAGTGCTGGGATTATAGGCATGCGTCATCATCTCTGGCTCTGCATATGATTTCACCTAATCTCCATGATAGCCACTTTTATCTTGCTTGTGTATGTGCATTTTTGTTTGTAGACAAGGTCTCACTAGTACCTTAAGTTGGCCTCAAACTCTTGGCCCTTTATCTCTACCTCTCAGGTATCAGGGTTACAGGCATGCAGCATCATGTACAACTACGTTTTTAAAAAATATTTATTTTATTATTTTAACTGTATGTATGCATGTTTGTATGTGTCTCTGTGTACACATGAGTGGAGATGTTTTGGGGGGCCAGAGGCATCGGATACCCTTGGAGCTGAATTTCCAAGTGGTTATGAGCAGCCTGGCCTGGGTGCTAACAATCAAACTTGGGTTCTCTACAAGAGCAGTGCCTACCCTTAATCACTGAGCCATTTACCTAGCCTCTCTGTTTTTAAATAGATGAGACTAATTTTCCCGAAGTCAGAGTGAGTACAATGCCAGGCCAGAGAGCAGATTTGAGTCCAAAGCATGCATTTTGTCATCATCACCTTTAACCCTTGCCATGACCTACAGTGTGGAAGGCAGTTATTGAGACATAAAAGTCCATGCTCAGTTGCACACTCTGGCTGTCTTCCTACACGGAAGGCCTTTGGGGTGCTGCGGGAGTAACCTTCCTGCTACCCTAGGCTGGCTCTTCACCAGATGGAATTAACAGGGGCCATGGTTACGGTTTGTTTTCAAACCTGGCCTTTGTTGTTTTTGTTGGGTTTGTTTTTGCAGTAGTGGAGGTGGACCAGAGAGCTGCATTCTCAGCCTGAAAACTATCTGAGTCATTTCGGTACCTGTGGGTGAGAGTTCCTAAAAGAATTCACAAGGCATTTCTGACACCATCCACGGAGGTTCTGGATAGGGCTCCTCATTACATTCGTCTAATCAAACAAAGCCCCGAAAGCAGTGCTAATGAAGTGGAAGCCATGAAAAGGACTCCAGCTTAATCCTAGGCAAGCGATTGATGTTTCTATAGCTGGACACATGTTTGCAGGCCTCATTACAAGGTCATTTACAGCTGGCATGGGTTTTTTTGGGTATATCAAGTGTGAGAAATGTTGGCCACCTGTTGCTGTCCTGCATGACTGGCATGGGTGGAGAGCCACGCAGGCAGCGTAGCTGGAAGGCCCCATACTTACCCTCTTCCCAGAACAGCTCCTTTTTCTGAGCCCTTGGCTGTCACCTCCACCACAGCTGGAGCTTTCACTGAGATGCGGGCCACTGGGGAAATCTGCGTTTGAAGGGAGTGGGGGAAGAGTTGAGGATGGTGCCACACTCCCACTCTGGCACTTACTGGAGCTATTTGTAAGAGAGCTGTCCAGAGGTACCACCCCTAACCTGGACAACCGCCCACCCTCAGTCAGCATCAGACATGCTGGAGGCCTTCTGAGGATAGTGCCAGGACCACAGAGTACCTGATGAGCAGGCTGGACGACGTTGCCTGAGCCGCTGAATTGAACAAAGTCTGTGAAACTGTTGGTTCTGGGACTCTACTTAAGAACTACTGGCCTAGAGACATGTGAGAGAGACAGTCATTCCATCTTCCCAAGGAGCTGTCGCCCTTCCACCTCCTCTGCCGGTGTCTGATCATCAGTCTGTAAGGGATCTTCTTCAACCGTGCTGCCCACACCAGCACCAGCCTCTCCGGTTGCTTTCTTGCACCTTTCCAAGGATGGTCTGCTCAGACCTTGTTTGTGCTCAGGCCCACTACACTCTCCAGGTCCTACTCGTCAGGAGTCCCCATCCCAACCCCTCAGCGTGGAAGACTCAGGCCAACCCTGCATCCTTCTCCTCCAGGTCTTGCAGGGCTGACTTGCAGCTCGGCCGTTTAGGACGGTACGAGTCAGCAGAGCCAGCTCCACGTTGAGCCGGCTTTCTGCCTTGTCTACCTGCTGGCCCACAGCTCTGCATGTCTTTAGACTTCTCTGGATCAGGGCCTCATTTCTATCAGCCTTTCAAGCTCACTTCCACCCTGAGGCTGCTGGCCATGTTCATCTTTCTCTGTCCCAGTGTCCCCAGAGCACTAAATAGACAGTGTGACAAATTGTGCCTTCTTCACTTTTTCTTTTTCCTCTAGTTCTCTAGCTACTGTCCTGGTCCCTAGAGAGGTTACAATGACAAGTGGAAGAGTCTGGGACTGAGCTCCCACTAGCCCTTCCAACGGCCCTGTCCTGAACTGACAATTAGCTGATGACCTAATCAGGGCTAAGTCCAGGGGTTGCTTCATCAGGGGCATACCCTATGCTTGGTTCTTCTCTGTTCCAAGCCACATCAAAGTGTCACCACATTTCCAGTCTCTGGAACAATTCCAGGTCAAAGACATCATTATTTACCACCTCTCTCCTGGGGCGGGGAAGGCCGAGGGCAGAGTTACTGTACCACCGTGTGGCCTCTCCCTAGCTGTTCCTCCCATCACAGGCCTATAGCTCCTGAGCTCAGGCAGGAAAGCCTGATCCCCACCCCTTCCCCATCTTCCTCAGTCCCATCTCATCCACGTCAGCACTGATTCAGGGTTAGATGGGTGCAGGCTGAGTCTCTCTCCTGCTCAGGACAATGAGCAGCCGATGAGGCATAGCTCTTCTCTTTTCAGGCCCATGGACATGCCGCTCTGCCTCTTCATCTTCATCACCACCCTTCACTCTCCCAGCTTTCTCTGGTCTCTTGCTACAGCTGCATATCTGCCAAGGGCACCATCTAAGCCCACCCGGAGGCCTGGGCGCAGGAATCCCAGGCTACTAGACACCCTTTTCTCCTTAACCTTGACCGTTTCTCAGCTCAGCAACTCTCAAGACTGTCTTCCTTCCCTCTGCCAGCTGCCTAGCCACCCTATTTGCTGAGTGTGAGGTTGGAAAGGGAACTTCCTTGACAACAGTTTCTCCCATCCCCATCCTTTGTATAGTTTTTCCAATACAATGACCTAACTTGTCTAATTTGGTCCATAAGGATGAAGGGCTGGCCCAATTAGCTTCTGGCATCTCTCCTAGTTTTCATGATGAATAGTAGCTGCTGCAAGGGCCTAGGATGTCCGAGATGCTCTCACCTCCATGCAACCTTGACTCCGTTAAGTGAAAGGGAACCCCACACTCATCCCTAGAAGACTACAAAGGAGAAGAGGAAATAAATCTGGAGACATGTCCCCAATCCCTCTTTAAGAAAAGACAAACTGTTCACCTTCAGGGTGGGCAGAGGGTAGGCAAGTATCTCTCTGCTGCAGAGGACCACCTTGCCCAGAGTTACATGCTTGCTGGGACAGCCCACACACCCTGATGGAGTTAGGAAGGAAGACAAAAGGTTGAGCCATTTGGGCCCAGTTGAGACCCATCTGTGTAGGCAACTCACCCTAGATCCTACACTTGAAGGTGCTAATCCTGGATCATGGTTCAGTTGCTCCCTCCACACAAGCTGCCTCTCTACTCTCAAGACTGGTATCGATGCCCAGTATACATCTTATGCCTCAGTCCTCAACTCCCAGTGAACCTGGCCTGTAAGAGATGCTCTGAGAAGCACCCTGCCCACAAATGACCGGTTGTTATGGACTGAAGGTTTGTACCTGACTCAAACTCATCTGTTAAGGCTCTACCCACCCCCTAGCGCGATGGTGTTTGGAGGTGGAGCTCTGGGCAGTAACTAGGTTAAGATATGGAGGATATTGAGAGTGGAACATCTATAATAAGATTAGTGCCCTCAGAAGAAGAAAGAGATTTCAGCAATGCCTCCATTTGTATGCACAGAAAACACTTAGCATGAATCATGCAACTGCAAGGCAAGAGGAAGACCCTCTCCGGACAGCAAATCTGCTGTAGCCTGGATTTGGACTCCCCAGTCTCGAAAAGTGAGCACGTTTCAGTGCCCTAGAGTATGGTATGTGATAGCAGCCAGGCTGACTGAGACACTGCTGTTCTGTGCTTGGGTGGTGCTGGAGCCCCCTCAGTGCTGGGGAATTTTACATCACTCTATCCCAGTGCCGCACCTGGGAATTAGTCAGGCACTGCTGTCTGGCCAGACCTACCAGTACTTCCCCCATGCTTGAGATGCTAGCAAGTCACAGCCTCTGTTTGCATGTGAACTGAGTTCCTTTTGAGAAAGAGAAGCAGCCAGTGGTGTGTCCTAAGCACACAGAGTGGCGTCAATGGCTAGTTCCAAGAGCAAAGAACCACAGGGCGGGGCTGCTTTCCCATGATTCTCAGCCCAGGGCAAAGGACTCTGGCTCCCTTTCTGGCACCAGAGAGACATTTCTAGACGGTTCAAGCACCGCCGATACAACGAATCTGACTTATTTTACTTACCAATGATTTCCCATATGCTCGACTCCCACACAGATTCGAAGCTTTGGGTTCAGAAATCCCCGCTGTGAAATTGAACAGAAGAGACATTACTCAGTTGGACTCTGAGTTCTGCCTCCCTCTGCTTCTGAATCAGTTATCTCGCTAGCCATCCAGTCACAGAGGGACTTCCTCAGGGCCTTCATAGCAAGCAGCAAAGCAGGGCAGTGCTGGCCACGCAATGCTGACTGCTGAGTGGGGTTACCCCCACCCCTACCACTCTTGCAGGAAGCTGGAACTCAGGTCAATGTAGTTCAACAACTAGGACGAGCATGCCATTGCGGTGGGGATGCTCAGAGTGGAGGAGTCTGCACGTGTGCAGGCAGAAGGCAGATCCAGGAAATCTGTGTACTTTCAGCTCTGTTTTTGCTGTGACCCTCAAACTGCTGGGGAAAAAAATCAAGTCAATTAAAAAAGAGCATTTGGCTCTGTGTCTGCAGCCAGTAGGTGCTCAGAGAACTCAGCACTTCCTCCTTTCCTAAGACCTCAGCTCACACGAAATCAGTTCAAGGAACGAGTTCCGTTATTCTCCCCTTTCGTGCATACTTTGTTCTCACGGGTCCTACCGTGTTTTAGGCATGCTTTGTTCTCACGGTCCTCTCCCTCCCTGCTGGCCTCCTTCCCTCTCTCATCCCAGTCTTGTCTGCTTCCATCTCACATTTATTTTCTTACTCCCCCCCCCCATCTCTTCTCTCCCTCTCATGCTGTCTTTCCTAATTTCATCACACACATGCCTATATAAAAACATCTTAGGATCTGAGAGATGGCTCAGTTGGCAAAAGCACCTGCCATTGCAGACCTCATGGCCTGAGTTTGGAAGCCAGGAACCCATGTGATACTGCAGATCTGTAAATTTTGTAGGCAGCTTTAGATCGGATGTCCAAAGACCAAGCAAACAGCATTTAATCACAGTAACTGAGTTTAAATGGTGGCCTATGGCTTGCTGACTAGTTGGGTTGGAAACTAGGTAAATGGGAACTAACTAGTTAAGTGGGAGCCAATTGACTGGCTGATTGACTGGGTTGTGGCTAAGTCTGCTGTTTTCCGAGCTTTGTGGCAGAGGCCGCCGTGTTCCCTGCAGACGCTGCCTGCCCGTGGTGCTGGTTACAGTGAGGAAGCTGCTCCGGAGTTGCCTGTGAATTCATGAATCCCTTTTCCTGTGACTTTACACAAAAGCGCACGCTGCTAACTTCAGCTGGTCTGGGAAAATTCCCTTTAACACTGCCAAGGTCAGACCACAGCGAGTGGTGCCCTTGAGGAAACAGTAACAGCAGCTCCCTTTCGAAGTGTGCCAGGCACTGTGCTGAGCATAAACTGCACAAAGGTGGTTCGCCTCACTACCCGGAGGCCCCACATTCACAGCTAAAACGTGCTTCAAAGTATTGCGTTTGTGGAGCTGGGGATGTAGTCCAGTGGTAGACGGCTTGCCCAGCACAGGAAAGAGGGTGCCTTCCATCCCCAGCATGGCGACAACAACAGCAATAATGGTGAGACTGCATTTGTGTAGCAAAGCATGCTAACACATGCATGTAATCCCAACACTGGGAAACCGAGACGGGAGAAGCTAGAGTCCAAAGCAAAGTGAGTCCGAGGCTCCTTGGATCATGAGACCCTGTTTTAAAAATCAAAACCAAACAAGAAAAAGTGACCTTGTACTGAACCAGTACATACTTATTTTCCTTGTTGCCCTGGCCTAATCAATAACTACTACTTTCGTAATATTTGTGTCCTATGAGGTGTTTAAGTAACCATCTACAGATGATTGGAAGTAGACATAAAGACAGATGTGTATAGGTTATATGCAATTACTGTACCATTTTACATAGGGGAGTTGAGCATTGTGGAGTCTGACATCTTAGTTGGGTCCTGGAACCAGTTGTGCCTGATCTGGACACAGCTACATCTCATCTAGTCCTTACTGTCACCTTAAGAGGGGAGGACCCTGATAGTTGGCATTTTCTAGTTGGGGAAACCAAGGCTTTAGTGATATATAACCATTAACCTGAAGGCAGACAGGATGGTTTGAATGAGATGTCCCCTATATGCTCAGGCATCTCAACACTCAGTCCCCAGTGGGTACGCCCATCTGTGCAGGCTTAGAAGATGTGACCTTGCTGGAAGAAGTATATCACTGGGGGCAGGCCTTGAGAGTTTAAAGACCTGTGCCATTTCAAGTTCACTCTCTCTGCATCTTGTTTGCAGCTTGAGAAGTGAGCTCTCAGCTGCTGTTCCAGCCGCCATGTCTGCTGTCTGCTCCATGCCATCCTTGTTATGGTCACTCGCCCTCTGGACTTGTAAACCCCAAGTGAACCCTTCCTTGTTAAGTTGCCGTGGCCATGATGTTCTGTCACAGCAACAGAAAAGCACTAAAGCACGGGATGGAGATGGTTTCAGGAAGTGTTAGACCTCTTGTAGGCCCGGGGAAGCTTGATCAGGGGACAGCATAAAATCCCAACTCAGGAGGAGGTGGAGTTTTGCACACAGGGAGAACCCACAGAAAGAACATCAGTGAAGGTTCAGGGAAACATAATGGAATGGGCCATCAGGGCATTACCCTGCAGCTCAGGGTTGTTCCACCTTACAGAACGGTAAGGACAGAAGGTGGCCGTGAGATGTCATCATGGCGCAGGGGACAGGTGGGAGGGAAGAGACAGCAATGTTAAAAAAGATGACAGAGGAAGCTACCTGTCTTAGGAGGGCATTCCTGGAGCTTTGTGGAGAGGACTAGGGGGCGGAGGCCCTTCACTGACATTGTCTACATATGTGAGATGTTGGGGTCTGAGCCTGGGGAGCTTGAGGTAGGTTACAAAAGTGTCAAGCCAAGAGCTCTCTGGGGGTGACCCTGTCAGGTTAGTGTATACAGTGGGTGGGGAGGACACAGAAGTATTAGGGAAGAAATCAGAGACTTTCTGGAAAACTGGACAGTCACTCCTGATAAAAGGTCACACCTTGCAGCTTGTTCAGATAAGCTGGTCATGACCAGGAAAAAGTCCTACAAACAGTTTCCCAGGCCCAGGAGTTGAGCACTGTCTCTTTCCAGCATCTAAGACCTTATGGTGAGTGTCTTAGTTGGGTCTACCTACAGCATCCCCGTGATCTCCAAATTTCCTCACCTGTCCGCTGCCTGAGAAATCTGTAGCATCCAAGACCTTATCCTACAGTTCAGAGAAAGAGCAAGACCCTAGACCTGAGGTCCCCGGAGACATGCAGCATATTGACAGGAGGAAGCAAGAACTGATACCCAGGGGCTGGTGCCTAGCCTTTCCTTGGAGAGCACCAGGGTTTGGCTTCGGCTCAGCAACACCCCCTCCTACCCATTCTGGAATCTATCAGATTGGAGGCACTGAGGGAATTGAATCAATGCCCAGCTGAGTCTATTTTTTTCCCATCCGAACCTGACTAGCACACCCCTGCATGAGCTGACTGTCACGTGTCGGGCAGACGCTCCATTTCATAACTTACTGCTCTTGTCTTTCAGAACACAGGACTGACTTGGGCAGTACAAGATGACACCAGCTACCTACAAAGTTGTGAAAGCAGCCAAGCATGGTAGTGCATTTGTAATTCTGGCTCTTGGGATGCTGAGGCAGGAGGATCATGAGTTTGAGGTCAGCTTGGGCTACACTACGAAATACTGTCTCTTAAAGACTGTAAAAGTGACCTCTAAAACTAGACAGTTGGGGGAAGAGGCACTGACCATAACATCAGGAGTCTGGAAGCGTGACAGCAGAGGTCAAATGTGTGTGTGTGTGTGTGTGTGTGTGTGTGTGTGTGTGTGTGTGTGTGAAACACAGATTGTGATATGCCTTAACCCTGGAATTTCTAGTCAAATAAAATGTACCTTTCCAGCATATTTCCAGGTGCTGCTCCTGGGACCCCACTTTGAAAATCACTGCAGTAACTTCTCTCTAAAACCTCAGTCTGTTGACCCTGTAGCTGCAAGAACACCACCATCTGGGAGCATGTCACAAAGGAAACCTTGGGATTCATAGGTGGTCTACCATCCTTCTGAATTAAATTCTTCATGAGGAAAAGGCCCTGAGCTGATTCTTGTGTACACAGTAATTAAAGCAGTATGGCTTTTAAATTCACTTTATGATTTTTGGAGCAAAGAGGAATATTCTGCCTATTTTTCTCTTTCCACACACACGCACCCACCCACTCACCTATACATAGACACAGAGAAAAATCTATCTCCTCTTAATTTGCAAGGCAGATTGTGGCCTTCCTAATGCTTCAATTCTATTTACATGTATGTAATCGATCTTAACTGAGAACGCAGCTTGGTTTATGTGTTCTTGTACTGTCCATCATGAGTGCCGGGGAAGACCAAAGAAACCTAGTATGACACCTGAGAAAAGCAACAATTAAAACAACAACCACAACAAAACTTGGAACAAAACACCCACAAAGGAGGGGCATGGAATGGGAAAAAGATGAGTGAAAAGAGCATAGTCAATAGAGACTTAATTTTTTTTTTTTTTTTTTTTGGTTTTTCGAGACAGGGTTTCTCTGTGTAGCTTTGCGCCTTTCCTGGGACTCACTTGGTAGCCCAGGCTGGCCTCGAACTCACAGAGATCCGCCTGGCTCTGCCTCCCGAGTGCTGGGATTAAAGGCGTGTGCCACCACCGCCCGGCGAGACTTAATTTTTGTAAAACACAAAACTGTTAACGCCAGAAGCTTTGACAACATTTTGGATTTGTGTGTGTGTGTGTGTGTGTGTGTGTGTACATACAGGTGTGTGTTCATATTAGTGAATGTGGATGCATGAAATGAAGGAGGACATGTGGAGGCCAGAAGTTAACTTAGATGTCATCCATCTTGTTTTGGGGACAGTCTTTCACTGAGATCTGAAGCTTGCCTATTAGACTGGCCAGGGTGCCTTGGGGTTCTCCTGCCTCTGCCTCCCCAGCACGGGGTTACACTCACACTGCACACCCCACTATGTGGGTTCAGGAGATTAGACTCAGGCCCTGATATTTGTGTCACAAATACTTTATCAACTGAGCTGTCTTCCCAGCTCCTAGTTTTTGTGGTAGGATCTCCTCCTCAAGTCCAGGCTGACCTTGAACTCATGACAATCCTCCTGCCTCAGCCTCTCAAATGCCGAGGTTACAAGTGTAAGCCATCATTCTTAACTATGTATTATTGGAATTAAAACATGAGTAACTTTAGGTTCTTGACACAACAGAAAAAAGCCTAAACTATCAGTTAAAGAGAAAATACTATTAGCAACTTCAGAGGACTAGAAGTTGAATCCTATGTTACGGCTTAGGGTGGAAACCATTTCAGAAAGGTAGCACTACTGTTTCCAGATTTCAAATAGGTTTGCCCCTAAATTCTTTTTATAGATTATTAAGTCATTCAAATGAAAAAATGATACAATTTGGTTGTTATGGCTGTGGTTATGGTCCTGGGGATGATTCCAGGACCTTTAACTGAGCATCTCACTCACACTGCGCCCAGGGAGGCAGCGCTGTATATAGGTGAAGGTGTTGGTGGGTCTGCCTCTGTAGATGAGAACCAACAGCGGATGCTTTCTCAATGCAGACAGGTTTTTTGTTTTGTTTTGTGTGTTTGTTTTGAAAGCTGGATGCTTAATCAGCCTGCCTGGAAAGACCACAGGACAGGACACATACAAGCCGCTGGGCTTTTGGTGGAACGTCACTGGCCCTCAGGTCCCCTCACGTACCAGGTCTGATGGGGGTTTTGGTGGGATGCGTCCCGGGCGGCCGGGCGGTTTGCAGTCTGCCAAACCTGCGGTCACCGGTTTGGGGTCGCTCGCAGCGTTGAGGCAGCAGCTCCAGCGGCCTTGGTGCGTACAGGTCCGACTCGATCACCACCTGCAGGGCGCAAGGAACACAGTCAGTCATCCTCCCCTGAGTTGCCCAGTGCCGGGCTACACCACACCCACCTGTCCACACGCGGGAACTGTAATGGGCCTGAATCAGGGTGGCGGGAAGTGAGTTTTCACTGAGTGGAGATTGCGAAACTCAGAAAAGCTAAGGTGGTTTCATTCCAATCGCCTGCTAGTGCTCAATTACAAATGGAACATCAATAACCTGACCCCAGGACTCAGGGACCATTGAGGAACTCACAGCAACTGTGGTCACTCACACAAGATCAAGCCAGTCCACATCCCAGCACAAAAGAAGGGCATGACATCCCACCCCCTCGCCCAGAAGCTATTCACAATTGACAGCCACTCGGAGTGGAAAACTCAGTTTCTTCAATGGAGTGACCCTGGGTAGATGAGCCACACTCCAGAGCAGGCGCCATGCTCAGGAGTAGTCAGCAAACACAGTTCTGATCCCGTGATTGGTTGTTGTTTTTGTTTGTTTTCAAGAGAGAGAGGGACCTTGAAGTTGGGTGGGTTTGGGGGGGATTGGGGGAGGGAACTTGGGGGGAGGGAAAAATAAGATCAAACTATTGTATGAAATTCTTAAAAACATTGTTTAAAAAAACACCTGCCTCTGCCCTGAGCACACACAGAAGTTGTTCTTTATCTCCTAGCTGATGGCATACAATAATAGTTTACATAGCATTTCATTCTCTTTAGGTAATTATGATCTGGAGATGATTTAAAGTAGGGAGTGTGACTGAGAACTGTATGCACAGGGTATGCCATTTACACGGGGAACTTGAGCAGGTGAATGTTGGTATCTGTGGACGTCTTGGAACCGATCCCTAGGGGTACTGAGGGATAGCTGTACTTAAATCACTGAAATAGTTTAAATGTAAAAACAGGAAACAAATAATAGCAGCCATTTTATCTTAATATGGGGAGTCATGAAGGGAATCTTGGCAGCCAGGGAGCAGATTCTGCATATTTTATCCATTTCCAGGACACAGGGTCATTCATTCTGATTGTCCTACTCCATGAGGCCCATTCATTAGAAGCTCCAGTATTCCTTAACAACGCAGCCTCCCCGGGGCTTGCCTTACCCCCAGTCACTTCCTTCTGTGCACAGCTGGCCTGCAAGGGCCCATTCTGTGTCAGCTCCCAGCTCCCGTGCATCTGCCAGTGAGGCAGATGGGCTCGTCCCTGATAGTCTAGCTTTCGGCAGTCCCCCTCCAGTTGACCACACAGAACTGTAGTGTTGGTTTTGGGAGATGCCAGAGCAAAATAAATGGGCTTTTAACAACGTGATAACAGAGTGGTGTTTCAAGTCAGTGGAGGAAACTGCATCTTTGATGATATTGTAGGAATAAATATCAGGCCACTGGGGAAAAGCATCTCTATTTGGTCTGGGTGATGAGTCGGGTCAGAGCTGTGTGTTGAACAACAAACAGTAAAATAGGATATAGCTTAATATGATATATTATTACATATGCATTACATATGATGAGGAATTATCCCTATGCTCAGAAAACTCTTTCCCAAGCAACAAAATTGAAAAATCAATAGAAAGATGGAGGGAAAATATGAGCAAAACCCATAAATTTGCTGAACACTAGTGACTAAATGCATATTAAAACAATAAAATCTCCCTCTCCTATCAGATTACCAATGAAGAACAAGGTAACTCCACTTGGGGTCAAGGCAACATGAGTTCAAGCTTTAGATGTCTCATTTTTAGATAGGGTCTCGTGTAGTCTAGGCTAGCCTCCAATTTGCTGTGGAGCTGAGGATGGCTTTGAACTTCTGACCATCCTGCCTCCACCCATAGAATGCTGAGATTACAGATGTGTACCCCCAACCTGGGGATCAAACCCAGGGCTGCATGCATGGTGGGCGAACATTCTACCAACTGAGCCACATTCCAAGACCTTAGGCTGCAGTTTGGACGGTTAGTAGTGGAGCAGAGTAGGGCTATTCATGCCCACCCTTGCTGGACTGGCAGAATCAATGCCTGTTACCAGCAAAGACTCCTGATGTCTTCAGGGTACACATTCACCTGTCACATTTCAAGTGTTTTAACGTGTTCCGAAGACTGAATCTTCATGTCTCCCATAGAGGAACACAGGGAAGCCATCTTTCTTTCAGTCCACCCCAAATAGCCCTTCACTTAGAATTTGAATATCACAGGTTTGGTCTTAAATGGGGAAGAATATTCACTCCTCTCACATCCATTAGGACCCAGTCACATCTTTGGGGGAAAGCTGGGGGCTATTCTGAGCATTTAGGATTCGTCATTGGCCTGACAGTCCTTGCCTTTGCCCACTTTGGGCATTTCAGAAATAGTAATTTGCTGGGTTCCCTGTAAGGCTTTTAGATAGGCTGAGCAAAGTTCCTGTCCACATGTATTCTCTCTCTCTCTCTCTCTCTCTCTCTCTCTCTCTCTCTCTCTCTCTCTCTCTCTCTCTGTGTGTGTGTGTGTGTGTGTATATGTGTGTGTGTCTACTTTCCAGGTCATCACTTAGGGTCACCTACTTCCTTACTGTGTATTCCGCAGTACTCCAAGGCATGACAATAGCTGCTGAGACCCTGGCTTACTTTCCTGTCTGTAGAGCACACTGCTGATAGCTGTAGAACAAAGCAGTCTGTGAGCATGTCCTTAGCACCCGAGTATAGAGCTAAAATTGGAGAGGTGGGGAGCTCGAGATGTTAATAGGGTAGAGGAGAGAAAGCGAGAATTTAATGATGTTTTTTCCTGTTCTAGGGCAGCACACTGTCTACTGCGGTGTTACCTTACCACACTGCTGGGGAGTCCATCCCCTGACACCCCAAACCCATGCTTCTGTTGGCTTGCCAGCTTGGAGGTCACATGAGGAATTAGTCATCTGAGACCTAGATGGTGGGGCACAGTCATGGCTTGGGGCAGAAGGAATCTATAGAAATGTTCAAGCTGACTCTAACAACTTACACAGAGGGAAACCGAGGCCAAAAGGAGCTTTGTGTCTTTCTTAAGGTCACAGAGCTGCCCTTACAGAACCAATGTGTACCATAGTTTCATGCCTCCTGAATAAATGTTCTTTGTAAAAGCTCAGAAACACCTTCACCCAGCTGGGATTTTCAAGTGCAATTGAATGCTTAGTGCATAAGCCAGGAGATTCCACACAGATGTCCCCGCACAAGCATCAGATCTGGGGACAAAAGTGATATTTACAATCCCGTTTCTGTCTTTCCTCTTGTCAGCTCCCCTGCTCATTATCAAAGGGCTCCATTATCCTGGGATGCTTAACAGCTCCACTCCTTGTGTGGGCGCATTCTCTTGAGATATTTCTATGACATCCACAGACATCGGAATGATTAGGATGTCAATAAAACAGACCGGGAATCAAAAAAGGGAAGGCAGGGAGGCAGGGAGGGAGAGAAAGCACGCCACGGAAGTGGATGTGCCTTAGGATTTGGAAGAAAATGTTGCTCAAGTGGCGTCCAAGAGGAAGTGACTTGGACACTGAGGATGACTCAGAGAGGATTGGCATTCGCAGAGGAAGGAGATGCATTTCCATCTACATGGCAGCCCAGGGAGCGACAGGAGATGCAGATGAGCAATTGGAGCCAAAGAACTCTGTAAATGTTAGGGTCTGTGCACGGTACAATGGCTTTTCCTGTGGTACTTTCAGGCTACCAAGCTGGAGAAGAGGACAGAAACTCCTGTCTCACCAAGACAAGGATTTCAGGGTTGAGTCGCCCTGCCCAGCCTGGCATGTGTTCTGTGGTTAGGCCTGAGCTTTCTAAACAGAGGAGGAGCAGGGCAGCTATTGGCCAAGGCTTAAACACTTGCAATGAAGTTTCCTGACTCTGAATTATCTGTGAACACCCCTTTTCTTTCCATCTCCCTTATGAACTAGCTTGTTAATTCTCGGGGATTATGAGTGAGGTCAGGATCTCGTGACTCACAACTCTTCTGATATAGCAAATGTTCCCAAAAGTCCTCATAAAAAGATATACAACTGACATAAAAGCAGACAAAGAAGAGGAATAAAAAACCCACAGGGAAAAATATTGAATGGTTGATAAATCTATGAAAGAAATGAAGAATTACATTCAAATGGAAGAAATACAAAATAAAATTCCACCTATCAGCCCGTGAAAACGTAACAACAGGAATATCCTACGGTATTGGCACGGTGTTCTGGAAAAGGGGCGGTTGCAGGACTTTGGCAATGACTACAACAGCCTTTTCACATCTACAAATATACCCTCAAAGATGAGTAAGAATAAATGTATAAGAACATAACAATATTCTCAGGAACCTTCCTTGGGATATTGTCCTAACAGAAAAAGTGAAGAAACTCTGTTTATTGATGACTTTGGATAATGAGTTTAAAAACTCCAGATTTGACTTGGGTAAGTAAATACTAGAAATTCATACATTGGAATATTATGCAGACATTAAGAGAGGGATATGTATGCACACACACATATATCCTACACACATATATCACAGGCATAGATATTCACATACTTTTTTTGGCATGGAAAGATATTCAAGGTCTATTGTTAATTGAATAAAAGCAATTCACAAAAATAGTCCATTGTCAGACAATAATTATCCTGTAGTATATGGAAATTTTTCACTTAAAAACACACCAATGGCTGGTGTGGTAATGTGAATAGGAATGTGTTTGAATGCTTGGCCCATAGGGAGTGGCACTATTAGGAGGTGTGGCCTTGTTGGAGGAAGTGTGTCACTGTTGGGGCGGTCTTCGGGGTCTGATATGCTCAAGTTAGGCCTAGTGTGGTAGTCTCCTTCTGCTGCCTGCAGACCAAGTTGTAGAGCTCTCAGTTTCTTCTCCTGCACCATGCCTGCCTGTGTGCTGCCATGCTTCCTTCACAGTGATAATGGACTAAACCTCTGAACTGTAAGCAAGCTCCAATTAAATGTTTTCCTTTATAAGAACTGCCTTGGTCGTGGTGTCTCTTCACAGCAATGAAACTCTAAGACAGCTGGGTGTGGTGACACACACCTTTAATTCAGCACTTGGAAGGCAGAGGTAGGTGGATTTTCCTCATGCCAGCTTCCCTACTTGTTACCAAAGGCTCCATTATCCTGGAATGCTTAACAGACCCACTCCTTGTATGGGCGACTTCTCTTGAGCTACTTCTATAATACCCATGTGCATCAGCTAAAGGTTGCAACTTCAAGGCCATCCTGGTCTACACAGAGAGTTCCATGCCAGCCAGAACTACAGACTGGACCCTGTCTAGGTAAAGTGGAATAAACCCAAATCAAAAACCACACCAGCATTTACTGAACGCTTGGTATGTGACACTCTCTGAAGCAGACACTTGCTGTGTGTTAAGTCATTTGTGCCTTCTCCTTGAGACGCATGTTTGTATAAACCTCATCTTAAAGCTAAGGAAGTAGAGTCCCAGGGCAGCTAGACAACTGGCTCACATATAGAGAAGTTGATGGGGTTGAGATTTACACACAGGCAATTTGACTATAAAATCTCTACATCTTCTACTCTCTTGTACAGCATCTCAGAATCTTGTGACACTAAATTGAGTGTCCTTGCGGTGTTTGAGATTTTGTAACGTGTACATGCTGACTTGGAATTGGAGTATAACAAAGCTGTAAGAAATGCTGTTGTTACTGCCTGGACACTCTGCCCTGTTCAGGGTGATCAGTGTACCTGTGTTCTTTTTTTAAAAAAAAAAAGTATAAAGAATGTTTATAGGAACAACAAATAAACTCCCTTTAACTTAAAAAGAACCATAAAACAGAGAAAGGATTTTTTAAAATTACAATGCTTAAAAATCTGTAATAGTGTTGTCTAAAATTTTTGATAGCAATTCCACATCATCAAGAGGAGCCAGTCTTCCTTTTGAAATACAGTGCAGATATATTGATAGTTTAGACATAAAGAAATATGTATGTAAAGTGAGAAATGCATAGCATTATTAGCCTCTTAGAGTGCATAAACAACTTTAATGCAGTAAAATACTGCATTAAAAAAACACAACACAATTTAAAATTCAAAATGAGGCTGCAGGAAAAGGACAGTGCAAGGCTGGAAACCTCTGAATTGTTCAGAATTTCTGGCATTACCAGATAAACCAGCAAGCAAAAATCATTTTTTTAAAATGTCATGCCTATGGTCCCAGCGTTTTGGAGGTTGAGGCAAGAGTATTTCATGTTTCAGGCTAGCTTGGACTACGTGGTGGGCTTGAGGACAGCCCGAGCTACACAAGGACTATTTCAAACAAGCAAACAAACAGCAACAATATTCCTCTCGTACTCTGTACATCCACTTCTCTAACATACCAGAAATGGAAATACTTGAGGGATGAATAGGTAGGCAGATGGATGCTCTGTTCTTATTCTGTAACCTGTTTGTTCTGCTAAGAGGCCTATGTGATAAGGAATTGTATGAGTGGTTCACTGCTGTCTATAATGGTGAGAATAGATAACACTATAAAGGCATAGAGCAGGATGCTACATCCACATCATGAACTCTGTGTGCATGCAGAGTGAGATCTCCCCTGTGCCTGTGGAAAATGGCCACATGAGGGAATCTCCCGGGGGACTATTTGGTGTATGGTTGGTGTTTGCCAGTTATTTTGGCTAAGTGAACGATCAGCCACATGAGACACCCTTGCCTCCTCATCCTCGAGAGCAGTGGGGAGGGCGGGAGTCAAGAGGCCACCGTTATTTTTGTACTGAAATTTCCGTCAAAGAGAATGAAAACTAACAAAACACATTTCCTTACATTCTTGGTCAAGAGGTGTTGAGAGCTTTTGACTCTTCTCCTGGATGGACTGGACACTGAAAGAGATAAAGAAATGGTTTTAGAAAATGCCTCTAAGGCTACGGTACAGACTTGAGAATGTTTGGCCCTGGTTGGGGGGTTCTTGGGAAGGGGATGGGAAGAAACAGCAGCATTCCACTGCAATTTAAGATGTCCCTCAGTTTGACTGCATTAAAACTTCTGCAGCATCACTTACAATAGCTAAAGGTTGCTAAGAACCCAGTGCCCACCAACAGATGAATGGATAAAAATGGTATACCCACACACTGGAACACTGCTCAGCCTTAAAAAGTAAAGAGAACATGTACAAACCCTGAACGACTGTGCTAGGTTAAATAAGACACAAAAGAAGAGCTGTTCCATGTACGAGTCTACATATCCGAGGTGTCTAGAGCAGTCGGTATCATAGAGATGAAAACAGAGTGGTCATTCCCAGGGCCTTGGGGGCTGGAGGAGCGGGAGTTATTGGTAGTTGGCCTGGAGTTTCAGTTTGGACTAGTGAAGAAGTCAGGAGATCGAAGGGGGCAGCGGTGTGCAACACTATGAGTGTGCATGTCAGTGATCTGCACACCTGGTGTGGTTAAATGGTAGCTTTTACCGTGTGTGTGCACGTGTGTGTGTGTGTGTGTGTGTGTGTGTGTGTGTGTGTGTGTGTCTGTGTGTATGTATACCATAACTTAAAATCAGCTTAGTAGGGAAAGATAGCTTAGCTGCTAGCCTGTTTGCCTACAGTTCTTCTGGGATTGGCCCTCAGCACCACATAAAACCTGGTGTGTTGGTTCACACCTGTAATCTCAGAATTTGGGAAGTGGAGACAGGGGCAGGATTAGGAGTTCAAAGTCATCCTTGGCCACATAGTGAATTCTAGCTAGCCTGGGCTAACAGAGGAGACCCTATCTGAAAAAAAAATACTTAAAAAAATCAATTAGCTATTAAAAAGTTACAGTGCTTTGCTGGGCCGAGGTGTGGATCTCACTATAATAGCCACTGTCCCCAGCCCTGATAACTAGCACTCCCCCTTCTCATTTCTATAAAGTTGACCGCTCGAGGTTCCTCACATCAGGGGAACACATACATCATGCCTGGCCTTGTATGTTTCAGGTCCCCCTCTACCCCCTCATCGACCTTCCATATGGCTATGATCTACTGCAACCCAAAGCCATCTTCATCCTGTTCAGAACTGAACTGACTTCTTAACACACATCAAATAAGTGACATAGAGTGCTGTCCTTGTCATCTTCTGCGAAGTCCTTGTAGCTGTGAAGCCTGGAGTTCAACATGCTGACTGATAGCCAGGGACTCCAGCTTCCTCCAGGGCGTGAACATGACCATGACGGGCCAGGCAATTTTCTCACTCTCTCAGAGCCTCACTTTCTCCATGTGACAGACAAAGATGACTGTCACTTACTGTAGAGGACTGTGTCAAGGAGTACATGAACCAGCCTCCACAAAGCCCTTGCCCAGAACCAGGCAAAGAACAAGCACCCAGGAAATAGTGTGGTCTGTAGAACTTTTCTGCCGGACGAAGGCAGGAAGAAGATACAGTAGTGATGGCTGCCGTTCCGCTTCAGCTAGGAACTCTTCTTGCTGCCTGCTGTTCCCTGGCTCCCCAACCCTCCTCTGTGGCACTTGCAGGAAGTAAGTTCTGGTGTAACGTCTGAGTGAAACACAGCTTTTATCTTCAGAAGTCACCGTGGCCGGGCGGTGGTGGCGCACGCCTTTAATCCCAGCACTCGGGAGGCAGAGGCAGGCGGATCTCTGTGAGTTCGAGGCCAGCCTGGTCTACAGAGCGAGATCCAGGAAAGGCGCAAAGCTACACAGAGAAACCCTGTCTCGAAAAAAACAAAAAAACAAACAAACAGAAGTCACCGTGAGCTGTGTCTATGACACATATTTCCTGAAAGGGCTCTTTCTCTCTAGAGTTGAACAGGACATACATAGACTCAGCTATAGACTTGACCTGTTTTTAAGATACATTAGAAACGAGGCTAGAGCGATGGCTCAGTGGTTAAGAGTGCTGACTGCTTTTCAAGAGGACCCGAGTTCAGCTCCCAGCAACCACATGTCTGTAACTCCAGTTTCAAGGGACCAGAAACTTCCCATGGCAAAACACTAATGCACATTAAAAACAAAGATACATTAGAAACACCATAATATATTCTGTTGCCAAATGTTACAAGGTATTAAGACAGCTCAATTGAACAGTGTGGCTATCAGGTTGATCCCAGCACACATACACTGGAAAGAGAAACAGTAAACAGATGTGATCAGGGCTCAGGTGGAGCCTGGTGGTGATGGCTGGTCACCCTCATCTCCACTCCGAGTCGCCATGCTTCATGGGTCCCACCACATTGTGAGTTTCTAGGGACACAACATTCACTCAGTTCATGGAAAAATGGAGGCCACACTGTGTATATGTATGTGTGCATGTGGTGTGATATATGTACTTGTTAGTGTGTGTGTGTGTGTGTGTGTGTGTGTGTGTGTGTGTGTGTGTGTGTGTTGTGGTGCATCTACCCATTAGTGTGTTATGTATGTGTGTATATTGTGGAATATGTACTTTTAGTGTGTGTGTTGTAGTGTGTATACATGTATGTTGTGGAGTATGTACTTGTTAGTGTGTTGGTGTGTGTCATAGTGTATGTACCTGTGTGTTGTGTGTGTACTTGTGTATGTGGGGAGGGCAGAGGATGACACTGAACAGCTTTCCGTCATTGATTTCTATCTTTATTTCATTATTTATTTTGAGGTGGGTCTCTCATTGAACTCATCAATTGATAGCTCATCAATTTGGCTAATCTGGCTGCCAATGAGCTTCAAGGATCTGTCGGTCTCTGCCCTCCTAATGCTGGTGCCAGGTGCCACTTGCCCAGCTTTTTACCAGGTTCTGAAGATCGGAACTCAGCTCCTTGTGTTTGAGAGGGAGGCACTTAGCTTACTGAGTCCTGCCTCCACACTCTTGGAGATGGGGTTTTCTTATTTAACGCAGGCTTGCCTGGAGCTCATGATTATCCCACCTCAACCTCTCGAGTGCTGGGACCACAGATTGTACCACCACATCAGATTTAGTGAAAATTTCCACTCAAGGGAAAGTTGGGCAAACTTGTCTTTCTGCAGTTCTGTAGGTGACCTGGGATAAGGGTCATTTGTTGCTTTCATATGCAGTGGCTCAGAATTGAGAGCATTAGCTCCTCTCCATAGAAGCCTTCTGTTCATAGGCTCTCAGGAGGCCCCAGGGTGAAGCAAGGCATGGAAAGAGATGTGCTCCACCCATTGAGGTCTTTACAAAAGTGCAAATAATCCTTTCTAGAAAATTAGTCCCTAGCAGTCAAGTGTCTATGAATACTTAGTTCAAGGCCCAACGACTGATGAAGACAGAAGGAATATAGGACCGAACATTTATCTTTAATGCACATATTCACAGCCACACATGCAGGCTGAAAACATAAATCACTTTGTATGTGATATGTTTGATGCTGTGTGATCATACCAGCTCCATTATAACTGTTCTGTGTATCAATCCATTTTATTCTCCATGATAACCTTGGAAGCTAAGTTTTGTTTCTCTTTTACAGAAGTGGGAACTCATGTCTGGAGAAGCAAAGTAGCTGGTCCAAGGTCACACGGTACAGAAACGGCAGAAATCTTATAACCACTTTGTCAAGGACGCCTTCTCCCTTACCTTTTAAATTACAAGAAATAGATATACTTTTTCTCTTCCTTTTGGAACAGTGTGCTGCACTATACCCAGCTGGCCTTGGCCCTGAGATGCTCAGGCCTCAGCTTTCTTGGATTATAGACATGAGCTGTATGTTTCAGTGAAAACAGACATCCTAATAGTTTTGCTTCCCAAAGATTAGCAATGAGGTTTAAGGTCCCTTTTCGGCTTGTCTAATTCTCCTTCCTCCCTTCTCCAGGGCCACTGAGCTCACTGGCTTTATCACACAGGGGCCTTTCTTGTCTTGTTTTCATACTTTGCTCAAAAATATGTCCATAAACACTATGTGGAATTATCCATGGTTCCAAGCATGCTCCTGAGCATATATAAATTTTCAGCTTGCTTTTTCTTTCTCTCTCAACATCCATCTGCAGGTCTTGCAGGGTAGCTCAGTGGTACAGCACTTGCTTCCCATGCATGAGCTCCTGGCTCACCATTAGCAATGCAACCCCTCCCCCCAAAAAAACCCCCACAAAAACAAAAGGCAGCGATGAAATAAATGGAAAGGTCGTCTTTATTCACACAGATCTCGCTCATTCCCCTTCAGACGGGCTGACTTTCAGAATCTCCTGAGAAAATTTCAACTCCTACACATGGGCATACTCCCAACTCCTCTTCTCTCCCCTCCCCCTCGGCAGTAGATACCAAGCGCTCAGTTTAGGTTCAGCTGTCTGTCTAGGTCCAGGCTGAGTCTCCTCCTCCCCCCACCCCACCGCCAGCAAGGCCCCTGTCTGTGGCTGACGTTGGAGAAAAGGAGGAAAAGAATTGTTTGAATGTGGGTTCACAGCACCAGCAAACATCAGGACCATCTCAGCCGAGTATCACAGTGACAGGGGGTAAGCCTGGGCCACAGCAAGACAAGGGGCTGCAGGGTCAGAACACTGGCGAGGCGGAGGGCACCATCCTGGGTCACCAGCGCTCCCCCTGAAGGCGCTCCCCCTGAAGGCGGTCTCACAAAGCCCTTCCCAGGGCTTGGCACCAATTGCCAGGAACCAGAGCTTATAAAGTCAAGGTTCTCGGGTGGTGCCTTTTGGCGGCACCCGGTGAGGTGACCCTGGGGTTCTGTGGAGAAGTCAACCTGGGGTCAGGGCCCAGTTTCATTGCCTTTCTAGGTGTCTGGCCAGCCGGGAGCCTTTCCCCTCCCAAGTCAGACAGAGTTGGCTTTGGGACAGCTGATTTCTCCTTTCAGAACCTGCTTTCTCACGGCAGACAATAAAAAAGCCTATCGGCTGGCTACCCTGGAAATTTTGTTTCCATCTCTGTCTGCTTAACAGTCTCTCACTGTCCTGTCTCTGAGCCTGCTGGGTTGCCCCTACTGAATGAAGTGAAGCAGGAAGCGCTACGCTGCCCTCGTCGATAGACTGTTTTCCTATGATTGATGTTTGTCCTTGTGCCCCCTCTTCAGAAAGGAGGAGGGGATCAAAAGACATCAAAACGGGGAAGCCGGCAGACCTCGGGACCGGTGGGTACCACGCACCAGTGTACCTTAGTGCAACAGCCATCGGTCACCTCCGGCATGAGATGCCACAGTAGGGGACTCCAAGGGCGATTGTTACTCACCCTTGGACGGAATCACGGTGGTGAAAACTTCAATATTCTCGTCGCTGCAGCTGTAGATTTGATGCATGGTCTCAGCCTCCTGCCCTGCAGGGTGTCCGGGAGCCGGTGGCCTCTCTCTGGAGCCCTAGTCGCAGAGTTTCCTAAGCCAGTCTGGTTCTGGGATCATTGTGCAGGTCCACAAAAGGCAGGCTGCCTGTGCCTCTCACGCCAGTCTCCACCGCAACATTTCCTAATCCCATCTGTCTTTTTTTTTTTTTTAAATGAATCCTATTATTGCAAACCTTTGATTGAACACGAAGGCTTCCGTCTCCCCCCAGCTAGGATGTACTTAACATTTTTATTTTGCAGTGTCTGCTGCAGTGAATTTGGAAGTCTTTTGTGAAGTGACGAAGTGAAATCGCCTACTCGGTTAGCGCCCAGCTTGGCTGGAGGATTTCACCCAAGAGGAAACGTCAATTTTGCTATCAGTCATGCCCGGGTCTCATTCCAGAAAGGAAGGACTGTTTTTTTTTTTTCTTCCCCTCCAGGGGAACTGGATCTTCGTTTGTCATTTGTTAATTTGGCTCCCTTCAAAGTTTCTATTTTAAACAAAAGGACTGTTTTTCCACCACATATTTGCTTCAATCCTTTATGACAAGGCTTACATTTCAGGAGGTGAGCGGTTAGTGTTTCTTTGTACAACCCCACAGGTGTGCACAGCCAGGCAACAGGCAGTACACACTCAAGAACCCATTGATAGGATAGCCATATTTTTATGATCTTCTGTATTCGGATGTACTTATTTCCTCATCTTCTATGTTATATATCCTAAGACTATGCTATATTTCCCCCCTATATATACAAACAAATGTCATGGTTGATATACATTTCATAAACATATGGGAGCATATACATTTTTATCCAATCCCACTACCTGTTATTATGCTGTAACTTCACAATCCTTTTTTTGTGTTTACTTCACAGTACTGATGGGATATAATGGTATTAACGATGACAGCTCCCCTATTAGATATTTGTTATAAGCCAGGCAGTTTGCCGTATGATCTCTCTGCATATGCATCACTAACCAATAGCACTAGCTATTTATTATTTTACCATGGTATTCTTGAGAAACTGAAGTAAATAGACTTTAGCTTTTCTGGTGATTAAAATAGCTAATTTGTGTCAAAAATAGGATTTAATCCCTAAATTGATTGAAAAGTTAATGTACTAACTCCTCAAATTCTCATTCTCTGTCTCTGTCTCTGTCTCTCTCTCTCTCTGTGTGAGTGTGTGTGTGTGTGTGTGTGTGTGTGTGTGTGTATCTCATGCTATAGCCCAGGTTGGTCCTGAACCCATAGTCAGCCCAGCGTAGGGATTACAGATATGCACAACCGTGTTCTATTTTTAAAATTTTATTTATTTAATGTGTATGAGTGTTTTGACTGCATAGGACATCAGATCCTCTGAACTGGAGTTACAGCTGGTTGTGAATCACCACGTGGGTACTGGGAATCAAACCCTCGTCCAATAGAAGAGCAGTTGGTGCTCTTAACCACTGAACCATCTCTCCAGCCCCTTTGTGTTCTATTCTTTGGTCTTAAGACTCGCCCTTCTTTGACCTTGGGTGAACCTAGCTCATCACATTTTAGACATGGAGTTATGTCCACTGATATTTCCATTCTGCACACATTGGAAGCATCTGTTCCCTAGGTAGTTTTCAGCACCCCAGCTCTTTCTCTGAGAATTGCACCTCTCATCGAGGGTGCCTCTGGGTAGCCATGTTTGCTGAGCCTGCTCTTCCCTCTGTGGCCACATTTGATTGAGCCAAGGTGGATGGCTAATCCTACCTGCTGCCTCCAGAGTTACTGTAATGGGGCCTTGGCCTGGGGTCAGAAGAAAGGTGTGAACTCCAATACCAGAGGTATGATCTGGGCTGGAAATCCCAATCCCAACAGTAGAGGCTGGGGCAAGAGGATTAGAGCGTGGGTAAGATAAAGAGTTCAAGGCCAGAATGAGCAACATAGCCAGACCTTGTCTCAAAGACAAAGCAAAACGCAAGAAACTGAGATGGGGCCATCATGATGATGCAGTGGGAAAAATGCTTGTTGTGCAAGTCTGAGGACCTGAGGTCAAGCCCCGGATGTCACAGGGAAAGGAGACCTCCGCATGGACACATGCATCTACACACTCTCTCTCACACAACAACAACAACAACAATAAAATAATAGTAAAGGCAGACTGCAAGGGGCCTGGGCCCTAAATATAAATATCGAGTCAAGTGTTTTAGTTTACATCAAGGCCCATACTTGTGTATGTGGTCATGCACACACTCACTCGAGGGCCAGTGTAGGAGGCAGCTAGGAGTGAGGCAATGTGGGTTGGGGGTGGGGGAGTTTGAGGTGGAGCATAAAGAAGCAGAGGTAAGACGGGAACTACTGCCTGTTTCTGCCTTGCCTGTGGACCCAGTGTCTTTCTCTTGGGCTTGGTAAGATACCCAGTCTTCACATGCCAGCTTTCCTTTGATGTAAGAATAAGCAGGTTTCAGTCATTTTCAACCGAAAAGTTGACTGTTCGAAAGACTTGTTGGTATGTATTGTGTGTGCATTTTATGACCTTTACAGTGATTAAATTTCAGATGCTGTCAAACTGAGAGGGCATCCACTGGGATAGAGTAAAAGGTGCAGAATTACATTAACAAACTGGAATGGTTGACTAGAATCCACTAGATGGAATTTAGCAAAAAGAAACATAAACATCTGGCCTTGGATTTCTAAAAATAGCCAATCCTGATTTAGTAGAAATTTATTAATAAGAAATCTGAGGTTTTAATAAACCATAAGCTTAATAAGTAGCAATATTAAAATGCAGGCACTAAAATGCACAGATGAAGACCTGCGGACCCATCATTAATTAAAATTGAGAGCTTGAGGTTGGAGACATCGCTCAGTGGCTGGTGATTAATGGTGTGTGCTGCTCTTACAGAGGACTAGAGTTCAGGTGCCAGCATACATCAGGTGTCTCCAGCTGCCTATAACTCTAGCTCCAGAGGATCTGATGCCTTCTTTTGACCTCTGAGGGCACCTGCATGCACATATGCACTTACACGCACACACACACATACACACACACACACACACACACACACACACACTGAATCTTTAAACATTAAGAACTTGGTGTGGGGGGATTATACTAGATCTAACTCCAGGGGATGGAAATTGGATTCAATTTTTATCCAAGAAAGGCCAAGCTTAATCAATTAGAGTATTGTGTTATATTTAATTAATGAGCCTGAAATATGTAACTAAATGGGCTGATGTAGGGAAACACACTCAGAAAACAGTTCTGAAGAAATGATTTTTACTTGCTTGAGGTATTTTTAACTAATAAGAGTAACATGTGATTGCTATATCAAATACAAACACTGTAGATGGGTCTATGGAAAAATCAAAACCTGCTTCCTGTGACACAGTTTCACTTCCTAAGAGTGTTCTCTGTATATATTGGTGGGTATATTAGCAAATTTTTATGCTTATTTATAAGTCTATATTGTGAATTTTTTAAAAACAGAAATTGAGTTATTCTATATGCACAAATGTCAACATAGGTAATTCCCGTCCTTTATGTAGGAGATCTCTGAATTCTAAGAATTCATGCATCCCTTTACATAGCTTATTTCCACTTTTAAAAGCTCGGAACAAGGCACAGGGGAGATGCCTCCTCGTTAAGGTGCCTGCTGTGCTGCCCTGGAGACCCATGTTTGATCCCAGGGTGCTTACAAAAAGCCAGCTGTGTTAAAGACTCAAAATGCCAGACCTGTGGCGGTACAAACAGGAAGATTCCTGAACTGCCTAATCTGTTAGCTCTGGGCAAGAGGGAGATCCTGTCTCAAAGGAAGCCAATGATGTTGCAGAGGGTGATGTGAGGTCATCCTCTGGCTTGCACGTCTATCCATACACACACACACACACACACACACACACACACACACACACTTCTATTAAAAAGGAAACCACTACACAGTGTATCTTGTAGAAGCATCTTTTTTTTTGTTTTTTGTTTTTCAAGACAGGGTTTCTCTGAGTAGCTTTGCGCCTTTCCTGGCACTCGCTTTGGAGACCAGGCTGGCCTCGAACTCACAGAGATCTGCCTGCCTCTGCTTCCCGAGTGCTGGCATTAAAGGCGTGCGCCACCACCCCCCGGCAAGAAGCATCTTTTTAGATGGCCCTGTTTGGCCTCTGTGCTCAGAGCCCAGAATCTAGGATCTTCCTGGACTTGGTATTTTACAGTCCTTGGAGTGGTGAATGGCTGAGCCATTTTAGAAACAGCAAGCATATACCACACCTATGAATATTAGTGTCAATCCCTGCCCAGTATGAAGCTACACACAGTTAGACCTGCTCCGGCCTGAGTACCAACCTCTCCCCCTAAGACCTGGGAGCCACCACTGAGCTTTCCTCCATGATTACACAGGGTGCTCACTCAGTGACTTCTTTTTTTTTTAAATAAATGCATTTGATCTCTGTAGTTACTCCAAGGCAGTCATATTAGGGGAAGGTTTTCTTTCTTTCATGCTCTGAGAAATGCTTGCTACCCATTGGGAAATGGGAGACACTTCATGGTGTAGTCTCCCCCCTCTTTCTCTCTTTAATCTAAGAGCTCCAGAGATCTAGCTCTGAGAAACCCTCTCTGATGAAACAGCATTTAGGGTGAAACCGAGGCTGGGTTGAGACTCTAGCAGGTGTCTGAACCACCTGGAGCACGTCCTAAAATGCAGATTCTGGTTCCAATGGTCTAATGTGGGGTAGTGCTGGTCCCAGGGCAAAAAGGAGAGATCGATTTATCTGTCTATCTGTCTATCTATCTATCTATCTATCTATCTATCTATCTATCTATCTATCCATCCATCCATCCATCTATCTATCATCTATTTATCAGTCTATCTACCTACTTATCTATCTATCTATCTATCTATCTATCTATCTATCTATCTATCTACCTAGGCAGGGTCTACTTGGCCTGGAACTCACTGTGTAGACCAGGCTGGCCTCAAACTCACAGGAACCTACCTGCCTCTGCTTCCTGAGTGCTGGTTAAAGGTGTGCTCCAGCACATGCAGCGTTAAAAGAGTTCATAACCCAAGTGCACTAAAATTGAGAGGAGGTCAGGTGCTCCTCCTAACTATTTAAAACCAATTATAAAAAAGATGCATATGCAAAAAATCAATCCAGTTATCTATAACCAAGAGATATATTTGAAAATGTTCTGACCACTAAAATGTGCTAGGGTTGAGAGCTCTGGATGTGCCACAGTGGCTTTCAAATCGTCCCCACACAGAAGCAGCAACATCTCTGGGGAGCTTGTTAGACATGCAAATTTCTCAGATCCCTCCTGCCTGCCCACCAGAAACTCTGGTTTGGGTGGAGGCCAGTGGTCTGCCTGAATAAGCTCTCCAGGAGACACTCTTCCTCACAAAGTCAGAAAGCCTCTGGTACTCAGAGTGAAGTGCAGTGGTGCTGACAGAGCCCTCCTCCAAGACTGGACCTGTGGTTCAACAGTCCCTGGCTGCAGATACCTCTTGGTACATTTCCAGATGCCTGGACGTCCTTCTGATTCCAAAGTTCTATGGTTGTTCCCGTGGATATGTGGCTTTAGAAGTAGAGGGCACCGATTCCGTGACTGAGCAGAGATGGCAGCTTCCAGGCTGAATGGTGACCTGTGTGTCACTTTCTGGCTTGTGCTGAATAGTACCCATCTACTTATCCCACATGCATCTAATCCCATCGCATCCAGACATGGTGATATGCTGGTGACCAGACACTTTAGATATGAGCCCAACAACCTGGCAAGGTGTACTCACCATTAGAGACAGAGAGACAGAGAGAAAGACAGAGAGACAGAGAGAGACCCTGACTTGGGCGAGTTACAGCCATGCTGCGGGCCCTCAGCTTCCTTATTGGCTAACTTTGTGAAATGCATTTATAATGTGAGCAGGTGCCATAGTCCCCTTTCGGTTCCTCTGAGAGAAAGAGAGGCTTCCGTCTTTAACATAGGCAAAGTGATGCTCTTTTGGGCATGAAGAAGACACATGATCACACAGCAGGTGCTTGGAGAGTAACATGGTCAGCCAGGGGTATTCAGGTCAATCTCACTTTACAAAAATAACCAATAGGGTTTTAAAAACCGTAAGTATGCCTCTAAATATTGCATAGGTCATTTACACTAAAAATTTGTTATTGTTTACTGAGATTTAAAGCTTACTGGCTATTTTAAAATTCATTCTTGAACAATTTCATAAAAGTATACAATGTATTTTGAGTATATCCAACCCAGATCCTCCCTGTGACTCCTCCCCCTTTCATGTCCTGTTTCATTCTTTTATTTTATATATTTTATAAGCCTCTGAGTCCAGTCATTGCTGCCTTTATGTGCATAGGTGTGTGGCTAGTCACGGGGCATGCGCAACCTGCCAGCAGCTACATATCACGTCCCCCTCTTCCCCCACAAGAGCTCCCCTTCCTTCAACAGCCATCTATTGCAATTGCTCCTTAGATAGGGACGAGGACTCTTAAGTCCGTCCCCCACCAACGCTAGAATGTTGACTGCCTTGATCTCGCACAGGTCACCAGGGCTGCTGTGAGTTCATGAGGGCGATGGCGCCTCACAGCACCCGTCCCCAACTCCGGCTCTTACACTCTTTCTGCCCCCTTTTCTTCAATGTTTCCTGAGTCTTGAGGGAGTGGGCAGAACAGTTGACGCAGATGTCCAGTTTAGGGCTGAGCACTCAATAGCCGTTTATTCTCCGCACTTGGACCATTTGTGAGTCTCTTTATTGATGACTGCTGCCCACTGCAAAAAGAAGCTTCTCTGATCATGATTGAGCCCAGCACTAATCTATAGGAATAAAGACAAATATTTAGAATGCAGCTTGGTCACTTGCATTTAGCAAACCAAATGGTAGCAGCATCTCTTCTGGGGCCTATCATTCCTCCAGCCATCGGCTTCTGACTAGGTTTACGGTACCAGGCATGAATTTCTTCTTGTGGAGAAGCTGGTTGATTTTCAAAATTGTTACATTAGGCAAGCCAATTGAAGTGGATATTCTGACTCGCTACAGGGCTGTATTCTCCCTGACTTTTAAGGCAAATGGATTATTGTTGTTTTTATTACTATTATTTTGAGATGGTCCTTCAATATATTGCCTAGGCTGTTCTTGAACTCCTGAACTCAAGTGATCCTTCTGATTCAGCCTCCTCAGGAGCTGGGACAATCACTGTGCATTACCATGCCTAGCAAAAAGAGAAGGAATTTCAACATAGTGCCCAGGCTGCCCTGTGATAGATATTACACAGCCATGCCTCACCACCATGTAAAAATGGTTTCTTTCATTTTTTTTGCTTTATTTCTTTTCATTGAAATAAGACTCGTGTAACACAAATCAACCATTTTGATGTATGCATTTGGTGAAATTTAGTACATCACAATATTGTGCTACTCCCCATTACCTAATTCCAAAGCATTGTTTCATGTGTGATGGTTAATTTTCATTGTCAATTTGATTAGGCTTGGAATCACCTAAGAGACACACTTCTGGGGTGTGCGTGAGGATGATTACAGAGAAATGTAACTCAGGAGAGAAGACTTACCCGTGGGTAGCACCATCCCATGGAAAGGATCCCAGACTAAATAAAAAAGAAAAGGAGGACACCAACCAAGTATCAGCTTTGGCCTCTCCCTACTTTTATTGATGCAGGGTGACCAGCATCTCATGGTCCTGCTGCATGCCTTCCTCACTAGGAAGGGCAGGATCCTCTCAAGCTATGACCTAAAATAAACTCGTCCTCCCATAAGTTGCTTTTGTTAAGTATTTTTGTTAGAACAATGAAACTGTGACTAATACATCATCTGAAAAGGAAACTCCATTGTGGACACCCATAGAGGTTTCCTAGTGAGATCTGAGCTTGCTTTACCCAGCAGGGCTGCATAGGAGAATGACTTGACCATGTGCGTGGTTACCAAGTGTTTGGAAGGGTCTGCACTTGGCTTTGCAGTGTGCTTTGATCTAGCAAGGTGGAAGTCTTTTGCCCTGCCTCTTGGCATTGTTATACAAAGCTCTTTTGAAGAGACAGAAGGGGCCGGTGAATTTTGATCCAGGTCCTCCCAAAGCTATCCTGTGTTTCTGTCTGTTTCCTCTCTGCTGTCTTTCTAAAAGTTTCTTATTCTTCTCTCCTCCTCATAGGAACCCTTTAAAAAGTGGGGGTTGGCCTCCCACAGATGATGCTCCCACACCCCATACCCCATAGAACTGTCACTACCCCTTCTTCACCTCGGCCTCTAGCAAGCATGAGTCTGTACTCTGTCGCTAAGGGTTTACAGGTAACTAGAATGGGACTGTCTGTGTCTGGCTTCTTTTAGCTAGCATAATATTTTGAAATTCATTCATTCATAATTTTCAGCAAATATTTAGTGAACATGTGCTATACATCAGGACTTGGGGATGACAGGGTGTAAATTTGTGGACTTTATGTGCCATCGAGTGAGGTAAATGGTTAAGATGAGCAGTATGTGAGGCATAGTAGATAGTGACCCATAGGAAAAAAAACAGGGAAGAGAGGATATGAAAGGTTGGAGTGAAAAATAAAAACTTTAATTTATTTTTTTTATTTTTTATTTTTTATTTTTTATTTTTTTTTTGGTTTTTCGAGACAGGGTTTCTCTGTGTAGCTTTGCGCCTTTCCTGGAACTCGCTTTGTAGACCAGGCTGGCCTTGAACTCACAGAGATTCGCCTGGCTCTGCCTCCCGAGTGCTGGGATTAAAGGCGTGCGCCACCACTGCCCGGCTGAAAAATAAAAATTTTAAACAGAGGCTAGGAGAAAACTGTATCTTAGGTTGGGGAGATAGCTCCGTGGGTAAAAGTGCATGCCGTACAAGCATGAGAAACTTGCCGCGGGCCGCGCAGCTGGAGCACGAAATCTGGCGAGGGACGCCGAGGTTAAACAGCACTCTAGACACCCAGTCTCAGTTCGTCAGGGAAGCAGCTCTCTTTTATGCTACCAACATGGGCTTATATACCCTCTAACAGCAGGGGTCAAGGAACGGTTACTCTGTATCCGGAGGCAAGCTGGACAGTTTTCCAAACAGGAAAAACCGCAGGGGAACTGATCCCCAGCACCCTCCGGAACCCAACTGCACATTTTACACACAAACAACTTAACTGGGACCCGACAAAAAAGGGCACTTAAGATTAAGGCGGCAAACTTACTGCTGCCGACAAAACTGAGTTTGAATTCCTGGCACCCATACAAAAGCTGAGCATTACAGCATGTGCCTCTAACCTCAGCAACGGGGGCAGACAAGTGGATTCACTGATTTCCATAAGCCCATGCACGCACATGGGCACACACACCTGCACACAGATATACACACACGAATATCTCTCTCTCTCTCTCTCACACACACACACACACACACACACACACACACACACACACACACTTCCAGGAGCACTAAAATAAGTGATCTTGAGACAGAATGATTGCTGAATCACCCAGTCCAAGACTCTCTGGGCAATGTAGCATGGCCTCCATCTGAAAATCAAAGCCAAAAATACAACAAGCAAAAAATGATCTTGACGAACAGCTCAAGTGAGCGAGGGAACCTGCAGACATCTGGGGAAGAGCATCTGCTTGGACAGGGGGAAATTCAATGCTAAGCGCCCACCCAACTTAAAATGTGGTCATACACACACACTTAAATAGTTAAAAGAAACCAGAAGAATGAACTTTAATATTTGTGTGTGGTATATTATGCGGGTGTGTGCATGTGGGTACATGTTCATAACATTAATAATATTTTATCATATTCAATATGTATTTCCTGTATATTTAAACTAGTTTGTGTTGGATTGGACTTTCTATTACTTGCAACTTAAGGACTCTTAAATTGATGCAGTACAAGTAAATCTACCTTGTTTTGATCTTTTTTTTTTTTTTTTTTAATACAAGGTCTTACTATTTCACCAGGTCGGTCTTTAACTCACAGTCTCAAATGACCCAAGCAGTGGGATGGGTGGTAGCTGAGCAGGCAAGCCTGGCTTCTCTCTCAGTCTCTCCAGTGGCTTTGGTTTGAATGCATCACAACATGCTTAATGAAAGTTAAACCATAACTCTAGTCGTTTCTAGTACTGACTTACACACACATTCAGGTCTATCAGTATGACAAATTCTTAGAAGGCGAATTGGAGATCCTTGGATGATATCTAGGGATGCATTTCTAACTATGAAGTTAAAAGTGGTTGTCTCTAGGACAGGAAGTTTGGTGAATGAAGAATGAATGTTCTCCATATATTAAAAGTATATAAATTTTAATCAAAGAGAGAAAGGATGAAAATAGAAATACATGTGGAACATAGACTCCAAAGCTAAAAATATTATGTGTAATGTTTTTTAAAAATATACCAAGAGGGCTGGGAAATGGTTCCGTGGTAGAATTCTTCCTAGATGCATAGGCATTAGGTTGATGTTTAGCACTGTCCAATGTTATACAAACTACATAATAGGGCAAGTCAATAGTAAGACAAGCTAGTTGAGTATAAATTAAAAAGCTGCAAGTTCATAGAGTGAGGGTGTAGTTTAGTGATAGAAGGTTTGTTTACTCTGCCCAACACTGAAAAAAACCTACAAAAGAAGGAAAAAAGAAAGAAAAAAAGCCACAAGTTCAGAGGAAGAGAGGTTAAAAAAAAACATTTTTTTTTTTTTTTTGGTTTTTTTGAGACAGGGTTTCTCTGTGTAGCTTTGCGCCTTTCCTGGGACTCACTTGGTAGCCCAGGCTGGCCTCGAACTCACAGAGATCCACCTGGCTCTGCCTCCCGAGTGCTGGGATTAAAGGCGTGCACCACCACCGCCCGGCACAAAAAAAACAATTTTTATTTAATTAAAAATCTAAAAAATCCTCATTTAACCATGTAACCAATATAAAAAAATCATTAATGAGATAGTTGAATTACTTCATTTTAACAAAGAAGTTAATTTTGATTCACTGTGTTTTTTTCACACTGTCTTGGGAATATGGTGTGTATTTCCTATGGACAGCACATTTCAATGGCTCATATGTCTGTTGGCCACCATATTGAACAATGTGGATCCTCACTAGCTCCTGGACTTTGTACTTGATCAACTTTTTGTTTTCGTTTATACTGCTTTCTCCATCACCAAAATTTGATTTTGAAGCCAGCTTTAAGTCAACTATTCCTTTGTTAATTGCAGTCCTGCAGGTTGCAGCCAGGTGCATGCCAGCAACTGCTCCACCAGTATGTGCAACTTCTACAAATATTCTCTTTCCTAGAGTTTTATGGTGAGAGCAGAAATAAAAGAAGTCAGGTCACCAGGCCCAATGTCAAGGTAAATGCTTAGGCATTTAATCAGATGGCTTGTTCACGACATGAGCAACCAGTATTGCCATTAGCTCTTGATTTATGAAGCCACATGTCAGTTGTATGACGGATGTCATTAACGTCAGCGTGGCAGGTTCATTCATCTGTCCCTGCGCAGCACTCCAGTCATGAATGCATTCAACAGATGGGGAATTGCATGGTCACAAATGGAATTGTTTATCCTCCCATTGTTCCCATGTCAGCAATCAGACCAAATCCATTACCCACCCATAAAAAGATCAGCCTGCTGCCAGTTCAGCTGCAGAAGGAACGAAGCTATGTTGAAGGGATTTAGAGTTTTAAGAGATAAAAGATGTAATAAGAAGCCACATAAAAATTAAGACCCCAGAGAAAAATTTGAGTCTCTCATTCTAAACCCGGAGGATTAAGGGATTTGAAAGGGAAGGCTCAGCCAGTCTCCATTTTCTTTAACATAAATACGCTAGAGCCCCCTTTAATTATAAACATGGCATGGCGTTCACTGTATGCTGACGGCTTTATTATGTCATTTTAAAATTCACTCATATTGGGCTCTGAAGAAGGAGGAAATGTCTGCTTCCTAACAGGAAGGCTGCTGAGATGGACATCCGTCAGGGCTGTTGTGAGACTTGCATGCCAACCAGTCACCTGCTCTTCAGAAAGTTCTTCTGGCTTAGCTTGCAGGTTCTCTGTACATCGATCTGCTAGTTCCGTGGCTCCTCCAGGCTGACCTCCTAGCATCTGAACAGGACTATGAACCTTGTTTCTGAATGTGAATTCTAGAACACTACTTGCCTTTGGTTCTAATAGGATATTACAGGAAGGAAGTGTTGGTTCCAACACTCATCCACAGCAGCTGAGGATCTGGACATGAAGTCTTTCTCACTCAGAATGGGAAACTTTGGTCAACAAAAAATAATCTGAGAAAAAGTTATATCAGCCGTTTCATTCCTCTTCTATTTCTATTCTTCAAATACACAGATTGCCACCTCACTGCTGAGGATGCTGGCTAGGACAGGAGAGGATGAAGATCTTCGGTGATACAACAAAGTCCTTCACCCCTGGTTAACATATTAGACAGAGAAATGGAGCAGATAATAATAAATATAATTTATTTATTATTAGCAGATAATAAACGACAGGCACACAGAGTAGGTTCTGGAGTTCAGAGGACACCTAAACCAGAGTTCCTTGATTTCTCTGGGGAGAAAGACAGCCACTGAGACATTTTGGTTTTTCTCCTTCCTTCCTTCTTCCTTCCTTCCTTCCTTCCTTCCTTCCTTCCTTCCTTCCTTCCTTCCTTCCTTCCTTCTTTCCTCCCTCCCTCCTCCCTCCATCCCTTCTTTCTTTCTTCCCTCCTCTTCCTTCTCCTTTTTGCTGTTGGCAGCGTGGATGATCAAACCCAGGGACTCACAATGCTACTCAGAGGCTCTGCCATTGAGCTCTGCTTCCATCCTCTACTGAGAGACTTTGACGAAGGTGTATCTTATGAAGGTCATTCTGGAACAGGGAAGGAAATGGCTTGTAAGATGTCAAGAGATAGAAGCAGGAAAACCATTAGGAAAGTGACTGCTGCAACCAGGGCACGAGGTGGGGTTCTGAACCAAGCAAGAGTGGCGCGCGTGTGTGTGTGTGTGTGTGTGTGTGTGTGTGTGTGTGTGTGTGTGTGTGTTGATGAGAAAATGAGAAAGATAATGAATCATAATATTGTTGAAAAGATCACAATGCAAATGTATAAAGCGCTTAGAATAGTACGTGTGTAATCTAACCTCAATGTAATTCATATTTTCTCTTTGAGACTGTCTTTTCCAGCATGGACTATTATAACAAATCTCTATAGCCTGGGCCTAACATCCATTTCTTATGGTTCTGGAGGCTGGCAAAGGCAACATGCGTATTCTATCTAGAGTCATTTCCGGTGAGAGGTGTCTTCTTGAGTGGAAAGCATCCAACTTTTTACTGTGTGTTCATGTGTGGAGAGCAAGAGCTCTGGCCTCGTCCTCTGATTTTAAGGAGACCATACCCCTTTGGTTTCATTTAAATCTAACTATTGCCCAAAGATCTCACCCCCAAACACAAAACCTCCTGGAGTCCTATCTTCAGCGTTGGGAGCTGGGAAGATCCAAATATGCAGCCCACAGTAAATCCTGGTGGACACAGCAGAGCAGAATGGAGAACCAGGAAGAGTGAAAAGAGAGAGATGGTTTTGGGCAGGGCAGAGGGACAGCATCCTTCAAAGGTCCCTAGGGGTCTCTGCCCTGAAGAGAACCTTCCATGGTGTTGGAGGCCAAATGAGAGGGTGGGAGTTTGGAGACAGAGAGATCACAAATACCGAACATAAGGCCTGTCTGCTTAGTGCCTGTCACTAAGCCTATGCATTCTGTGGAACTAAAAAGTTGCTCTCCTTTATGGGTGACAGGGTTCTAGCTCCTCTTTTGTCTTGATAGCCTGTGATCTAGCAGGCTCCTCCTTTTTACTTCACAGTTTTTAGTCACGGTCACAGTCACAGTTGTGGATACTGATGAGCATGACTGAAGCAGGAGGGTCACTGGGTTTAAGGAACTCCACTTCTAGAAAGTAGAGAACCCTGCCTTCTATGTAAGGTATTAAAACCATCAGACCTGTCCAGGAGCCAGGATCACGGTCTTCTCACACTTAGCTGTTCAATTCATACCTTCCTGAGGGTCTCGAAGGCAGCTTAGCAGTTAATTTTACGATTCAGATGATGCTGATTTATTTCCTCTGATGGATGGTGAGCTCTTTAAGGGTAAGGACTGTTTTATTAATCTCCGGAGTCCCCGAAGCTGGCATAGCACGTTATACTAGGTGGTTACCCAAGGCAAGATCTGTGTGGGGGCCAAATCATTTGCCAACAGTGTGACTTTGGTCAAACAGTAGGAGTTCTCGGAGGCCTAATTTTATCATCCATAAGCAGGAGATCATTGCCAATGCTGCTTTATTAAGCTGTTTTAATTAGCAGATGATATAACACGTGTAATGTACTTCTAAGGCCCAACAGCCAAGGATACAAACACATGATCAATATTAGGCTTACAGTTAACATTCCTGGGCCTGGTCTGACAAAGTTGATTTGGGGGTAAAATTTGGCGAGGCATTTTACTTTTGGGAGCCTCTATTTTTTTTTTTTTTAATTACCATCTTAATTTATCAAGCCAGCTAGAGGTATTGGCTTCTAAGAGTTTTGTAACTAATTCCCAAGGCTGTCTTTTACCACTGGCCCTGCATGTGTAGCTTGTCAGGAATTCACAAGGTGAATGTTTCAGGAGATCCTTCACCACAAAGAACACCAAGATGGTAAGTCAACAACACGTGACAAGATGTCCATCATTATAACATGAATCAAATCTGTGACGAGAGCTCCCTATAAATTTGCTAGACAGACTGGGGAGAAAAAAACAAAGCAAAACAGTGTAGGCCTAGAGACGAAGATGCTTGCCTACCATGTCTAATCATGTCTAGAATGCATGAAGCCCTGAGTTCAGTCCTCAGCACCACGTAATCCCAGGTGGGATGGTGCGTACCATGCGTGGTAGCGCGGCAGAGTTGAGGCCAGCTTGGGATATATGAGCTCCTGTTTCTAAACAAGTAAATAGAATTGTGCTTTGTTTTACAAATATTTTCCCTCGTTGTCAGTGCATGGTATAAAGCTCCCACTGGTTGCCCTGTAATTGTTGTCAAAGCCATCAAGGGAGCATGGGCACATACAGCTTCCAGAAGTTTCTGATTAGAGAAGCAACTTAGACTCTTTGGGAGGGGTCTTGGAGATGGTTCCTTGTCTCGCTCAGCTTTCACAGGGTAGCAATCTTTGTGCTAACAAGCCTGGATGATTTATAGAAAAGAGCATTTGGATATTGTTCTCAGACATACAAACCATAGACCATGACTGTGATAATGCAGGCCTTTTGGCTAGGGGTCCACTCCCAGAGGGTCCAAGAAGGCAAAAATAATAATAATAATATAATAATAATAATAATAATAATAATAATAATAATAATAATAAAGTACAAGGCAAAGAGAAAAAAGATTTGGTGATTTAGAGTTTCACTTTCACATCACTACAGCAAGTTTTATAAGTTTATTTGAGTTTATCTGCCCACAGACACTGTCGGGCTATGTACTCTTCTCTGTGGATTCTGTGGATTCAAGCAAGCACAGATCAAAAATGTTCAGGGGAAAATCGCACCTGACACCTACACACACTACTGTTCATGCTATGTAGTGTCTTGTGCCCCAATGGGTCTCTGCCAGCACTAAGACCATCTCCAGATGTAGCCCTAGACCTTGCATCTCCAGAACCCTGTGGCTGCCACCTCCAGCTCACCAAATGCCAGCTGAAGACAACAGGGGGGCAAGGGAGGAGTTTCCTATGCTGTGGCTTGTTGTAAGATGGCTTCCTGTAAATCAGCCAACGGGTGAGGATGCCTTAGTATGACACCACTAGAGAAAAAGACATGGTCGGAAGTCCACAGAACCCCTACTGTGCAGAGGCCTCTTTAAATGCTCAGTGTGAAAAAAATAGGTAGGACTTTAACACTAATCTTTGAGCTTCTAGAGTAGTTATTGGTGTTCTACAGCAGGAAGTCAAATTAAATTGGCCTGGGAGGGCCTCGGCACACGTCTCTCTTCTCTCTCTCTCTCTCTCTCTCTCTCTCTCTCTCTCTCTCTCTCTCCCCACACACACACACACACACACACACACACACACACACACACCTGTGTTGGACATATACAGACTTTCCTTATTCTTGACATTCCCTAAATAACACAAAATAACTTTTCATACTGTATCAGACAATGCAAGTCATCTCCAGGTGATTTAAATTATATGAGGTTATGAGTAAAGTCTATATCATTTTATAAAAAGGACTTGAGCGTCTTAGAATTTTTGGTATCCAAGGAGTGTTCTGGAAACTCCATGGATACCAAGGGTATACTCTGCTGACATAAAAGAAAAATCGCCGTTCATTTTGGTGGGTCCATCCATGTGGATGAAACTCCACTGCATTTGTCATTGTGCTAGAGTTTATTCTGACGAGAAATGAGAGGAAAGAAACGAGGAAGCAATGCCTAAGGGGAAGTACTGGACATATTTAGAAAATATGTATCAAAATTCACACTTGAAATGTAAAAATTCAATGTGGGGAAATTGAACTTAAAGTGACTTCAGTCACTTTCAAACGTGAAAACTCCACATACATGACTATCATCAGCTCCCCACCACGGTAGTGGTGGGAATAAAAAATGGGAAGTCATCTCAATTGCCTGTATTATGGATGAATTATTAAAATTCTATCCTGTGAATGATTGTGTGCCTTTTAAAGCAGTGTTCATCAAGTGGGATTATACGTTTTTTCTTTTTCTCTTGAGTGTTTTAATTAGTTTCCAAGGTATAAAAAATTCTACAAATTGGAAAGTGATTAAAACCACCCAATGAAACATCCAATACTTAAAGCCTTAAAGAATGGAGACTTGAAGTTAGCTGTCCTAGCCTTGTGAGGGATGCCACAGGGGACATTTCAAGCAGTCGCTGCAGTTTGAATCTTGCATTGAATGTGGGAGTGATTGGAGTTGAAAACTCAGAGGAATAATAGCAGAAGACACCAGGCCCTCCCAACCCCAGCTGCCAGCAATCCATCTGAGGGCTTCGAGAACTAATTTCTGTCCATTCACTATGGTCGTGCTCAGGAGATTGCTCCCCAGGTCATTGTGATGGTGATGGTCACGTCTGCCAATGGTTCCCGGAGGACCAGGCACTTCATGGCAGCTGTCTGGGTTGGGGTTGCTGGGCATCAGAGAATCACAGCCTGTGCAGTGCTGACCTGGAGGTGAACAGTTACCCTACGCACACCTCTTCCCCAGGGGTAGCATGCCTCATTAGGGTACCTCTTCTAATCCAAACAAGCATTCATCTTTTTTCAGGGATAGAGGGCCAGCCAAGTGATTTTTGTGCACACGCTTTCTGCTTTGATACTGTGCTTGTCTGTGTTTTACGAGAGCAGACTTCCTTCACTGAACACTTAAAAACACCTTACAGCTGTGTCCAGAGCTATAAACACAATGCCAAACTCAACACAGCCCTTCCTGTTCACGGAGAAGGGACAAGAGAAGCAAACTAGTCACCTGTTTATTGTGGCACTTGATGATAAATCACAGCGACGAGGCTTAACGTAGAACTGGGGTTTACCTCCTCAGTAAACCAGAGATGTCCGGTTTCAGTGAAAACGCTCTCATAGGTGGTAAGTCTATGAACGAAGCGTGATATAAACTCTCGGGTGTCACTCTTTTAATCTTCCAAGAAAAGCAAGTAAGTGAACCTGGAACTCCAGAAATGTTTTTCAAGGGAGATCAATAGAAAACTAGGATTTGAAATGAGAAAAATGCGCTCGTTACTTCGGTGACAGTGTTTGATGCGCTGACATGGTCTGTGTCTTCTCTCTCATCCTTAAAATAGCAGGCGAGTTACAAAACACTTCTTTCTCCATGTTTTCACATTCTAAAGAACAAAATGATGAGTCTCAAGATGAAAAAACCATGAAGATTTCCTGAATCCGTTTCTTAATGCATGGCCTTGAAGTTTTTCCTGTGCGGCGTCACTGTTGACATGAACACCAGACATTCCTGGTGAGTCATATTTAGGCATCTGGTTACTGTTAGGCAAGGCATCAATAAATAGTTGAGGGATGAAGAATTCATTTCTATATCTCAAATTGTTTTTCATTACATTTCTCGTATTCAGAATCTCACATTCAAGAGTAGATAATACATAAAATATAACACTTTCAAGCTAAAGAGGCCTTGGTTAAATAAAGATGTGTCAGGGGGACAAAAATTCAGCATCTCAAAGCCTCTAAATAATACCATAGAGCATTACAGAAAAGACATTCCCTGTGGGCACGTCATCTGTGAGTCAAATCGAAAATACTGAAGAAAAAGGCCTCACAAGTTTCCAAGGACCAAACCTCAATCAGCTGTGCCCTGAACACTGTGTGTTTATGTGTGTGTGGGTGAAGTGTGTAGATACGCCCTGCTGGAGCGTCCTCTCCCTGCGTGGCTCGCCCGTCTCCAACACGAGCTAGCATCGCTTGGTTTGACTCTTGTGAAGTGAGACCCACAATAACGTGTACAGACTTCTTCTCATTGCCATTCCCTGACAATACAGCAGAGCAAGCAATTACAGTGTTACTTTGTGTTGACAGAAGGACTCTAGCAACGATTTAAGGCACTAGAAAGGATGTGCATAGGTTACATGGAGATATGGCTCATAGATGTGTGTGTGTGTGTGGGGGGGGTGCATGCATGCACTTTGTGCATGTGTGTGTCATATGCCAAGCATGCACTCTACCACTGAGTTATATCCTTAGCCCTTCCTTCTCTTTGTGTGTATGGTGCATGTGTGTGCACATGTGTGTGTAGCTGCACACTGTACATGTGTATATGTATATATGGAAGGCACTGGTGCCTTCATTTTGCTCTCCACCTTATTTTTTTTTTAATTTTTATTTTGCAATACAATTCAGTTCTACATATCAGCCACAGATTCCCTTGTTCTCCCCCCTCCCACCCCCCTCACCTTCCCCCCAGCCCGCCCCCCATTCCAATCTCCTCCAGGGCAAAGCCTTCCCCACAGACTGAGATCAACCTGGTGGACTCAGTCCAGGTAGGTCCAGTCCCCTCCTCCCATGCTGAGCCAAGGGACCCTGCATAGGTTTCAAACAGCCAACTCATGCAATGAGCACAGGACCCGGTCCCACTGCCTGGATGCCTCCCAAACAGATCAGGCCAATCAACTGTCTCACCCACTCAGAGGGCCTGATCCAGTTGGTGACCCCTCAGCCATTGGTTCATATTTCATGTGTTTCCGTTTGTTTGGCTATTTGTCTCTGTGCTTTATCCGACCTTGGTCTCAACAATTCTCTCTCATATAAACCCTCCTCATTCTCGCTAATTGGACTCCCAGAGATCCACCTGGGGCCTAGTCATGGATCTCTGCCTCCAGATCCATCAGTAGTTGGATGAGGTTTCTAGCACGACAATTAGGGTGTTTGGCCATCCCATCACCAGAGTAGGTCAGTTCGGATTGTCTCTCGACCATTGCCAGCAGTCTGTTGTGGGGGTATCTTTGTGGATTTCTGTGGGCCTCTCTAGCACTTTGTTTCTTCCTATTCTCATGTGGTCTTCATTTACCATGGTCTCCTATTCCTTGTTCTCCCTCTCTGTTGTTGATCCAGCTGGGATCTCCCACTCACCCAAGCTCTCTTTCCCTCGACCCTCGCCCTTCACTACCCCCACTCCTGTCCAGGCTGTTCATGTAGATCTCATTCCATTTCTCTGTCGTTGGGCGATCCCTGTGTCTTTCTTGGGGTCCTGTTTTCCAGGTAGCCTGCCTGGTGATGTGAGTAGCAGTCCAGTCATCCTTGTTCCACATCTAGTATCCTGTTATGAGTGAGTACATACCATGTTTGTCTTTCTGAGTCTGGGATACCTCACTCAGGATGATTTTTTCTAGATCCATCCATTTGTCTGCAAACCTCATGATGTCATTGTTTTTCTCTGCTGAGTAGTATTCCATTGTGTATATGTACCACATTTTGTTTATCCATTCTTCAGTTGAAGGGCATCTAGGTTGTTTCCATGTTCTGGCTATTACAAACAACGCTGATATGAACATAGCTGAACAAGTGCTCTTGTGGTGTGGTTGAGCATTCCTTGGGTATATGCCCAAGAGTGGTATAGCTGGATCTTGGGGGAGATGGATTCCCAATTTTCTAAGAAATCGCCATATTGATTTCCAAAGTGGTTGTACAAGCTTGCATTCCCACCAGCAGTGGAGGAGAGTTCCCCTAGCTCCACATCCTCTCCAGCATAAGGTGTCTTCAGTGTTTTTGATCTTAGCCATTCTGACAGGCGTAAGGTGGTATCTCAGAGTTGTTTTGATTTGCATTTCCCTGATGATTAGGGATGTTGAGCAATTCCTTAAATGTCTTTCAGCCATTTGAGTTTCCTCTGTTGAGAATTCTCTGTTTAGTTCTATAGCCCATTTCTTAATTGGACTGTTGGGCATTTTGATGTCTAATTTCTTGAGTTCCTTATATATTCTGGATATCAGTCCTCTGTCAGATGTGGGATGGGTGAAGATCTTTTCCCATTCTGTAGGCTGTCGCTTTGCTTTGTTGACCGTATCCTTTGCCCTACAAAAGCTTCTCAGTTTCAAGAGGTCCCATTGATTGATTGTTTCTCTCAGTGTCTGTGCTACTGGTGTTCTATTTAGAAAGTGGTCTCCTATGCCAATGTGTTCAAGACTACTTCCTACTTTCTCTTCTAGCAGGTTCAGAGTAGCTGGATTTATGTTGAGGTCCTTGATCCACTTCGACTTAAGTTTTGTGCACGGTGATAGATATGGATCTATTTGCAGCCTTCTACATGTTGATATCCAGTTTTGCCAGCACCATTTGTTGAAGATGCTTTCTTTTTTCCATTGTGCACTTTTGGCTTCTTTGTCAAAAATTATTTGTTCATAGGTGTGCGGATTAATATCAGGGTCTTCAATTCTATTCCATTGGTCCACATGTCGGTTTTTATGCCAGTACCAAGCTGTTTTTATTACTGTAGCTCTATAGTACAGCTTGAAGTCAGGGATCGTGATGCCTCCAGAGGTTGTTTTATTGTACAGGATTCTTTTGGCTATCCTGGGTTTTTTGTTTTTCCATATGAAGTTGAGTATTATTCTTTCCAGGTCTGTGAAGAATTGTGTTGGTATTCTGATGGGGATTGCATTGAATCTGTAGATTGCTTTTGGTAAGATTGCCATTTTTACTATGTTAGTTCTGCCTATCCATGAGCATGGGAGATCTTTCCATTTTCTGACATCTTCTTCAATTTCTTTTTTCAGGGACTTAAAGTTCTTGTCATATAGGTCCTTCACTTGCTTGGTTAGTATTACCCCAAGGTATTTTATGTCATTTGTGGCTATAGTAAAGGGTGATGTATCTCTGATTTCCTTCTCCGCTTTTTTGTCCATTGTATATAGGAGGGCTACTGATTTTTTGGAGTTGATCTTGTATCCTGCTATGTTGCTGAAGGTGTTTATAAGCTGTATCAGTTCCTTGGTGGAATCTTTGGGGTTGCTCAAGTATACTATCATGTCATCTGCAAATAGGGAAAGCTTGACTTCTTCCTTTCCAATTTGTATCCCCTTAATCTCCTTATGTTGTCTTATTGCTCTGGCTAGAACTTCAAGTACTATATTGAATAAGTATGGGGAGAGCGGACAGCCTTGCCTCGTTCCTGATTTTAGTGGAATTGCTTTGAGTTTCTCTCCATTTAATTTGATGTTGGCTGTTGGCTTGCTGTAAATTGCCTTTATTATGTTTAGGTATGTTCCCTGTATTCCTGATCGCTCCAAGACCTTTATCATGAAGGGGTGTTGGATTTTGTCAAATGCCTTTTCAGCATCTAGTGAGATGATCATGTGGTTTTTTTCTTTGAGTTTGTTTATATTCTCCACCTTATTTTTTGAGATAGGGTCTCTTAGTGAATCTAGACTGGCTGGCCAGTGTGCTCTGGGCATCTGCTCGTCTCCACCGGCCACCCCAGAGTCAAGTTTACAGATAAACGAAGCTGTGACTGGCATATACACGGATGTGTGGCGGGCATTGGAACTCAAGTCTTCATGTATGGATGACAAACACTTTACCTTGCTGAGCCATCTTCCCAACCCTGCCTTCTCTTTTTAAGATTGGAAAATTGCTTTCTTTAACAAACCCAGATGATATAGGCATTTATAACATATAAAGTCAGAGAACAGGCCAGGTGTGGTGCACATTTATAATCTCAGTGCTGGGAAGACAGAGGCAGAAAGACCTCAGATTCAAGACCAGCTTTGGCTATACAGAGTTCAGGCCAGCCTTAAACTGCAGTCACACACTGAGGCTGTACCTGAAGACCCAAGGGCTGAGGACGTTGCTCAACAGTAGGGTCACTTGTCCAGTATGTGCAAGGCTCTCGGGACTAATTTCAACACCTCAGTATATTGAAAGCATACAACACTAAGTACAAGTTTTTCCTCAATTTTCTACACACCCAGCTTCATTTCTCCAAAGATATATTTTAATATCTTGATATGTATCTTGTTTCTCCAGTAGACACATTTGTATATGGTTGAAAAGGTGAGTCGAATTATGCTAACATGTAATTTTGCTGCTTGTTTTCTGCCAACACCTTTTATGAAACAGACGTATATATCCGAGAGGTTTACTTCATCTTTATTAATAACACCATAGTATCCTACCATTTACTATATTAGGATGTATAAGTGAATATTTAGATTGTTTTAATTTTTATTAAAAAGTACTGTCAGAGACATCCTTGTCATTTTTTTTTCACACTAATGCTAGTATTTCTTCAGGATAAATTTCTAGACATGCAGTGTCTGGACATAGCATATTTGTATATTTGATAGATAGTTTTGTCCATTTGGCACACAGACTGAGAGGCAGCATGTTCAGCGGGGTTTGGTGCAGGAACCTCTGGGGTGTGGCCAACAGGTTTTACGTAATGAGCATCAAGGAATCTCCCAAAGGATAAAACCACATCACATAGCACATTCAAACCAGTAGCAGGTGAATCAAGTGTGGAGATAAAAGGCAAGGGCGGAGCCGGACCCACTTCCGCTATCTGTAATTTCTGTTACAAAGATGACGGTGATCGTTTCCGCTGACGTAATTAGTACAGTTTCATTGATGCTTCGAACAAGGCAGACAAGTCCTCTTCTGACTGGGCACGGGGTGCAAGCTTGGTGACCCTTTCCTGAGACAGTAAATAAAAGGGGTTATCCGGGGCTTGAGGGTGACAGTGTCAATGCTGTGTGCTTATGTAAATTAGTTTGGTTATTAGAAACAATGACTAGATATTTTAAATATCATATAGAAATAGCTTGGAGTAATCCAGCACTTGAGAGGCAGGATCAGGGGATCATGAATTCAAGCCAGCTTGGGCTATATAGAAAGCTTCTGGAGGGGAACAAAATAAGCAAAGAAACTCCCACCCTTAGGTCCCAAGCCACATTCCTTGAATGGTTTGGGCTAATTCACAACTCAGGTTTCTTAAGAACTACTTTCTCACGAGGCTTTGGAAAGCCCAGCCTTTGCCTTCTGCTCAAATATACAGAAACAAACCGTCCTGTCCACTGATCAATCTGGACCCGTCAATGGCCTCTGCCAACTGTCCCTGTACAGACCGTCTTGTCCCTGGTAATGGTAGTGCTGCTAAGAAAAACGTAACTGCTGTCCTCAACTCAAGACCACTTATTTCACAGCTTGGTCTTCAGATGCACCCAAAAGGACTTTCTGTAGGACATGACCCTTTAGGCTACGTGCAACAAGGAATCCGTTTTTTCCCTTATTAACCAAAGTTTCATATTGACTTTTCCCAGTTTAGTGATTTCCTTCATTTCTCCAGTGGTCATGATGGGTGGAGTTGGTGATGTCAACAGTCTATGGCTCTATGTTCTCTCAGTGGCTCCATAAGCCCTCTGGGGCAAGGGACTAAAATGATGGTTACCTGCCACTCAGATGAAGCGAACAAACACGGCATCATACAGCCTCCATTTTCCTGGGTCCTCGGGTCTATTTTCTGGTGATAAGCAGGTGTTTGGGTGTATACCCCATTAACAGGCAAGCACAGGAGGACAGAGGCCTGGCTGTGTTCAGTGCTCTGATGTGGTACCCGTCATAGTGCTCACAAACAGTAGATGCATTATCAACAGCTGATGAGTTAATGAAGATGGTGGTGGCGGGGGAGACACTGGCATCTGACAGGTCCCATATTCAAGAAGACTGCTGACTGCCCAGCCCTCCTATCTTCCTCCGTTGTCGTTCAGACAACGAAAAGTCTCAAGGATATGTTTGTGTGCAGGATCCCTTGATCTGCAAGTCTCTTAGAACCACCTCCGAGATGAATCACATCCCCTTGCAACACAATCCATCTCTGAGGCACCACCACGCCCCTCGCCTGCAAGCTGCTGTTTCCATTTTTGCTCCACTATCGCCCCCTAGAGGTTATTTTCTTGGCAGTAGCCAGATCACCGTTTGCCCCAGCAGAGTTTACAAACTCTGGATCAGAAGAAAATCACGGGGCTATCATGTAGCTCAACTGGTAGAATACTTGTCTAGCATGCGAGAAGCCTTGGATTCTGTCTCCAGCACAACAAAAACTAGATATGGTGTCTCCCACCGCTGATTTAGTATTCACAGAGGCAGGTGGGTCAGAAATCCAAGGCCATCCTCAGCTACATGTCAAATTTGAGACCATCTTGGGATACATGAGATGCAGTCTCAGAAAAAAACAAAGCATGACGTCTGACGGCTCCTCAATCTGGCTCTGTTTCTCAACCCTCCTTCTCCCACTGGCTCACTTCCCCCCCCCATCCATTGACTCCCCCCTCCCCACTGCTCACTCCCCCCAACTGCTCACTCCCCCCCACTGCTCACTCCCCCCACTGGCTCACTCCCCTCCCCCCACTGGCTCACTCCCCTCCCCCCCACTGGCTCACTCCTCTCCCCCCTATGGCTCACTCCCCTCCCCCCACTGGCTCACTCCCCTCCCCCCACTGGCTCACTCCCCTCCCCCCACTGGCTCACTCCCCTCCCCCCCACTGGCTCACTCCCCTCCCCCCCACTGGCTCACTCCCCTCCCCCCCACTGGCTTACTCCCCCCACTGGCTCACTCCCCTCCCCCCACTGGCTCACTTCCCTCCCCCCACTGGCTCCCCCCCCCACTGACTCACTCCCCCCCCCAGCTCACTCCCCCTATCAGTTTGCTTGAGACAGGGTGCTATGTAGCCCATACTGGCTTCAAATTCACTCTTAGCAGAGGCTTGCACTACTGATCCTTCTGCTCCTTCTTCCTAAGTCCTGGGAATTCAGGTGTGCGCCACCATACCCAGACCCACCACATCACTTAAATTTTAGTCTTTCTCTTCATCCATTCTTTCCCTAGCTGTCATGTCTGGGTTGAGGATGTCACAAAAGACACTTGACGACTCTCACTGGAGTTCCCTCCACATTGTCCCCATGGGATTTCTCTCTATCACGTTACTTGGGCTTTCCATCCCACCAGTGATCATCCTCTGAACATTCTTATATCTCACTTGTAGATGTGCATCGCCTGTTTCTCCTCGGGAGAAGGAAGGTGAGCTCCAGGCATAAACCCTAAACCCCCTGAAAGAACGCATCGTGGAAAATCCTGATGACGTCAGGCTTGGCAATGATTCCTTGGATATGACAACAAAACCACAAAAAACAAAGGAGAAAACGGAAACCTGGAATATACTAGATCAAAATATACAACTTCTGTATTCCAAAGACACCAGCAGGGCAATGACATGACAGGTCCCCGGATGGGTAAATGTAAACAGTATATGACATATATTAATGTCCAGAATATAAAAAGTATTCTTATAGAACAACAGCAAAACATGCAAACAGTGTATGTCATATACTAATGTCCAGAATGTAAAAAGTATTCTTATAGCGCAACAGCAAAATACCAAAGGGATCAATCCAAAAATCAGCAAAAGACTTGGATAGATATTTCTCCAAAGAAAAATGCATAAATAGCCAATAAGCACAGGCTGAGAGGTCAGGGTTCTTAGCCTTTAGGGGAGTGCAAATCTAATTCTCACCTAGGCACCTCTCCACACCCCTGGGTGGCTGTCATAAAAATAATGGAAACTAACAAGTGCTGGAGAAGATGAGGAGAGTTGGACCCTTTGTGTTGTTAATAGAAATGTAAATGATGAGGCCCTATGGAAAAGCTTCCCAGTGCATCAGGAGGTTAAAAACTGGGCTGAGATTGGTAGCACATACTAGAAATCCCAGCACTTGGGAGGTGAAAGCGGGGATGATCAAGGCCAGCCTGGGTTACATAGTGAGATCCTGTCTCAAACAAACAAACAAACAAACACATATACACCAATAAAACTACCATAGGAATCACTGTTCTACTCCCAGATACTTACTCAAAAAAAACTGAAATCAGGGATGAATAAAAATGGCCCCCATAAGGCTCATAGGGAGTGGCACTATTAGGAGGTGTGACCTTGTTGGAGTGGGTGTGGCCTTGTTGGAGTAGGTGTGGCTTTGTTGGAGGAGGTGTGGCTTTGTTGGAGGAGGTGTGGCTTTGTTGGAGGAGGTGTGGCTTTGTTGGAGGAGGTATGTTACTAGGCTTTGAGGTCTCAGATGCTCAAGCCAGGTCCTTCAGATCCAGATGTAGGACTCTCAGCTCCCTCTCCAGCACCATATCTGCCTGCATGCCACCATGCTCCCAACCATGATGATAATGGACTAAATCTCTGAAACTGTAAGCCAGCCCCAATTAAATGTTTTCCTTTATAAGAGTTGCCATGATCATGGTGTCTCTTCACAGCAATAAAACCCTAACTAAGATAATACATTTGTACACCAGTGTTCAAAACAGCCAGAAGGCGCAAAGAACCTAAGTGTCTTTTAACCCATGTATGGAATGGATAAACAAAATGTGGTATATCCATCCACACAAGGAAATATTACTCAGCCATAAACAGAAACAGAATTCTGACACATGCTACAACATTGGTCAACACATTATTAGGGTAAGATAAACCAGTCACAAGAGGACTGGCAGTGCATGATTCCACATACATGAGGCTCCTGGCACTTTCAGAGACAGGAAAAAGAGCTTAAGATCTAGGGGCTGTGAGAAAGGCAATAGGGTAGTTGTTTGGTGGATGTAGAGCTATTTGGGATGCTAAAAAATGGTCTGCAGGGGATAGTGGTGATTGTATTGCACCGTGGATGTATTAAATACCATTGAGCTATGCATTTAAAAGTTATTAAAATGATAAATTAGTTTTAATTTACTACAATTAAAAAATAAAAATGAGAAAGAAGGATAGATAACATCTTAGAAAAAGTGGGAGGAAATGCTGTTGAATATGGGTGAGAAAAAGGCAAAATTTTTATATTCTAGCAGATCTTGTTATTTATCAATCAATCTATCATCTATCTATGTATCTATTGTTTATCCTATCTATCTATCTATCTATCTATCTATCTATCTCTCTCTCTACCTACCTATATGAATATTTATCATCTACCTATTTGCAGTCAATCATCTATTTATTTATAATCAATCTAACTATCATCTACATATATCTACTATCTATCTATCTATCTATCTATCTATCTACCTACCTATCTCCTATCTATCTATCTATCCATCCATCCATCCATCCATCCATCCACCTATCTAGTTTGTGGCAGGACGGAGAGCTGGCTTTCAGTACGTGTTCTGGCCAGAGATGATGGTGAGGATGGTAACCGTTTCCACAACATTTTGTTATAACAAAGAAGGGAGTCCTCTGATAAGCCCAGAGTCTTTTGCAGGATCTGTTCCTCTTTGGGGAGGCAGCTCTGGACTTTCAGGAGCAGCTATTCAAGTCACTGCCAGCTTTCTCTTTCACATTCCAACCCCAGTGATTGAGCAAATACACACAGAGACAAAGTGTCTGATCCTGTGCCATATAAAAGCCAAATGATTTCAGAATGAAGATGTGTTGAGCAATGTGCTATTATTTACAGACACAAAGACCAAAGAACAGCTGATTAGCATGGGCACTGAAATAAATACTTCTACTTTTAGCACATTCATAAAATAACACCATTTCAGCTGGTCTGTCTACCGAGAGTGGGAGTGCTCACTTGGGCAGACAGCTCTCCCCAGTCAGTAATGAAATGTTTTGATTTGAAATGTAAATGTTTCTTTCCAGAGGTTTCGGAAACGTAGCTCTGAAGGTTAATTTGCTCTTGCCCACTCCCTCTGCAGCTGGGCCATGCAGTTGGAAGCCCCTGCACACGGGCTGCCATTCGCTGCCACTAGCCCAGGCTGTGTGTTTGGTTAAGGAAACTGGCCTGCTCATTCTTTCTAGAGAAAACTGACCCCTGGCTGCTGAACATAAAAGAGTCTTTATCAGACGCGGACTCTATAAAACAAACTTTCTGGTAAGGCTCTTTGCAGGGAGCAGTATATCCAACTACCTCAGATCTGGTAGATATTAATGAGTGAAGACTGGCCCACTGTATGTGTGAAATTCTGAGGTTGCTATGGCATTCCTGTAAAACGTTCACTGCTGCCAACAAAACAAAACAGAAACCCCCACACCAGTTCTTCATCTGCCGGTTATTTCTGTTCTAGTGAGGACTCTCTGTTACTGTGATAAAACACTGACCAAAACCACCTCAGGGGAGGAACGGGCTGATTTCATCTTAACAGCTCCCCAGGTCACAGTCTAACACTGAGGGAAGCGTGGGCAGGAACTCGAGGCAGGAACCTGGAGGCAGGATCTGAAGCAGTGACCATGGAGGAACACTGTTTCCTGGCTTGCTTTCATGCTGCCAAAACCAGTACCACGTGGGAGGCTCTTACGCATTACCAAGTTTGGCTACCAGCTTGAGATGCAGCCTTGGTCCCTCTGGACCATGGCTTCTGTGTGCTGACCCTGAGGAAACACTCCCCAGGAGGGGTCTCAGAGATGCTGGTCTCTGATGTTAATCACAGTTGAGTTTTCAGTCCCAGCTAACCAGGATCAATTATCTCAGGAAAGCAAAGGTTTTGTTTCAGTGGTGCTGGTCTACTCATAACCACAGTTGATTATTCCGTCTCAGCTAACCAGAAACCACGTTCAAATATTCAAAATATCAACCAAATGGTCCAATAGTCCTTGAGGGACTCTCAATCTTCCTGGTGAACTTCACAAGCCAGGCCCCATCACCTGCACCTCTCCTTAACATTGCTGTCTTCCAGGCTCCCATAACAGCCTCATGAGCTCTGAGCACCCAGTGGCCTTCTCAAGCCCAAACCTCCCAAATTCTTCCATAATTCTCCCAAAACAATATGGTCATGTCCATCACCACCATATCACACTCTCTGGAACCAATTTCTGTCCTGGTTTGGTTTCTGTGGCTGTGATAAACATCATGACCAAAAGCACCTTGGGGAGTACAGGGTTTATTTGGTTTATAGTCTATCATCGAGAGAAGTCAAGGCAGGAACTGAAGCAGAGAACAGTGGAATGCTGTCTACTGGCTTGTTCTCCAGGGCTTGCTCAGTTTACTTTCATATGCACAATGGAGGACCACCTGCTCCAAGATAGTGCCATTCCCAGTGGGATGGGCCCTCCCATATCACTAATCAAAACCAACAACAACAAAAAAGCCCTAGTAGAGACAAGAGCACAGGCCACTCCGACGGAGGCAATTCCTCAGCTGGGAGTTTCCCTTCCATGGGGAGTCCAGTTGTTTCAAGTTACAAACCCTAGCTAGCCTAATAATTCTTGGAAGTAAGTGAATTCTTATTTTTTTATTTTTAAATTACATTATTATTTACTATGTGTATATGTGTACACCATGGCACAGGTGTGGCGGTCAGGGGACAGCCTGTGGCAGTCAGTTCTCTCTGTCATGTGGGTCCTAGGAACTGACTCAAGTCGTTCAGATTTAGCAGCGAGCACCTTTACCTGCTGAACCACCTCATTGGTCTTAAACATTTGTATTCTTGTGCACAGTCCTGGGATAAACCTCAGAAAAGACAGTGTCCCTGAGACAATGCTAGGAAGCCAGAAGCCACTGTGTAACCATGGTGGCCCCTAAGTCTGTGGAATTCCTGGACAAGTCTTCATGGCTGTCTGTTTTACTCAGCCTTAGGAAACCACTCACTCACCGGGACAGAGCTTTTAGCAGGAGAAGCTGCTGCAGGGATGAGCTCACTCAGCATATCTGCCAGCCTGTTCTGGGTGCAGCAGAGGACGGAGGAGCAGAGCAGAGCCCTGCCTTCATCAGTTCTAGGCTGGACTAAAATAACTACAGCGGCCTTGCTGACATTTTGGCTCAACAGGTTAGAACTACGGATTTGTGGGATAGCTCAACACCTATGCTATATCCCAAGACACTTGTGTTTCTCACTCCTTTACACTGTTAGGTGCAATTGGATCCACTGGGCTTGAATCTGAGTCAGGGAAACCAGTGGTCCATGGGCCATATTTCACTAGTATACTGAGAAGCCAGGAAACTGGGAGCAAGAAGCACCCAGTTGATAATTTTTCTAAAAAGTAGGAAAGTTTACCCACACAGGAATCCAAATGTATACTTAATGATAATTGTAGTTAAAGGTTGCTCATCCAGTTGGATGGGACATGTTTCCAGTTTACTGAGGTTCCCTACGTTCTGTTGCCTCGGATTATTTTGCTTGTTGCTGTTCTCTTCATTGCTTCTGTGGACATAGGAACCTGGGAGCTCAAACTGCACAAATGTCTTCTGTGAATGGTGAGGTCATCGACAGTGATGGGGTGGGGAAGACCGGGCTAGGTTGAACCCTTGCTCTCCTGGAGTGGGGTGAGGAAAAGGCACCACTGCTTGTGGTAAGTAGGGTGCTGCATGGGTGGATATTCTAGCTGTCTGATGTCCCAGAGCCAGAGGGGGATCTGTGAATGCTTACCATTGGACAAAGCAGCCCCATGGCCATCCCTGCTTTCCTGCTTTCCCATATTGACTAGGAGGACTCAGGGAGTACACTGGGTGTGTAAGCATGGCGTTGTCCACCGACTCAGTGCTGTGGATCTGAGCACCCTACTTTCGAGTACACTGCAATGAATCAGGATCTTGGCCCATTTGGTCTGGTGTACTAGCTCCAGAGAAGTCCAGAGATCACATCTTCACGTGGTTCTTGGGAGGGGGAGCTTTATATCCATAATGATTCTACTTTATAAATGTGAGTCATTTAGTTTACATTCTTTAGCAAAATCTAAATAAATGAAATAAGGTACAGAGGGATACAGATGTGTACGAAATGTACAATTTCCCCAAATGACCCAAATACAAAATAGTTTCAGCTGAAGAGCTATGCTTGTATTCCACAAAACAGAAGGAATCTGTGATGATCTAGAGTGGAAAATTACGTCGGCGGTCCTTTTGGAATGGCTTTGCACCGTCTTATAGGGAACTCCCGAAACAGCAGAAATGTGGGGAAGGGAGGGTTTCCCAAGATCAAGTCAGTTTGGCGGTTTGCATCTTGGATTTTTCATAAAGGATCCTTTTAGTTTTGCCACAGGGACCATCATAAAGGCACAGGGGCCAGGCTACTTTTGTACTGAGGGTCCTCTAGTGGCCGAGAGGGGTGTTGCAAGGTCACTAGCAGCCCCGGTACTGGTCCCCTCTGGCTCTGTGCTTCGCAGGCATGAAGGCCATGCTGCGCATCTTACCTGGGGCAGCGTCCCTTTCACCAGGGAAGGGATGTCGTTCTTGGAGTAACCGAGGGCAGAGAGACCGTCATCCACGTTTAGGTCAAACAGGAATTGTCGGAGGGTGTCTGCCAACACAGGCCCGGCATCTTGGGTCCTGGCAGTGCGGATATCCGCTCCTAGAATAAAAGTGCAGGCCATAAGAAGACAGGGAAGCACCTTCCAGGTGTACCTCAGTCACAGTATCACTGAATATGTGAATTGTACCTAACGCCACTTCCTAATACCGAGGTCCGGGGCACTGCTAGGATTCCCTGGGATGTCTCTGTGGTCAGTGGTCAGCCCACAGAGGACACATTGGCAAGACCAGGCTGAGGCGCCAACAGTTCCTTATGACGAGCCGCCTGGGGCACTCAGCTCTCACAGTTTGAGGGGACTTGTGATCTGTCCCGGTCCACCCTCTGTGTGGTAGGGGAGCAGAGTGACAGAGGGCAGGAAAGACGGCTAGCGGGCGCTAACGTGGGGGTGGCGTGTTTGTAGGGCACAGCGTATGAGGCTTGGTATTTACTGACATCTAGAGGTGTGCGCGGTCAATGTCTTCCAACAGCAACACAGAAAAACGCGAGGCTTTTGCAAACAGCTTGAGGCAAAGATGTAGAGTTCAAACGCCACATATTGACCACCAAAAGGAAGAAAATACGACGATAAAACTCTGTTACGTGTGACTGGGAAAGGAGAGGTTTCCTCTTTATATCTAAAATTTAATTTTTTTTTTATGTCTATGTTGCCAAAGGATAGGGGACGTTCCTCTCAGAAAATGTCTCTGCGTGAGCTGAGCAGAACAAAGCCGTGAAGACTCAGGGAACAGTGCTCCTGTGAAGATAACTATGTGAAGAAGGTAGCTGAGGTTTGGAGATTTTTAAGGACAGAAGTTTAAAGATTCACAGCACAAACAATAACAGAGATATCAGTGTAGAAGGGCATGTTCTTAGGCAGGGAGTGTGAAACTTCCCCGGGGAAAGGAACAGCTTTCCCACCCCTTAGCACCTGCCCTGCCTCCCAGGTAGCTGAGGGGAACACCTGTGCAGCCCACAAGGCTAGCACTTTGCAAACAGGGGGCGCGCTGGATAACGCACAAACAAAATGCCTGCAAAGGAGAGGAGCCCGCTCCTCGCTCCTCGCTGCAGCACAGTGCAAGTCAGACTAAGCCTCTTCCTTCTGTGAGGGTCAGGGGCAGCTTTAGATCCAGGAAAGGTAAACAGAACCAGATACAGGGCCAGACGGAGAACAAGAGGATGAAAGGTAAACCAGGCAAGAGCCGCCTGCAATACCCAGCGCCCCTGAGAGCAGATTAGGTGAGAGGCGTGACACAGGATATGGGGTTACGGTTTTATGATCCTGGGATAGCTGCCACTGAACACACTGTACAAACTTCTATGCTTTCCTATGAAGCATTTTTTAGGGGGAAAAAAAAAGATATGAAAGAAACTGAACCGGTCTAGCTAAGAAAAAAAAAAAAAAAAACCCAAGCTTTCATAGAGATTTAACATCACTAACTGGCAATATGGGATAATATTGAAATTCCTAAGCAATTAGAAAGAACTGTAGTGTTCTTCACTCAGGTTTGTTTAACTGAGGATCTGTCTTCTCATAATGTCTGTGCTACCTGGAACACGCCCTGTAAATTCACTAAGGTTTCCCCATTTACCATAGATCTAGCCTACAGTTTGGGGAACCCCCCCTTTAAATTTTACCATCCTCATATTTACAAAGGCCACAGCTATATCCCTCATGACTGAGCATTCCCGTCCCTAAGGGGATAAGGGTTACAGGCCCCCGGTAAATCTGCCAGTGTGCTCACACAGTACACACTGTAAACTGACGCCTGGGTGTGGCTCCAAGTCCTGGACATTAACATTCTCAGCACAGCACCTGGAGCTGCAGGGCACACAAAAGGGCTGGTGTGAGAGGGAGGGCCAGGGCAGCAGCCTGTGGGAGGATGTCTGCGGTCGGTCCTGCCTCCTTGGGAATAATCTTTCCAACGGCTCAAACTACAAGGGCATAATGAAGAATCAAGTTTTCATTGCGACCTTTCTCTTCCCACCCACCCTAAACACAAGTAGGGAAATAAGACGTTCTACAAGTTAATCAAGTTCTCCAAGTCACCTAAAAATAGAGCTCTTTTTCAGAAAAACACGAAGATTTTTTTTCTTCACCTCGTACTATGGCTACCCAGAATGTAATTTTATTTCTGTAAGAGTCAAAAGGCACAGTGGGCATCTCACTAGAGCGATTACTTATTCGGCAGTATGGCAAATAGATTGCTCACTTGGAATTGCTTTTGTTCCTTGTTTAGCTTCTCTGTGGTTGGGGGTTACTGCTGCTTTCTTGATTCATTTTATCGGTGACTCAGCAAAACAAAAGTCAGTGAGGACATTACTTGCGTGCCAAGCAATACTTTCTATGGTGGTGAGAGCAGAGCAAATAGCATCAGGACAAATAGTATCAGTATTAGGTTCCATTTCATTACAGATCCTTAGAAGCCTAAAATTATGGTATTTAAATGCTGCTCAGGGCTTTAAGCCAGTTGTTACTGTTTTATCACTGGGCTGCTCCAAAGCGACAGCTTTTGTTATTATTCCTGGGAAACACTCTGTTGTGGAATATTTGTTTAACTATGTAAAGATGTGTTGCATTTGTTTAACTATGTAAAGATGTGTTGCTGTTTTATCTTGCTTGCCCAAGGCATCTGATTGGTCTAATAAAAAACTGAATGAACCAATAGTGAGGGAGGAGATATAGGTGGAACTTCTGGGCAGGGAGAGTAAATAGGAGGAATTTAGGGTGGAGGAAGAAAGAAAGGGAGATGACAGGGAGACGCCAGGGACCAGCAAGACACGGAAGAAGCAGGAAAGTAGAACATAACAGAATGAAAGAAAGGTAAAAAGCCCCAAGGCAAAATGTAGATGAATAGAAACAGATTAAACTAAATTAAAAGAGCTAGTGGGACAAGCCTAAGCTAAGGCCGAGCATTTATAATTACTAATACATCTCCATATCTTTGGCAGCCCAAAGACAATGCCAGCTACAACACTCCACCTGGGAGGGCCACAGATTGGTGAGTAATGGCTCATACCTAATATTTCTGCTGTCTCCAGGTGCCGCTCTGGAAACATCTGAGCTGTGAAGGTGAACACTGCTGGAGATGTGAGCACCACAGAGAGGCCATGGGGCTGGGGAGAGATGGACAGAAAAGCTTTCTTCCGTAATACTCTAGATATGACCAGAATACTCAGAACAGTCGAGAACTTGCAGTATGGGCTGAGGATGCAGCTTAGTGGCACAGTTCTTGCCAGTATGCATTAGGTCCTGAATTCCATCCCAGCCCCACCCCCACTAAAAAATGCACTTGTAGAAATTGTGACAATTATAAGATTTAGCTGAGTGATTTATTATTAGATTTTTTACCACCAGAGGGTGATCCACATTGTATTCCTTGGCTTTATATGTCTTCACTAAACCTGAAATTGGGTAAGACATGCCATGGCTGGAAGAGAAAAAAAAAATCTGTTGACACACAGATGCCAGAAATCAATAACATGGACATTGTTATGGGAGTGCCCCTCTTGTCTCTGGACTGCATTGTATTGTTACCTCACGGAGTTCTACATGATGCATTTCTTGGATGCAGGGATGTACTGTGATGTACTCCAAGTTTAGTGTATTCATTAACAAAAACCTCTGAAATGATCAGACTCCAGGGATCAGAGAGGTGTATGCACTGGATAATGTGCAAGCTGGATCCACTAGCGATCCATTCTGCAAATAATTGACAGACTGTTCCAAATGTTGCATATTAATGGTGCTGAATTACAAAGTTTCAGTCAAAGATTAATGCAGGGCTGTTAATAAACATTCTGATTGCTCCCTCTCTCCTTTGCGTATGAGAGATCAAGGAATAATCCTGCATTTGAAATTTTACAAATTACAATTATATAGCAAGACACGGAAAAATGAGAACCCGCATCCACTGCTAGTATGAATGGAAAATGGTATAGGCACTAAAAAAATTAATACAAAATTGCCATAGATCCAGAAATCCCATTCATTTGTACTAAGTAAGAGAAATAAATATGTGCACACAAAAACGTGTACAGAATATTACTCATAGCAACAAATGTCCACCAACTGATAACAAGTCAAATAAAATGTAGTACCTCAGCCAGGCAGTGGTGGTGCATACCTTTAATCCCAGCAGTCAGGAGGCAGAGGCAGGAGGATCTCTGTGAGTTCGAGGCCAGCCTGGTTTACAGAGTGAGTTCCAGGATAGCCAGAACTATACAGAGAAACTCTGTCTTGAAAAAGAAAAGAAAACGTGGCATCTCCATACAGTAGAATATTATTTGGTGGTAAAAAGAAGTGACTTATAGTTCTAACAGTACCTAAATAGAGCATGGTAGATAGAGAGGACCATGTGCTTTCATGTCTATGATACGCCCCACAAGTGGGGAATTCCACAGAGATGGAAAGGTGCTCAGTGGTCTCAAAGCTTTGAGCGAGGTGTGGGCTTTGGTGAGCAGTAGCTGAGGTTGTGGGGATGTTTTTTTTATGGGGGTAATAACATGTTCTAAAACTAAAGGTTGCAGGACTTTGTGCAGAGATTAGAAACCACTGAATTATATATGTTTTAAATTTATACAGCAGACTGTATAGGATATAAATTGCATTTTTAAAGCTGTTATAAGAAATCCATGACTTAATAAACTGAATTCAAATTAAGAAAATATTTGGGAAACCTTAGATTTCTCCGGTGTATAGCATATTGAAAACTTGCCACTTGTCCTGAATTATATATATTAAAATTTAGAAGCAGTACCTCAAGTTAAGAAAATAAATTGTATGGTCACTTACCACAGATGAACACCAGCATTTCCAAAGCCGATGCCAGCGAAAGCACTTGCCAAGTGCATACTAGACCTTGCTTCCAAATCATCAGGATTCCTGACAGCCCTGTGAATTAATTGTATAAATACAGAGCAACACACGGCCATTGGCATTTTCTTCTGAATAAAGAGCCGCCTTAGGGAAAGGCGAGAAGGGGCCGTCACTCAGGAGGAAGACAGATTAGGCAGGTTACTCAAACAACTTCGGTCTTCTCGATGAAAACTGAAGGCAAACATATTTTTCTCATCAACAGTTTTACCAAGGGCATAATAAATACGCTGTCAGCCCCTCGGCTGGTAGGAAGGTGCCAGGGACGCAAAGCCCTGACCTTGCACTGTGACTGCTGCTCTAGGGAGGTGTCCTGGGACTCCCTCTTCCTCATCTGTCAGCGATCCTGATGGTCGTGAACAGACTCAGAGTGAACACATTCTCAGAGTGCACCCGGAGCTGTCACCCTAGGCTACCTGCGGGCCAAGCCAGCCTACACATCTTTCTCTCCGTGACATTGATTCAAACTGAACTGTATGTTTTTTTGTTTTTGCTGTTTCGGGAGTCTGTTCCTATTTGTTCTTTCATAAATAATGGCTGTAAATATGTATACTTGTATGTTTGTATTCTTTAAAAAAATGTGAAGATTAGTCAACTTTTAAAATATTTAATTTAAATTTTTGCTTTTAGATGTGAGGTCTTGTTGCATTGCCCAGGCTAGTCTCAAATTCCTACTTGAGTGACCCTGTGCCTCAGTCTCTCCTCTGTAGTCGGGACTCCAGGTGTTGCTACTACACCCAGTTTCTACTGTGCTCTTCAGTCTTTTAAAACCTCCCAGGAATCCTTTTACATTTTCTGTCTCCTGAGTGGCTACATTTTTCTCTTGACTTTAATTCATGCGAGTTTTCCCAATGGGTGACTTCCGTGTGCCTTTGGGGTTTGGATGACGCAGCCAACACATGCCTGTGTGGCTCTCATTCCTGCTCAGTCTCAAAGACATTTTCCCCATCCCAGCTCCACTGTGGTGGCTGTTGTCCGAGTCTGACTTTGCAGCCCTGCCTGGTTTAGTACTGTGTAGCACAGACTGGCCTCGAACTCATGGCAATCCTCCTGTGTCAGACTCCTCTAAGTTCTGGCGTTACAGGTGTGTACCACCATGTCTGGCTAATTTGGGGGCTTTGGTGAGCAAACCTCTTTTTATTATCTGTCTCCTTTACATATCAGGAGCTTCGGCTGTCTTCTGAACTGTTGCCTTTTTGAACTGGAGGGAGCAGTTTTCACCTGGCTGTCCTCGGATCCCTGCAGAGGTCACTTGTGACTGCCCTGGTGGACAGACCATGTCACCATGTCCTCTCAGTGGGTCAGCATCAGACATGTCAGGTTTTACCGGAGAGCAGCTCATGACCTTCTCTTCCATCTCTTTCTCCTCAGGGTGACATACCTCTTCAGATACTTGGCAACAATCCGCAGTGCGTGGACTGCCCAGATGTCACTGATTGGGTTGCTGCCCTGGTAGGCTGGTCGTTGGATGGGGTTGGAAGGGCAGGGGCTCCGCATGTTATAGGGAATGGCAGTGTACGACTCCAGAGCATGGCTGAAGAGAAAGGGTTAAATACATGGAATGAGTGTTGCCTTTCTCATGCTTCATCCCTAGCAAAGCTTATTATTATAACTACATTTAATTTTGTTGTTGTTGTTTCGGTTTTTCAAGACAAGATTTCTCTGTGTAGCCCTGCTGTCCTGGAGCTCACTCTGTAGACCAGGCTGGCCTCAGACTCAGAGATCCGCCTGCCTCTGCCTCCCAAGTGCTGGGATTAAAGGTGTGCACCACCACCACCCGGCCATTTTAAATTCTTGACCTTAAAAAGTTGGAGTCTAAGCCGGGCGTGGTGGCGCACGCCTTTAATCCCAGCACTCGGGAGGCAGAGCCAGGCGGATCTCTGTGAGTTCGAGGCCAGCCTGGGCTACCAAGTGAGTTCCAGGAAAGGCGCAAAGCTACACAGAGAAACCCTGTCTTGAAAAACCAAAAAAAAAAAAAAAAAAAAAAAAAAAAAAGTTGGAGTCTATGTTTAATGTGCCTTAAACTCAAGGTTGGCTCTTTGAATATTTCAGAGCTGCCTCCACCTGCTGGCCTGTGGCTCAGCTGCAGATACAACTAAAGCCATCTAGTTAATGATGCACGGCGGCCCCAGCGGAACACAAATGGTTTTTGCATGGTATAGTTCCCAGTGTTAGACAGAGGCTTCACTCTCTTCTCCTCCAGAAGCAGGAAAGGCACCTTTTGGACGAATCATTAGAAACTAAGGAAAAAATGCACTTGGTAGACAGACGCGGTGGTTTTGTAGTTCTCCACCGGGACCGCAGGAGATGAGCAAGAATCAACGGTACATAGTGCGGGGACAGAGCAGAATTAGTGGTCGGATCTGAAATGTCCCCAAAGGGCCACGTGTTAAAGAAAAGAGGTTCCTAGCCAAAGGCCCTGTTGAGAAGTGGTAAAACTTTTATAGTCGGTGAGGCCCAGTAGAGGGAAATCAGGCCACCGGGGGTACACTGAAAGGGGTAACAGGACCCCAGACTCTCTTTGTATTCTGACTGCCATGTGTTCTCGCCATGATACAGTGTGCCTCCACAGACTCAAAACAGTAAGTGACTGTGGACATATCTAACCACAAGCCCAAACCACGCTTTCCTCCTCTTTTCAATTTTTTTTTTTTCGTTTTTCAAGACAGGGTTTCTCTGCGTAGCTTTGCGCCTTTCCTGGAACTCACTTGGTAGCCCAGGCTGGCCTCGAACTCACAGAGATCCGCCTGGCTCTGCCTCCCGAGTGCTGGGATTAAAGGCGTGCGCCACCACCGCCCGGCCCTTCTTCCTTTTTAGGGAGATTATTCCAGGTATTTTGTCAGAGTGATGGAAAGCTGGCTACCACAAGGAGGGCTGATGTCTTCCTCTACCCTACTCCCTCTTTAGACAGTGAGGTCATCATCCCCTTAGAGGTCATTGGTGGGCCATGGCAGATTTATGTACTTTCTGTCTGGGGAGTGTGACTTTATTTCCATTATTTCTAAGCAGCTGGGACACAGCTCATCAAATTTCTAATAATATTGAACAGGGTAGAGTCAGGCCATTTTCTAGGCAGTAGAACACAGGAACAGACCAGAGGTTAGACATGAAATGCCACTTCTGGCTCATTTGACAGCAGTCAGTACCTGTGACATGACAGTCACATGCCCTGGGGGTAGTGCCAGGGCCCAGAGTAAGGTGGCCCTGTCCTCACCAAGCTCATAGAGCGGTGGGGGAGACAGGCAAAGGAAGGGCATGGTGGGAAAGCCAGGCTCACAAAGCAGGGCTTAGGACAGTGTCTAGTGTGTTGACCAGATAGATCAGCAAGCACAGGATAGGATGAGAAGTAGAGCCAGGCTGTAACCCCCAAAGGTCTGCCCCTAGTGACATATTGCCACCAGCCAGGCTCCACCTCCTCAAGGTTGCATGACCTCTCAAACCAGCACTCCCAGCTGGGGACCAAGTGTTCAAACACGTGAGCCCGTGAGGGGCATTCCAGACTCACCCCACACCACAGACAGAGCTGTGGGTGCATGTTCTGGCATGTGTGCTGGTCATATTGCGGTCTGGGAGCGTGCGAGAGAGATGGAAAGACGACGGAATGGAGTTAGGGAAGCCCACAAGGAGGCTACGGCGATGGTCTGAGTAAGGGCGGAGACTGACTTGAACCAAGGAAGAACAACGAAGCTTGAGAAGATACACAGGTGTGAGAGAGTCAAGGGACACAAGAACCGGATCTGCTGAGGGTGGGCGTGACGAGAGAAGAGGAGCGTTTACACCAAGTCCTGCTCCTGAGGAGATGGCGGATGCAGGAGAAACGGTGATGATTAAGAGAACTGCCCCGTTTCACTGACTTTCACATGCCACCAATTTGAAAAAGGTCCCGCTGAGTACATTATAACATGCCGATGTTAAGACGCAGTATTTTGAAACACACTACTGGGATAAAAAAAATACACACCATGTACAGATGTTAAGGTATGCTCTGACAGCTGGATGTGGTGAGGCACACCTTTAATCTCAGCACTCAGGAGGCAGAAGCAGATAGGTCTCCATGAGTTCGAGGTCAGCCTGGTCTATATAGTGAGTTCTAGGACAGCCAGGGCTAAATAGAGAGACCTTATCTCAAAACTAAAAAAAGAAAAAAAGCATTCTGATTTCAAGGACACAAAAATGTGGCAAAATGTTCTTGTACCAGTGGATGACCCATGGTGGTATGAGACTGGCTGACAGTGAAGAACCTGGGGTGCTCCTCCGGGGGACCGGCAATGATGGCCTAGCTCAGGACAGGATCTGTCCTAACATACAGATGTGGTCTTGGCACATCACAGCCCAAACCGCAGGAGCCTGGGCAAGGTGGGACACTGGACACCCAATCTCCTTTTCTATTAGCGAGAGTCTCACACTGCACCGTGTTCAGAGGGGATGTGTGAGGTACTGAGAGCACACACATGACGGTCCTACACCCTGGAGACACTAGCCCCCTTTTCTGACTCCCCTTGGGTGAAACCCTAATCCTTCCCCAGTTTGCGTGGCCAGAGAGACAGGTGGTGTAGTCTGGAGGTGTGTCATGTCATCTTCAACTGACCCTTTATCTGTGCCCCATGCCACAGATGTTGTCTAGGGTGGGGTGGCCGGTCTGAGGCAGGCTTTTGTCTAATTTGACACATCGTCAACGTTTCCATCTAGGAGAGGGACAGTGACAGCCAGTATGACGGGTGCTGTACAGTGTTAGTCACTGAAGGCTTATCACCGACTGCACACAGGCCCTCGGGTGCCAAAACACTGTTCGCAGACCAGTCCTGAAAAGCCTCTCCAGGTGGCACCGGTACCTACCAAAGGACATCAAAGCCACTGTTGGCAACCACTTGGCAAGGCATGTGGAGAGTGTGCAGGGGATCCACTAGTCCCAGGGTGGGTTTGATGGCTCGTGAAGCGATGCCTAAAACATAAGGAATTTTCATATATTAAAGGTGTGGCCCTGCTGGACACTGCTGGACACTGCTGGCCCTGCTGGACACTGCTGGCCCTGCTAGACACTGCTGGCCACTGCTGGCCCTGCTAGACACTGCTGGACACTGTTGGACACTGCTGGATACTGTTGGACACTGCTGGCCCTGCTGGCCACTGCTGGCCACTGCTGGCCCTGCTGGCCACTACTGGCCCTGTTGGACACTGCTGGGCACTGCTGGCCCTGCTGGACACTGCTGGTTACTGCTGGCCACTGCTGGCCCTGCTGGACACTGCTGGACACTGCTGGACACTGCAGGCCATGGCTTACACAGAAACTGACAGGAACTACAACCTGGGGCTTATTTCCTATTCAGTCTAAAATGTTGTTTACTAGCATACCACGGGCCATTGTTCTACACCTGGCTATGTGACACTGGACAAGTCACTTAACCACTCAGAGTTATCCCAAGATTAGGCCTTACACAGGTGTACATGCACACACACACACACACACACACACACATACACACCATAACAATACTTGAAGCTATAAGAATATGATTAGATAATATGTACATAAGTCTTTTAAAAACCGTAAGCTGAATTTAAACATTGCTTGTTTTTGTTTTTGTTAACAATGTCAAGGGTCATGTAATTTAATGAAGATGAAGTTACTCTAAATGTGTGTTGAATGTCAGCTTAGTTTGCTACAAACTAAAAAGGCTGGGAGAAGTATATTGAGTCAAATTCAAGGAGAGGGTCATTACTACCACAGCAGCCAAGGGTCCAGAGGTAGCCCCAATGACTAGATGACAGGAAACAGGACAGAAGTGACCTGGGGATGGGTCTGTAGGGCCTGGCTGGGGTGGAACCTGAGGCAACTTTGTGGTGTTATGGGGATGTCTAGAACCTTGATTGGCCATGTGTATTTGTTAAAACCCACCAAGTAGACTCTTGAAAAGTGTGCATCTTATTGTATAAAGTCATGTTTTGATAAATTGATTTCAAATGTTAAAAAATGTCAAAGAGTGGAATGAATACCCACTTCTCATAGATCCAACCAATGACATGGGCAGGAGAATGGCCTATTAAAATTCATGGATTCAGGGCTGGCGAGATGACTCCATGGCTAAGAGCATTGCTCTTTCAAAGGACCTAAATCAGGTTCCCAGCACCCAGTCAAGTGGCTCCCTTCTGCCTGTAACTCCAGCTTCGGGGCATCTGACACCTTCCAGCCTCCAAAGGCATTCCCACAGCAGTGGAATACATTTACACATACACATAAATAAAAAAAAAATATATATAAAAAGAGATGCATGGCATTTTGATAGAGTTTTCAGGTAATTCTCAACAAGAAGCTTACCGCCTATTTTTATATACACTTGGGAAGAGAAAACATGTGTTTGAGTTCCCTTAATTCCTTGATTTCTAAATAATGGCACCAAAGACAAGGGGGTGAGGTAGGAAGGCAAGAGAGGGCTGGAGAGATAGCTCAGTGGTTAAGTGCACTGACTGTCCTTCCAGAGGACCTGAGTTCAATTCCCAGCACCCACATGGTGGCTCACAACCACATGTGTTGAGATCTAGTGCCCTCTTCTGGCCTGCAGGCCTACATGTAGGCAGAATACTGAAATATATATTTTATACACAATAAATAAATAAATCTTAAAAAAAAGAAAGGCGAGAGAGAGAATTTTGAAAGAATTATGAATAAAATTCTTACCAGTTTTTACTTTCAACTGTTCATAGTCAAAAATGGCAACCCCTGTAGTCTCGCTGCCAGTTCCTGAGGTAGTTGGAACTTGAACAAAACAATATTAATATTAGATTAATACTCAATTCCACCTCAGAAATAAGAAGCGAAGACAGAAAGGAAGTGTCGCTGACCTCACTGTTTGACATCTGTATAACATATACGCTAAGGAGTCATGTGATGTCCATGCTTGCTTTAATACACATGTGTGTTCTCATCAGCATGTTATCTCTGTGGCTATGTTAGCACGCATGTACGCAATCTATATCTGTGCTTGCATATATATGTTTAACATACATTATGATATTTGAGTGTACATGCATGCTTAAAATGTATATCATATCTATCTGTATTGACATGTGGCCCATTTAACATTTACATGGCTTCTACATCTGTTTAATAACATAATATAACATGGCGTCACTAACATGTATGTATGGTTAACATGCATGTGTGTTTAATATGCATGCTATCTGTATATGTACAAATATGTTTTGTGAATTTATATTGAACATATAATAAAGTGATACACATGTATGGTTAACATGCATGCTGTCTGTATCTGTGCAAACAAGTTTATACATATGTTGTCTATGTCTGCACTAACATGAAACTGTTAAATATATGATCTTTGTTGCAACATGCATGTATGATATCTATGTCAGCATTAACATGTGTATGTTAATCATACCTGTGTGGGAAATCCGTGCCATACTAACAGCGAGGAGCTCTGGGAAGCTTGGTTCTCTAGAGCCAGAGACTGAGCTGCCCAGCACCTGGGGCAGGAGCGCTCACACATCCTGTCTCTAAAAGACATCTTTATTCCCTCTTGGCAACAGGCACAGGGGCGAGTCGCTTTTGCTGGGCCCTGTGGTTTTGTAACGCTGTCAAGTTTCTAAACTTTACTAATCACCTCTCTGTGTGACGCCCACACGGTTTCACCAGCGCCTTCCATTCGCCAGACTCCAATTACGCTGCTCCCTGCTGATGTCTCATTCATGTCACAGCAGCTCATCTGCCATGGACCCCTTCAAGTCCCTGCTGTGGCTGTTTACCCTGGGGCAGAAGGGAGGGCAGAACCTAACGTTCCCCTGTTCCTGGTTACTGTGTTTTAACAGCAGAACTTCCGTGAGCAGTGCGCTAAGGGCTGTAGAAAAGAGAGGGAAGAAAAGTCTAGAACGTCCCAAGGCCCCCCTGTGGAGCACTCAAGATACTTTTGATATGGATTTGTGCATGGGGCACATGCGCATGCTGGCCACATGTCCCAGGGAAGACACAAAGCTCCAGGTCAGCTGGAGAGCCATCATGTGGAAGAAAGGCTTGAGTCATTGAGAGAAAACACCAATTGTTCTCCCCAAGCTCCTCGGTGTCTGGGAGATGAGACCAAGCAGATGGGTCTGGGGACCAGGCTGCCAACAGAGGGACCTACCAAGTGTCAACCAGGGTCCCTCCTCCTCCACGCAGCGACACCATGGCCTGACACTGTAAGCCTCCTCCCACTGACCCAAATCGTCGCTGTGTGCAATGACGGACGCCAGAGTTTTCAAATAAGTAAACTGCTGCCTGCTTTGTCCTCTAGTTAATGCATTGCTTTGAAATGAACAAAGCAGAGGTTCTGGAAATGTAGACTTTGAAAGGAACAGCTGGCAGAGCAGCACAGTACCCAAGGCCTTCTTCTTCTTCTTTTGCCAGTTGTAAAATGAAGCAAATGAGCGGAGTGTTTACCTGCAATCAGAGGTCTCAGAGGCACGGTCACCGGCTTCCCCTTCCCAATGGGGGCGTTGACGTAATCCAGGAACTCAGAGGCGGGGCTGCACGCATACAGATTGGCAGCTTTACAGGTGTCCATGGTGGAGCCCCCACCCACAGCCACATAGGCATCAAAGGCTCCCTTTTTGGCAAATTCAATCGCATCCATGAAGCTTAGAGAACAGAAAACAAAAGAGCATTACACTATATTTAAAAACATAAAATACACCGTCACGCTGTTAAGTAAGGCCCGGGACAAATTTTCAATGCAGCCATTTTTGTTGGCTTCTGCTAAAGTAACTGTCAAGCACACTAAGACCTTACCTTCTGTCTGTGGGCTCCACCCTCACGTCATCATAAACCTGAAAGCTGATGCCGTTCTTCACCAGGGAATCCATAACTATCTGTACAGGAGGGAGCTGGGAGAGGTTCTTGTCTGTCATCAGGCAAACATTCTTAGCTCCCATATTCTGCAGATCCTATAATAAAAATGAACTCAGTGTTATTGACTACAACAACACTGGGCAAGTTTAATGCGGTCTTTAAGAAGAACAAAGGATTCAATTGTTGTCCATTAACGCTGGTGTTTACAAGACATAATGCTTGGAGGCTGCAGACGCCTCAAATACTTGCCATGCCCACTTCCTTCGTAACCCCCGCTCCATATCTAATGTTTGAAACAGCCATCTGAAACGAGAAAGAGATTCAGGTGGATTAGAGTTGGCCAGTGTATCTCTGAAAACCAGAGGGGATGCCTCGTTGTTCAGAGAATCAATTATATGCTCTGCAGCACCGGCCTCTAGTTCTCCTGCCTCCTGGCTTCCCGCTTCTTTGAGCAAACCGTGGCTCCAGATGTACTGAAATGGTGCATTTGTCTTTCCCCAATACCCAACAAATTCCCATTGTTTCTTCAGCTGTCAATGTCTGTCCTCCTGAACCCCCACATCGAAATTAACTCTCAAATTTCTTACTTTCCAATTTAACTGTTTGTTCTGTGGTTTTTACCCCTTTATTTATCTAGCCCTCATGTGCATCTGTACACGTCCATGTAGCCTCCCACCCACCAACACCACTGAGAGGTGCTCTGTGGAAGGCCTCCTGCTGGACGCTAATGAAACCAGAGAGGCACGGGCTTCTGAGTTCACACACAAAAGCAGAGCCTTCACACTAACGCACACAGGCCACTTTACAATTCAAGAATGAAACAAAACAGCCGTGGTTTGCTTGATTCATGTTACAAAACTCTTTAAAATGGGGATTTAAACAATCCAGGAGGGTCACCTGGATCTCTGTCACCCTCAAATGATCTAGAAACCACCACACATTTTTCAAGTCTCAGCAACCATGAGGGGCTGAGTGGAGGCTGGGCCTTCAGAAGTGGCTTGGGCTGTCAGAGGCCCCCAGTGAACTAATTTATCACTCTAAACTAGGGGGCCAGGGAGTTAAACAAACAATTAAAGTAATTCCGTAATTAGTATGCCACTTCACTCTTCTTCCAAAAGATGACTTCTTTCGTTGAGTAAGGCCTCGGGGCAAATTTTCAGAGACTCGATACACAGCACATAGAATTCAGAGTCTGTAGAACTGGGAGTTTGTCATATTTTAACAGCTATATAAAGGACAGTGTTTTGAACATTCTTTCTGTTTCCAGACTACATTCCACTATTGTGCACATTGCTGCCCAGCGCCTGATCGGAATGAGACTGCACAACACCAGTTAACAACAGAGTTCAAACGAAACACTAACGCATCAGCAAATTCTGTGCGCCACCCATAAAAGAAAGAATGAGTCGATGAAACCTACCTCAAATGCATATTCTGTCGTTTTTCCAGAAGGTGAGAGTCCAGGGGCTGGAAGTGCAGAGAGTAACATCAGAGCATGCACCAAAAAATAAGCCCACATAATAGGTTTTTTGATAATAAAATCCAGCAGTGAATGTAAACATCTTCCTAAAACCTTACCTCAAAGCACACCTTTTTGGCATTTCATGGTTGTACATAAAATATAGATCAATATTTACAAAAAGTACTGAAAACCGATTTCTAAAATTTCTGTATGAAGCTAGTTGTTATTTGGGGGCAATAAGGGGCCATCAATACATTTAATATTTAAAAAAGTTGTTGTGTGTGCATGATGCCTGTGTGTACGGCAGCAGCGTGTACCACAGCAAGCATGTGGAGGTCAGAGGGCAATTTTGTGGAGTTGATCCCCGTGCATGCCAATTCTGGGGCTCCAGCTCAGGTCACTGGGCTTACATGGTTAAATGTCCTGATCACTGAATCACCTTCCTGGATGCTTATCTTTCCTTTTAATCTACTCATCTATAATCAGTTCTGGTCAGCCTCAAGATCAAGGGAAGTCAACAGCATCACGTGCACTGCCCAGTTTTTGCTGTTAAGGAGACCAGAACTAGATAACACCACCGCCATGTTGTTCCCCGAGGGCAAAGGTGTCATCCTATCCAAAGTCAGCTTTCCCTGACTCCTCTATGGCTCTGCAGACATTCTTGCTGTAGTGTTTCTGCTTCTGCTGCTGAAGTTCAGGTCAAATAGTATGTTGGAGTTCTCTCTTTCTAAGCCATTCTCCAAGCAGAAAAAAAAAAAAAAGCCAAAAAAGCTTAGCACAAAAGAAAATTCTGCCTGTTTTCCCAAGGGCCTTAAAGGCTGGTTCCACTTCATGGCTGGTGGTTAGAGGCCCCATCTGCCCCAGGGGGTTGGGGGGGCACCTCTTCTGGAGCAGGAAAAGGCCTTGGTCACTGACCTCTTTCTTTCGCTCCTCGTCAGGCCTGCTGTGGCCTCCCTCTGCTCAGGAGCATGCATGGCTGACCTCTCTCTCCTTGCCTCTCTGTTCATAGCTTACCTCCTTCCAAGAAGAAAATTTATAATTCATGTGTCAATAATTCATGTGACGTCCTGGGGACAGGCTAAAGCTACCGTGAACTATTAGAGTCCACCGGGTCTGACAAGGATTAAGGTGGTGGGAGCTGAAAACTTTTGTTATTATTTTTAATTGTTAAGAAATAGATAATTTTTAAAATGTATATAGGCCAGATTTTTTCTTCTAGCAATCACCTTACTTTAGCTTTCAGAGTTGTCTTTTAACCCAAAAGCCTTGTTCCTGAAGAACCTAAACATTCTTAAAGTATCATAAGCGCGTTTTCAGTTTTGAAAAATACTGTATTTTATATTGGAAGCATAAATAGCATGAAATATCGTGCACATAGCGAACGTGGCACACTTGGAGCTTGTATTAACAGTTTCACAGTGAGAGAAGCTATTTTCACCAGCCTACCTCCACGTGCCTTGATTTCCCTTTTCCACACTTGACCCTAATGTACCGCCCACGCTAGTGATAGGAAGCAAACAGGCTGATGAAGTAACTCAGGATGCATTACCTTGGGAGTAAGTATGAGAATGTGTTGGGCACTGGCATCTAGGGAAAGGAAAAAAGGAAAGCATAAATAGAAACCGGAACCCAAAAGTGAAAGCCTTCAAGTACTCTTACACCGCATTCTAGTCCTGAGACTGAACGGGGTCGCAGCTGGCAGAGTAGCGAACAGAAGTAACAGAAACTCCAAACTCAAGGTAATACCGGAGACAAAAACCAGCCCACCACCGTCTTATCAGCCCAGACAATCCTTGTCGTGAGGGTATTTGTTCAAGCGATGTCTAGCAATGCCTGCAGGCAGCCCTGGGAAGCATGTGGCAGGCACACACTGATGGGGTCCTGGATTCATGAGGCTCCAGCCATGACAGGTCAGGGGCTTTGACTGAACCACGAGCCTCTTCCCACTCAGCTCTCAACCCTGGGAACTTTCTATGTGATCCTCCACATCTTCAAGGTATTCAGTTCATCTTCAAACTGGCTCTGGACTTGAGCTCCTGGTCCCACACTCCCTCCTCTATCACAGCCCCGGGCTCTGTGAGCTGGTCCTGTCTCTATAGCACGCACACCTAGCACATCCTCCTTCCTGAAGCCCTGTGTCCCTGCACTTTCCACATGTTCTTTCCTGGAGATTTCTCTTCCTTCCCTGCCACATCCGCTGCTTCTTGGACAGTCCCTCCTGGCTTCAATTTCTCCTGTTCATTTGTTTCTCTTTATGGCTCAGAGAACCTTGCCACAGCGGAGTGTCGGCAAATACTTGGCTGCATAGCCTTCTCCCCACCGCGCCAAAATTCAAATCTGGAGTTAAACCACTCAAGGAGGGAAAAGGTAAAGGAGGAAAAGGGTGGTTACTACTCCCAAGGCTCTCAGGATCGCAGAACGTCCCGGGGTCCAGACAAATTATAGAGCAAGGCTGCCACCTAGTGGCCACCTGCTTCCTGCAGCGGGCAGGAAAGTGGCCAGGCCCAGGCCAAGCTTACATCTAGCTCTTTCCTGCGTTCAACCTTCTAAGGACAAGAGAAGTGAAGGGAAAAAAGACACACGAAATCAGTGCTGGGGACATGGCTGCCTCTTAGCGCTATTCGTGTTATTTTAAGTTCTAAGACTAATGAACTCACATGTGACCCTTAGCTGAGGTTCCTGCTTGGTCCTCTCTTCCTTCTGAGGTTGCCCACCTGTGTTGACTGACTTCCTCAGCTCCCTCCTCACTGTCCTTCCTGTCCTATGAAGAGATTCATGTCTGAAACCCCCAGACTTGCTCATCCGTTGGTTTTCCCCCGGCATACATTTACAGGCTGTTTCCTTCCATCCAGCACACTCCTTGGTCCCTGAAATCAAGTCACAGCTTCCAGTGTGGACCCTTACTTTGTTACTGGAGCCTTTCACATACCAGTGTGAGCTCTGGCAGTCTTAACTAGGCTCAGTTGCTTGTCCTCAATAGGCCAATGAAAGAGTCAAGAAAGTCAAAGGCAGAGAGAGATTTATTCAATGGGACAGCACTGGAAAGGGGTCTCCAGTGATCCCCCAAATCCATCATCCAGGATCCTGATACAGGGTGTAGGTTTAAATGGAGGGGCGGGGAGATGGCTCATCAGTTAAGAGCATGTACAGCTCTTCCAGAGGATCCCGGTGGGCAGGTCGCACTTCCTGCCCTGTCACTTCTGTGACCTGGGCGGACCCTTCCGCTCCTTCCTCACTCCGCCACGCCTTACACATTCTGTTCGCTCCTGGGCTGCCCTCAGCCATCTGACCCTTTTTCTCCCTTTTCTTTAGTCTCACGTACCAAGGCCCCTGACAGTTCTCCACTCACCTCTCAGCCTTCCCACGGTCTGCTCCACTGTCATTTCTCATTCAGATGTTCACTAGTTTCCAAAGTGGCTTCTGGCTGCACCTTTGTAGCTCTAGACCCAGTGTGGTCGGGGGTGGGGTGTTTCCCAATGACCCCATTCCTTCAAAGCTGCTTCCGGGGCAAATAAAGTGCAGACCCAGCCCTGCCCCCTTGGCTCCTCGTCTCTGGCTTTCTCCTCATCTCTTGGCTTGCTCAGCTCTGGGTTTTAGCTCCTGAAAAACGAACCATCTCTCCTGTCTCCTTACTTCACTCCCTCCCACATCAGGAACTTTGCCCTAGTTATTTCCCTGCTTGGGACCCACCTTCCTTTTCCTCTAGGTAAGTGTGTTATCTCCTGTCCGTTCTGGGGTCGTCTTCTGAGGCCCCAGGGAGGAACCCTTTCTCTGTGGCCTGATGGGCTGCACTTCCAGAGGACTTGGCTTTGATTCCCAGCACCCACAAGCTGGCTCACAACCCTCTGTAACTTCAGGTCCAGGGAATCAAATGCCCTCTTTTATCCTCTCCAGGCACACGAGATGCACAGACATACAACCAGGCAGGCAAGACACCCATATACGTAAGATCACCTGCTTCAAAACCCATTCCCCACTTCCTTTTCCACTCCACTTCCCACTGGCATCAGAGTGTGCTGACGGAACTGCATCCCATGCGGTTGTTCCAAACACGTTCTGGGTGACACTGGTTCTAAGGGTTATGTTATTATTATTATTAAGTATGAATGCACAGGTTTACACAAAAGAATGCACTTATTCCTATTGCAGGACTCCTCAAACCACTTTACGTATCAACACAGACGTCAATACAGTAGGTAGCTCCCCACGTTTATTTGGTCATGGAATTATTGTATCACCAGGTGCCTTGATAAGCGAGCCATGTGGCTTCAGGAGCTTTCTGTTATTCATAGAACGTAACTTACCATTTTACCATAGGCCGGGGGGACAAGGATCGCAAAGCCAAAGTTCAACCTGTGGCTGTGCCATTGCTTAGCCATGGGGCACTGAACACATTATTTTCATGTTTCTTCTTATGGTAGAGGATAGTAAGCCGGAGTTATCAGAAAGCTAATTTCTGCTACCAGCAGTTCACGTGCAGCGTAGGCTACCTAGTATGCACCAGCTGTTTGCCTTCCGTGTGCCAGTCCTTCCTGCCTCCTAGGAAGGCCGGCTCAGACTCCACTTTTGGGCCCTGGAACTGCAACCGTCCCTCTCTGGTGCGGCTCTTCCCTCTGCCAGAACTGCTCCCCAGTCCCTCTCCTTTCCCGTCTCCCAAGACCGTGGACTTTCACACTTTCTTACGCACGCGCTCAGCCTTTCTGGAGGGAATCAGGTCAGGGAGGGTAACTGCGTGTGGTCTTTTCCCTTTTGGAGCTCATCTGCTGAGATAAGCTACAGGTGTCCATGCCCTTAACTAGATCCCTAAGTCGCCTGTGCTTTCCAGCCTTCCGTTGTTGTATGCTCCGAGAAGAGCGGCCTCTGCACACAGATCCAGTACACACGCGTTGCTTTGATATGTTAATTGTCTCAGCCACAGAGCCAAGTTCTACTCGCTTGTCACACCGCGTGGGACCAGGCCGGCTTCTCTGGGACTGTTTCTTTAACGCTAGCTGTGCCACACTGTTCCAACCCGTCCTACCACGGTTTCAGGCCCTGCACCGCGCACTGCGTACTGCGTACTGCGGTGCTGCTTTCCGGAATTCTGCAAGTATTCGGATTCCGACTGCCTGCCCGCATGGGCGCACACAGGGGTTGCCCAGCACTGTGGCATCCTTGGCGCCGCCTGGTACTCACGCTGTGCTTTGCAGGTGCCTCAGCAAGTGTGTGACCCGAGCGCGTGCAGCTGCAGCCATGGCAGGTCTCCTTGGCCTCTGCCTGCTCCACCCCCACGGCCGGCCAATCCTGGCGACTGGACACCAAGAGGCAAACTTCTGTCTCTAACTGGCTCTGCAAGGTCACCTGACCCAGCTTTAGCCCATTTTCCAGGAATCAGAACCAGGACAAGCACCCCAGCTGCCAACTCAGAAATTGCCTCAAGACTCCACAGGGCCTTGTGTACACTTTAAAACCAGAGCTGTATCTCAAAAACAAGCCTACAACCGACCAATCAAAGCAAGTCTTTGAAAGTTAAGTTCTCTGTGAACAGTTTTGGTTTTGAGAAAGTTCTCAAGATGAATACTTAGAACTGTGAACCAGCAGGGCTCCGCAGCCAGTGGAAGGGGTCTCTAAAGATGGCCAAGTCCAAGGAACTTTGTTAGCACATTATCCAAAGCCAGTAACAACTGAGTATTATGAAATGATTTGAGCTTTCCTTGCATTTTCTAAAGTAACCTTATAAATATGAAACATAAAAAAGTACCGACAGCCCAACTCCTAGTTCCAAACCTGCTGTCAACTGACAGATAAAAAGAGCAGGGTGGTGGCCACTCCATTTACAGAAAACACCCTTCCCTCAATGCTGGATTTGCTATTAATAATTTTCAGGAGATATTTATGCAAAGATAAGTTTATTAAGATCAAAATAAGACAGTGATAAGGGAAAACACCCAGGACAGCATTAACCATGAAATCTCCTGCTGGGTGTGCCCGCTCGTTTATAATACCAGCCCTTTGGGGACAGAGTCACAAGGCCTCAAGTTCCAGGTCAGCCCAGGCCACATAGTCAATTCCAGGCCAGCACAGGCTAAAAACTAAAACCCAAGTCAGTTAATCAAAAACCACCGGTTATCAACAAAATGACAAGTATTTTTTGGAGTAACAAGGTTAATTACCATTATTTACTATGGTTCCAAATTACCATGTAAAGCAACATGTCCATTAGGCCAAACGCATCACCTTCACAAACAGCAGTGTACTATGCTTTTAATACTATAGTTAGTGCCAAAAGAACTTCGGAGCTTTCCGAACACAAGTGGCCTTCCTGTAACCACTGTAACTACTTTGTGTTTTTTTCCAGCACACGCTATATTGGCACCCAGGTCATCGGCTTCACGTACATCTTCTACTGACAATAAAAGTTAAAAGGGACGCCAGGTGTGGACATACTTTTATTAAGTAACCTTTACAACACTTGTAAACCACAGGTAGACTTGGTTTTTCCCATTCTCCCTGCTTTGATAAATACACAAGCTCTGTTACAAAAATAATGCAAAAATGTTGACACCAATCTACTATGCCCCAGAAATCTGATCAACTCTTACCGACTATCCAAAGTCAAGATAAAAAAAAAAAAAAAAAAAAAAAAAAGCAGGCGGTTAACTTACTCCTGATTCTGACCACATTATTTCTCTAATTCTCATGTTCTCAAAATATGCCCTTAATTTCCAGCCAGTGTCTCTGTTGTGGGGAAGAGATTATTCGTAGTCCAGCACCGACTCTCCCGAGGGGAGCCAAGCCGGTCCCTTTAATCTCCAATGGGGGCAGCTGCCCCCTGCACCAGCCTGCGGTGGTGTGCACAATTTAACCCTTAGCTCAGACAGTCCTCGCTTTGCAGAACAGGTCCGGGGGGGAGACTACTACTTCCTCCTCTTCCCACCTTGGTGCGGCACTCCTTTCTTCTTGCCACCGAAAGCGGGAGGCCTGGAGTGCTTCTGGCCTCCCAAGCTTCCTTTCCTCTTCTCTCCCTGGCCCGGCGGCCCCCCTTTTCTCCTGCTCGAAGGTCCCTGCCGGCCCCCCTTTCTCTTGCCCTTCTGGCCCATTTTCCTCCTCTTGGCGGCCTCTTCTTGGTCCTCCTCCCTCATCTGCTTGTTGGTAGCCCTCGTCACGTCCAGCTGAGGCTTCTTGCTGTTCATGACTCGAAGTAGCTCCAACTGGTTCTTCTTCTCCGCTGCCAAGTCCCCAAAGAGGGGCTGAAACTTCCTCTTCTTGCCGGTGCCCCGGGGCGCCTTCTCCTTGGGGAGGCGCTCCTGGAAGCGCCCCACCGAAGCGGTGGAGACCTTGGCCACCTGCATGGCGCGACCCAGCTCCTCTTTACTCTGGTGTCCCGTGGGGTGCAGGCCGGCTGCGCTGGGCATCTGCGTCTTGTGCGCCCGGGCCAGGTTCCGCAGCCGGTTCAGCTCGTTCTTGGCCACGCGCTCCTTCTTGGCCTGAAGCCGCTTGGCGAACTGGTCTTCCATGGGGTCGGCGCCGCCAGGCACCTCGATCAGCCATTCCTTGGTGTCGTCCCGGGCTCGCTGGTAGCCCCAGCGGCGCCGCCACTGGCCACTCACCTCGTCCCACACGAGGTTGGTCTTCTTCTTGGGACGGATGCCCTTCAGGCGCGCGAACTGCTGCCAGCGGGTGAGCGGCCGCGGCCGGGGCAGCGGCTTCTCGCGGGGCAGGCGGGTGACGGGCTCCGGCAGGCGCGCCACCACCGCCTCCTCCACGCGCTCGGTCGGCAGCCGCCACAGCTGGTTGATGAGCAGCTGCGTGTTGTCCCGCGCCAGGGCCCGCAGCTCGGCCTCGGGCGAGGGTCCGGCCTGGCGCAGCCCCGTCGGGGGGTTGCGGTCCGAAGCCAGCAGGTTGCCCAGGTCGAACTCCAGCTCCAGCTCCTTGTGCACCGTGATGCGCCGCAGCCTCTCCGCCTCCTCCTGCTCCGCCTTGGCCAGCAGCTCCTCCACGCTCTGGCCGTCCATGGCCCCCCGCTTCCCAACTTGGGGCAGCAGCAGCAGAAAGTAACTCCACTACAGCAACCGGCAACCACGTGCGGACGTCCGGACTCGTAGTCCGGAAGAGCAATGTTCACTTCCGGGTTACCCGGAACCGGCTCACAGTTGGGCGGCTAGGGAAAGGCCGGCAGGGGGCGGCATTGGAGAGCTGATGGGTTTAGAGGCGGGACCTGGGCTCGTAACCGGATGTGGACCGGACTGGCCCTGGGGGTTCGTTGCTGGAAGACTAATAGGCTCTGCGCCCGGCTGGGACTACGTTTCCCAGCATGCTGCGGGGCGGGGGCGGTCGCTGTAGGACGCGGGCTGCTCAAACTCCTGGGGTTGCGGGAATCGTAGCTTCAGGATGGAGCGTGCTTAACACTGTCTGCGGATAAGTGTATTACAAAGGTGTTTGACTAACCATCTCCTCCTGGGGCGAGACAGTTTTTCTCCCCAGAGTTATTACCCGTTCTCTGTGCGTGTTCAAGGTGTGAGCGGAGACAGATCCCACGAATATACTTAAAGGCAGGTATAGAAGATTGTTTTGTGATTTAGCAGGCTGGCAGTTAGGCTGTGCGGAGTGGTGCGAGCGTCCACGGACCCCAGGTTGCTGAGGACTCGCACTCTTCTCTGGGCAGAACGCTGAACTTTGCAGGTTTCGTGGCCTGGGCTCCGATTCTGGCTGTGCTACTGTTTGATCCTAGGATATTTATTTAGGCCTGAAAAATCATGAAAGATGGAGTCTCTGGTAGTACTTCCTATCCAGGACTACTTTAAAGGCAAATGTGTTGATAAGCTTTAAAGAAGGCTTACGAGTCAGTGAAAACCAAATGGCAGTTTTTGTTCAATAGGAAGTTGAGGCCTGAGTATTTGGATTCAGGTCTTTATGTTTGTACAGCAAATGCTCTTACCCATAAGCCATCTCTCCAGCCCTACTTTTGAAAAATGTCTTAATCATGACAAAATTTGCTTCAGTTTTAGTCAGAAACCTTACTAAAAATCCATTATTTCAAAAGGAAACCACAAAGGCATCTCTATCAGATGTTGTGTAGTTTGTGGAGAAGCAGAGAGAGTAGCATCCAAACACTGCACCTTTGTCTACAGGGAACTTTTAACACTGAAACTGAGTCTGCTTGTTCTGCTGTCTGGAAAGGCTTAATAGTCTTTGTTTTCTAAAAATTGATCAATGAAGCTTTCTGCACTTGCCATACTCATCACCACCTGTGAGATGATTTTCTTATTCATAAAACACCATATCCCAAGAGAATGAGATTTGTGTTTGCTTTGAGATGCTACTCTTAGAAGGAGGTTAATTCATAGATGAGAGATTCATGTATAAAGAAAAGCTGTAGTTCTAGAATTTTAGAGGTATTTGTACTCAGTGTAGCCAATAAGATAGAAAATTTAGGTCTACTTACTAAATAATTATTTTTAACTGCATTTAAATTTATGAAAGCAAGATTTCAATGAGCAAGAAATCCTAACTGGTTATGGTAGTATGTTGATTATCTGTGCATGCAGGAGGATTCTGAATTTGAGGCCGGCCTCGGCTATATAGCTGTCTCTAACTAAATAAACAAATAGCCTTCATGGTGTGTGTGTGTGTGTGTGTGTGTGTGTGTGTGTGTGAGAGAGAGAGAGAGAGAGAGAGAGAGAGAGAGAGAGAGAGAGAGAGAGAGAGAGAGGGAGGATCTTATTATGTAGCCCTGACTAGACTGGAACTCACTGTATAGACTAGACTAGACTGGCCTTGAACTCACAGAGTTCTCTGTTGGGATTAAAAGTGTGTGCCACCATACATAGCAACATTTTTCTTTTTTAAAGAGTGGATTCACTTAAGACCCAGCAATTGAGTCCTCAGTAACTTTGTCTTAAGGAAAACAATGTTCAGTTTTCATTATACTTGTGGGCCCTGTGTGAGTATATATTAATCCTGGCAATTGAAGTTTCCGTTTTTCTCCTAAATGTTCTGTGCTGCCACATTAAAAATACATGGAGGTTATGTTGATACCTAATAAGCATTAGCTGTTGGCTCCTGCTAACAGTAGTTTGTTTCTAAAGATTAACCCATTATTTTGTAGACTACCAGGAAAAGTGAGAACAATAGAAACAAAAGCTGTTGTAGGCTACACTTTTCTTACCTAGATGTTTTCACTTGCCAAAGGGAAACAGTAAGGAAAAGAGCCTCCTTGTGGCAAGTAGGTGTCCCTGCATCCTTGGGAATCTGAGCATCCGCAGCCTCTCCAGCCTTGGGAGCCGCTGAAGCTGCGGAAGATCAGTGGCTTGGGATGTGTAAACAATGACCCGGCATTTCCCGGGCCTGACTTCCTTTGTCTCATTGTCTAGGATGTGTGGATTAGGGATGGACAAACTGAATTTAGGGGTGCTCCTGGTTTCCTTTGGGATGTCAACGGGAGCACGGTTTAAGTCTCAGGCTCTACCTTACTGGTTTGAAGGGTTTAACTAGGTAGGTTTTACAACTCGCTTCTGTGATCTTTTCCTCTTGGTACAGTCCTGTATTCTTTAGGTGTTCCAATACTATTTTTTTTTATAAAGCACTTTCCTCTCTGGACATCCTCCTCCTGGGCCATGAATAGACTTTTCTGTGTGAGATGACCTCACTTGTGATTCTCACTTAGAAAGCTCATCTATTTCCCTGAGATAAGGTGTATGTCTGATATTGAAAAGTTCCCTGGATGTCTCAGACCTTTTTAAAATGAGCTACTTCTTTGCCTGTGTTCTTGAAATTACTGGCCCGAGGTGTTGATGGCTAGGCTGGTTAACGTGCTGGCCATCAAACCCGCTGACCTGAGTTTGATTCCCGAAACCTCCATGGCGGGAAGAGAGAAGTGACTTTTACAAGTTGTCCTCTGACCTCCACATTATTGTGCACAAACACACAAACGGTTAAAAAAGAAACCATTTCTTAAGCCCGCTGCTGTGTAAAATCTTGGTTCATGGCACTCTGATTTGAAAATTGACTCCCTTATGGTAGCTCAGCATCTAAAGAAGTCTCTCCCTCCATCACATTAACTGTTTTATTATGTTTGTAGTGTTTGTTTATTTCCTTTGCCCCCTCTCATTTATCTAAAGTTAACTTCAAGATTGGGGAGTTTGTCCTGATCTCTGCAGTAGGTGTTGTGCCTAGGACATACTAGAATAGTACCCATAATATTTATTGATTAGTACTCAATAAATGTCTCCTAAGTGAATAAAACACAGTCCTTCTTTTCAAGGAATGTATGGTCTAATAAGGACATCTAAGTAAGTACATCCAGACAGGAAACAGTGAGGAAGCAGTCCACTGTAACAGTAGAGTGCTTATGAGTTTAGACTCCGATGTCACGGACCTCTGTTGAAGTCCTTCTTCTGGCCCTGACAGTTCTGGGCTGTACTGTGTCTCTCTTCTCTTCTTCATCTCTGCTATCTCAGTTCTCTCTGTCTCATCTCTGTCTCCTCTGTGTGTGTGTGTGTGTGTGTGTGTGTGTGTGTGTGTGCTTGAGTGTGGAGGCCAGAGGACAACTTAGGGTGTTCCTCAGGAGCCGTCTAGCTTGGGTTTTTGGAGACAGGATCTTCCACTGAGACTTGGGACTCATCTGCTCAGCTAGGCTGGCCGGCCAGCAAGGCCCAGGAGTAATCCTGTCTATTTTCCCAGTGCTTAGATTATAAGCCCAAGTTACCATGTCTGCCCTCTGATGTGTTGCTGGGGACTGAACTCAGGTCTTCATGCTTAACCAGCAAACACTTTATTGACTGAGCATCTCCCGAACCTCCTTATTTTACCTTTTTCTTATATTGGTTTTACCATAATATTTTCTATGTTATTATTTTATTTCAAAGATTCTCTTTTCGTCCAGTTGATACATCTTATTGTGCCTTTGTTTTCCATCTTATTAACTAATTAATGCTCCTTAAAATTTATTTTTAAAAATAAATTTTCCTTCACCTCTTGTTTTTTATTTTAAATAAAACTTTTACATGCTCAATTTAATTTCACCAATTTTTGGACTTTGAATATGTCTATGTGTATGTATGAGTGTGTGTACATGTATACAGATGTTTGTATGTATTTGGACCTCTGTCTTCTCTGCTACCATGTTCAAGGTTCTTGCATGTATACTTTGTTTTTTACACTGCTCTGTATTTTCCTGGTATTAATATTCTTTTAAACTAGGATTTCAATGCCTTTGTGTTTTAGGTCTGCTTATGGTAAGAAACTAGATTTTATCTCAGATTATGTTAGTTTATTATTGTAACGCTAATCATGGTTCTAAGATAGGAGCTGTGCATTTGAAGACATCCTTGCCGGCACTGAGAATACTGTCCTGACATTTGCAGCTAATTTCTGACAACTTAAATCTTTTTAGTGACACCACTGTCCAACAGTGACCACACCATCAGCTAAAGGAATTGTTCATTAAAAGAGCAAAGTTTCAGGGCTGGAGAGATGGCTCAGGCTCAGAGGTTAAGAACACTGGCTGCTCTTCCAGAGGTCCTGAGTTCAATTCTTAGCACCCACATGGTGGCTCACAGCCATCTGTAACGAGATCTTGTGTCCTCTTCTGGTGTTCACGCATACATAATAAATAAATAAATCTTAAAAAAAAAAAAAAAAAGATCAAAGTTTCCCTGCCTTCAAATTGCAATAAAGATAGTTTTCATCTGGAAAGCACACTTACTTCTTCTTTTTGGTTTTTTGAGACAGGGTTTATCTGTTTAACAGCCTTGGCTGTCCTGGGACTCACTCTGTAGACCATTTGGCCTCGAACTCACTGAGATCCACTGCCTCTGTGTCCCAAGTACTGAGATTAAAGGCCTGATTCACACCACCCAGCTACTTTTTTAAAAAATTATTTCTTATTGATTATTTGAGAATCTTATATCATGTACCCTGATCACACTTATCTCCCGGGTGTTCCATGTCCACTCCCGCCCCCCTTTCCCCCATTCCCCTTCCCCCGCAAAAAACAAGTCCATTTGTGTTGTCCATATATTCAGTGGAACATGATCAAATTCCTAGTGGCCAGCCCCCCACAGGAGGATGAGTCTTTCTCTGGCTGGATCAGTGCCAGAAGCCATCAGCTGAGAAGAGCCATGAGGTGGTTAGTGTGGCGTGGGGCTGGCTCACACACCCACACCACTGCTAGCACCCCCAAGCACACTTTAATAAGCTGTAAATTAAACTCAGCATGCTCTAAAGCAGTGGTTCTCAACCTTCCTAATACGACCCTTTAATACAGTTTCTCATGTGGTGACCTCCGACCATAAATTGTTTTTGTTGTTACTTCATAACTGTAATTATGTTAGTTATGAATCATAATGCAAATAGCTATGTTTTCTGCAGAGGGGTTGTAAACCACAGGCTGAGAACTGCTGCTCTGAAGGATAGGAAACAAGGCTTCTCAGAGTAAACACAGTAAAACCGGTGTGGTACTAGGGACTGATTATTGCTGTGATGGGCCTGGCTATGCTTTTGTTTGGAGGAATATGGACTTTGAGACTTTGGATTAGGAAAGCAGCTGAATGTTTTAAGCGGGGGGCTTCATGGGACATACTAGTAGGAGCATGGAAGACAGTGGTGCTGAGGGTGATTTGAACTGTTGGGGGCTGGCTTAAGTGGTTTCAGAGGAGAAGAATATTAGTATGTGGCCTAGACACCATTCTCGTGATACTTTGGCAAAGACTGGCTGCTTTTTGCCCTTGTCCAAAAAGTTTGCCTGAAGCTAAATCGAAGAGTTTTGGATTGTGTTGGCAGAAGAGATTTCAAAACAGCTTAGTGTTGACTGTGTCGTGTGGTAATTTGTAGCCAGTCTTATGCAAATCTATAAAGAAAAGGAGCAAGCTGAGCAAGGAAAAATACAAACTGTACAGTTTAAAGAGGAAAGGGATACCAGGAAGTCTAAACAGGTTAAAGAAAAGCCTGATGCTAAGTGGAATAAAGTGAGTGGTGACGTCAGAGCAAGACCCCATCCAGCTAAGCTTCCAACATGTGAAAAGGAATCAAAGAAAAGCTAAGGGTGGGTGTGGTGGTAAGATAAGGGTATCTGAGTGTGAGGCCAGCCTGGTCAACAGAGTGAGTTCCAGAACAGCCAGGCTCAGGCAGTGAAGGAAACTATCAAAAACAGAAAGCTGGTAAAAATGTGTTTGAATGAGGGGGCCCAGCAAGCAGCAGAACTTGGCGGTGTCAGCCACAGTTCTGGCCTTAGAGTCAAGGATACAAGAGAGGGGTTATGGACTCTCTCTCCATGACTAAGGAAAGCTGCTGAGGCCAGGTGTGCCCCTGCATAGAGGTCTAGAGAGGCCATTGTGTGAAGCTGTGAAAGTGAAGCCTGGATTTCACTGGAGACCCCAAAATGTTGGAGATGCCAGAGTAGCTAACAGGGAGTGAAACCAGCCCAACAGAGAGAAGTGTGTTGCCGTCAACAAAGCTGAAAGGAGTTGGAAATCTGAAGGGCACTTTGACATTAGACATGGAGATGGAGAGTTTGGAGTTTGTCCAGCTGATTTTTGGTCTTGCTTTGGTCCAGTGTGGTCACTATGTTCCCTTTACTCTCTTTTGGAAGGTAATGTATATTCTGTGCTGTTGCATGTTGGAAGTATGTGATCTGCTTTCTGATTTTGATTTTATAGGAGATTATAGTTGATTGCCTTGAGTCTCAGAAGAGACTTTGAACTTTGGACAGTGTTGAGTGTTATAGCAGTATGGAGACTGTCACAGACTATGGGGACTTTTGAAGTTGTACTAAATGCATTTTGCATTTTGATATAGCTCCAAGCCTATAGTGGTCAGGGAGTAGAATGTGATGGTTTGCATAGAAATGGCCCCATAAGCTCATAGATTTGAATGCTTGGCCACCAAGGAGTAGCACTATTAGGAGGTATGGCCTTGTTGGAATAGGTTTGGTCTTGTTGGAGAAAGAGTATCACTGGGGATGGACTTTGAGGTTTCAGAAGCTCAAGCCAGGCTCAGTTTCTCTCTTCTGCTGTCTGCTGATCTGGATGCAGAAATCTCAGTTACCTCTCCAACATGCTGCCATGCATGCTGCATGCTGCCATGATGCCCACCATGATGATAATGGACTAAACCTCTGAAACTGTAAGCCAACCCCAATTAAATGTTTGCCTTTAAAGAGTTGCCGTGGTCATGGTGTGTCTTCACAGCAATAGAAACCCTAAGTAAAACAACCAGCAAAAGTAAAACTCCCTACTAGAATCTTTTTATCAATTTACAAAAAGAAAAAGTGTTATTGTCTTTCTAACTATTTCTTGCGAAGGTCTTGCTGCGTCTTCCAGATCATCTACGGAGGATTTTGCAGGCTCCACAGGCAATGGGCTGCTTGGGCGGTGCTTCCCAGTCACTGAAGTAGCCAGATTTTCAAACACCTATTGACAGTCTATCTTTATCTGATAGCTTAGTCATTAGTAGTCCCTGGAGTTTAGGATTTGCGGAAATTTGCTGTCTTTAACCCTTTTATTTGTCTGGTCCCCATTCCTATCTCCCTCCATATTTATCTTGAATGAGAATTTGTTTCCCATTATTTATTTCTTCTAATTGTTTGAAGTTAGACACTTTTTTCAAGTTTTCTTTTGATTATAATCAATTTAGTGAAGTCTAAGGTTAATGCCTTAATACGCTACAGAATGGTCACCGTTCATCAAGCTATTTACTCTTATTAGCTAGTATTTTACTTTTATTTTAAAAAATTACAAATTAAATCTGAACTTGATGGTACAATTTATAATCCCGGTGTTTGGGAGCTGAGGCAAGAGGATGTGAGTTCAAGGTCAGACTGGATCACATAGTGAGATTCTGTTTCAGAAATAAAACAATGCAAGGTGACCCAAATTCGACATACTTATCTTACGATAATGCATTTGCCAGGTTGGTTGCGTGGTAATGGTTCTTGCTGCACTTCAAAGCCAGTATTTGTTCCGTCTTTTGTTTCCATTCCTGTTCTTTAGCAATGAGCTCCTTTTCCCTTCTTTTAATTCTATAGAATAATATCACTATGAACTTACAAGGGGTTTTACTAGAGTCACAGATCACCATCATTCCTAATGTACTTCATCATGTCCATGAATACTTAGATTACATTTTCTCCTGATTGAAGAGTTTCTGTCTCAAATTATTTCCAGTCAAAGGGTGTGTGGATGGTAAAAAAATACAATTCTTTCATATTTAAAAATACATGTTTTATGTTTATATATGTTTTATGTATAAAAGATAAGGTATATCTTTTATGTTTAAAAGTATTTCTTGAGGCTGGAGAGATGGCTTGGTGGTTAAGAGTGTGCACTACTCTCACAGAGATCTCCAATTCTGTTCCCAGCATCCATGTTGGATGGTTCACAACTTCCGGTAACTCTAGTTCCAGGGGAATTCATCATCCCTCTCTGGCATCTTCTGGCCATCAGGGGCACCTGCACAGATGTGTCATATACCCACACAGACACATATACAGAGAAATGAAAAATTTTAAATCTTAAAATCACCTTTGACTTCCTTTATGGTCTGAGCTGTAAGAATAAGGCATTCAGATTTGTCACTGGCTCAGCCACGGAGTGCTGGAAAATCCAGGGGAGGGGACCCTCAATGACAGGGCCCCTCCACATCCAGATAAATGATGTTTGGATCAGACACAGAATTCTTGAATCATTGTCTCTAAATACTGATACTGGAGTTCAGTCGGGTCCTCTGGAGGGGTTCTAGGTTCTTGTGTCCTGGAGTAAGAACTTGGACAGAGCTGGGCGGGCGGTAGTGGAAGCAGAGACATGTTACTAGAAGATTCACTGCCCAGGTAAGAAGCAGGCTGGAGCATGGAGGGGTCAGTAGCTCAGAGGGCTAAGCTGTGCTAAGGATGGGAGCTTCATTTCAGACGTCCTGGGCCATTTGCATAGCACAGGCTTTCCTTGCACATGTGTGGTCTTGTGCAGTACATGCTGTGTGTGTCGTTAGCCTCTTACATCTTCCCTGTGTGTTTTAGTATTGGGGTCATAGGTCACCCTCGGGCCCTGCAGGGCCTCTGCACACAGTGGCCCAATCCTCTGGCCTCAGTGCTATCTCCGTGCCTTCCTCCGGGTTCTAATACTGCCGGTGAGAACTGTGACAGCAATGCCAGTCCTCTTCCCTTTTTCATTTTGCTCCGACCATTGTGTGTGTGTTCATATTGGTGTGTGTATGCAGGAGAGGGAGAGTCAGATGCCTCCCCGCTTGGATCTTGTTCCCTGCGGTGGTTACAGCAGGATGGGGAGTCTCAACTCCAGGCCTCAGATGCTGTCTGGTGACATTCTCAGCCTTTGGGTTGGGGAAAACTAGTAGTCTACTAAGTTAAACCGCAAAGGTTTTTATGTACACAGTCACAGGATGTCAGTTCTGACACAGAAGCTGGCAGAGAGTGACTCTGGACCTGCAACACTCCAGGCTGGCCACGTCTCTGCAGTTCCAGTCAGTCTTTGCAGACGCAGCTCCTTCCAGAAATTACCCGATGTTTTTGGTTGTGAAGCTAGCCTTTAATGGCTGAGCCATCTCTCCAGCCCCAGGAATTCTCAATTACAGCTCTCACTTGGTTTGGTAGGCTGACTGGCCAGTGTGTCCCAGGAGTAGGGACCCCATGTCCCCAGCTCTGGGATAATATGTCAGTGCCGCTGTGTGCTTGCTGGGGTCAGAACTCAGACCCTCGTGCTTGTGGGCAAGCACTCTACTGACAGGGCTGTCACCTCAGCTCATTCTTTCCTTTTAAGGTAACAAATCCATTTCCAGCACACACGCACGCATGCACGCATGCACGCATGCACGCATGCACGCATGCACGCATGCACGCACACCTTCATCTTTGAAGCTCAGACATTTCAACAGAAAGTGCCTACATTTTCCATTAATCCTGCCTGTCCTGCAGCTTGAAATCTCTTGACTCTTTTTTGCTTGGAAAAGAAGAAAATTTATTTTTATTGTGGCATCTTGCCTTTTCTTCGCTCTGTAAAATGGTGCTTTTGTTTGTGTGTGTTCCTCAGAGCTGCTTCCCTGTGGGTACCCCCCCCCCTTTTTTTTGTCTCTGTTTGATGTTGATGACCCTGTTTAGTTCAATTGTTGGAACTTGGGAAACTACCTGGGTTTTCAGCAGTAGTGGTTTTGAGTTGTTCCCTTTCTTGGGTATTTAAGTCCAGAAGTAAAGTTTATTCTTTTAATGCACCAAAACATTTCTTTCCTTCAAATAGATCTACCCCAAAATGGTCATTTTATATATATCGATTTATTTTTTTATTTATTTATAAAGATTTATTTTTATTTATACAGGTGCTTTATCTGCATGTATGTCTGCAGACTAGAAGAAGGCATCAGATTGTGAGCTGCTCTGTGGGTGCTGGGAATTGAACTCAGGACCTCTGGAAGAGCCATCTCTCCAACCCCTATGTTTTAGATTGTTCTCCTAGTTAAATTTGCTAGGTAGGATTCATCTATGTAGTACTAGTCTGCACTTTGCGTGCCTGCTCACGTCAGCGGGAGGGAGCTGCATCCCAGGAGGACGGCATCTGGAGTCTCCGAGCAGCTTGTCCCTAACGCTGAGGAGGGCAGTGTCCATCTTCTGGTCCTCTCTCGGAGAACTTCAGCACCACCTCAGGCTTGAGAAAGCAGTTTTTGCTGTTGCAGGTGGATCCTCTTGAAGTTTGAAACAAGATACCAGAGGTGTCTCCATTAACTGTTAGACCCTGTTTCCTTGGGAACAAAGTGTCTTAGGTATAAGTAGCACTGCCTGTATCTTAACAGTGCAACACACACACACACACACACACACACACACACCTTTTATGAGCTGTTTATTTATTAAATGACAGTGAAGCACAGTACATGAAAACTCATCATTCAACTCACACCTCTCTGCTTCTTCATACATAAACGTTTTATGTTCTGGGTTTTCCCTGTTCCTAAATACATGCTGTATTTTCTCATTTCTATGTTTTAGATGAGAAAGTAGACAAAGAAGCTGTAAGCATACTAGAAATGTGCATCCAGCATCTTTTAGCCAACTACTATATTATTTGTTTTTCAAGACAGGGTCTATGATGTCCTGGAGCTTGCTGTGTAGACCAGGTTGGCCTTGAACTCACAGAGATCCTCCTGTCTCTCCCTACTGAGTGCTAGGATTAAAGGTGTGTTTCAGAGGGGGATCTGTGATTGGTGTGTAAAATCAATAAAAAAATTCCTTAATAAAAAAAAAGGTGTGCTCCATTATGCTGAGCAGTATTAGGTTTTGATGTAACATAAGCATGAAGAAGTGAGTCTGGAATTATGTTAATGGGGAAGTCTGGTTAAGGTTTTGTAGGAACAGAGGCAGGTGCTTAGGAAAATTGTTAGCTCGTTTTCACTCACTCATTCGTTCATCAGATACCTATGATTGAACACAAATGTCTGAGATTCAGAAGACATCTGCAGCTGGGGAGGAGAGGGCAGAATAAAAATGGGTCAAGAATATATTTACGCTTTTATCTTATTTTTAATTATGTGAAGTGCATGCGTGTGTGTGTGTGTGTGTGTGTGTGTGTGTGTGTGTGTGTGTGCACATGCATGCACTTGTGAGTGCAGGTGCCCTCAGAGTCATCAAATCCCCTGGAGCTGGAGTTATAGGCGGTGTGAGCCACCTGATGTGGGTGCTAGGAATAAACCCAGGTCCTCTGCAAGAGCAACAAGTGCACCTCACCACTGAGCCAATATATAAAGAATCTTTTAAATACAAAATGGCTTCATCAAAGATACAGAACAGTTCAGAGCTGTGAACTTATCTGGAGAGACTGTGGACCAGGTTACAAAGGTTCATGACACCTTTTGTTCCAAAATTTTTCAACGGTGTGGCAGCATCTGTGCTGAGTTGTAAGGATGTAAGACAGCATTCCGGCCTTCCAGATACTGTAGGTGTTGAGGGGCTGGTGGAATGAAAATATCGTGTTTCTAGTTTGTGGAGCATCCACTCTGGTGACATTGAAGCAGAGGAGACTCGGGGCAGAAAGTCCAGACAGGAGATGGCTGCAGTAGGTGGTGGTGGGGGAGGACTGAGCCTTGACCATGTAGAGAGAGAGCAGTTGGCAGACAAGATGCAATAGACGTGGAGGGGATGGGGGAAGGTGGAGATGGCTGGACCAGGAGAGGGATGAACCATCACGTTCGGCTGCATCCTTTCCTTAAGAGGATGGTGTGCTGTTGTGCTTGTCTCTGGAGACAGGGAGGAAGGAAAGAATGTGGGGCATGACATCCATATTCCTGCTGTCCTGGGGTATGCCAGGCACAGGCATGCTATATTATTTTTGTATCATTATTGACTTGTTGGAAATACTCGTGTGGAGGGATAATTTTTTAAGCTTTTACTAAAACAGAGTTTCTTTGAGACAGTCTAGTAAAGTGTTTCTTGTGAGTGCTGTGAGATAAGACAGCAGCACATCCTTCAGTTAAAAACTATACAGTGTGAAATGTTCAGGGATTATTCATCTTTCTTGCCCCTGTTGTCTTAATAGGATTGAGATGAGGGAAGTGGCAGCTGCTGTTTTAACAAAGAGCATGTTATCACTATCTTTTCCCTTATCTCTCTACTTTCAGCATCTTGTTAAAAGCCATTTCTTACACTATGCAACAAAAAGATTTATTCCCTCGACAATATATTTAATAACAGACAGTTTAGCAGACACTATCAATATCTTCCGCATCTTGATTTCTCCAGTTTTTCTAAGCAAATAAATGTTAAGAACATTTTGTTACATTATGTTTCTACCAGCTTATAGCTCCCAGGCTAGCCATATATGTAAACTCCACACTGCAGCTGTTTGTGTGAGTCTCTGTGACAGCATCTCCTACGTTTTGCTGCCTTGAAAACGGACATGTAATCGAGTATCTTACTTCCCCCTCTCTAGCTTGTGTCAATCATGACTCAACAAATACTTGGTGACTCGCTAATGCCATAGCACACAGGTGCCACAGAGAGATGAGATGACTGTAGTGCAGAGGCTATTAGTCTAATTGGAAAGACAAAATGTCACCTCGGGAAGGCAGACGTCATGAAAGGTATGGCAGCCAGTCCAGATATTGTAATGTAGTTTGGTTCATGTATTAACCCCTTTCCCATAAACCCCAGGATCAATCCCAGTTCCTACCATTGAACAGGTATGGCCTACACCCTTGTGTTAAAAAAAGGAAAAGTAACAACATGCCTCTATATTTTGAAAGTGAAATTGAAGACCTTTCAGAGAGAAACAGTCTTATAAATTACCCTTTTAAAAACGAGGGGATGGGGCTGGAGAGATGGTTCAGCTGTGAAGAACACTTGTTACTCTCCAATTCCCAGAACTCACATGGCATTTCACAACCTACTGTAACTACAGTTTTAGAAGATGCAACACCCTCTTCTGAACTTAGTGGGCACCAGGCATGCATGTGGTACACAGACATCATGCAGACAAAACACACACATGAAATAGAACAAAGAAATCTAAAAAATTCCTAGAAAACTAAAATGGGGAGCAAAAATATTTAAGAAATCCTTTCTGATAGACTGAGTAGTAACCAGCAGTAAATTAGAAAACCAAACCAAACCAAAGCTACCTTGTTTTCGTACTAGTCAGACTTCGATTGCTATAACTGCATACTAGAGGCTCTGTAATATATAAAGAGTAAAGGTTTATTTAGCTCCCAGTTTCAGAGATTCAAGAATATGATGCTAAAATCAGCTCAGCTCTGGTAAATATTCCGCCCTCCAGCTGAGTCGTATCATGGCAGGGCATCCATGGCAGCTCAGGTTAGAGGGGATAACATAAGATTAGACAGGAAGCCACAGAGACAGAAAAGCCAGGCTTACTCTTTCATAGCAACCTTGCAAGAAAAACCACTAGGGGGAGCTACACTAATTCTTCCCAGAGCGCACAGGCTCCACCTCTTGAGCGCCCCCTGCTGTTTCTCAGGGGGCGGTGCTAGAAACCACAATGCACAGGGCACTCGGAACATGTCCAACCACAGCCGTTTGCTGCCTTCACACTAAGTTTCTGCCAAGAAAATCTTGAGTATGAAGGTTTGAATGGCTAGTGTTAGTTCTGTCACTCATTTTGAGAAGCTGCTGTGCTCGGTTTGCAGACAGACTTCCAGCTTCACTTGGAAACCAGGGCTTCCTGTTACAGTCTCTAATCAAGGTCTGGGCTGTATGCAACCAGCACCAGACATAATAGACCAGTGCAGGAGCTCGGGGTGTCCTCAGAGTGTCCCCTCAACTCAGCCATTTGCCTTCCCTTCTTTTGGGTCCTGTGCCCCTGGGTCCCTTCTCAGGCAAGTCTGAGGACATTTTAGAGATGTACTGGTCCGGTGGCCTCAGGCTGCCTCCAGCCAGGCACCACGTTTCTCTCACATCCCATCTCTGTTCTGGGCTCTCACTTCTCATGTGCTCTTGCTGAATTTAGACACAACTTATAAATCAAGCATATTAATGTTTTGTATGACCAAATTATTAAATGTAGTGCATTATTATTTTAGAATTTGAGACAAATGAAGAGTGACTGCTATAATTTAAAATGTAAATTTCTTCCTAGCAAAGCTGAAGTCAGAAATACTTAGGATTTTGGCGGTGGTAGTGGTAAGGCCTAGAAATACGTTTGGGTTTTGTTATTTAAAAATGGTAAATGTACTTTCTTAGGATTCTCTAATAAATATCAAATTCTCCCTGGCATATCATGAGTATGTCTCTCCCTCTCTCCCCTCCTGCTCTCCCTCTCTCCCTTCTTCCTCTTCCATCTCTCTCTCCTTTCATTGCAACAAAGTAGATGGAAAATGTCATCTCAGTGTGTCAGAGCCCCGAACTCCCTGTCTGTTGAGGATCCAAGCTCCAGCATCAAATGTCCCTGCAGGAAATGTTCATGAACCTAGACAGACCATCAGTTAGCCACTGATGGGAGGATGTGAGGGATCTCTCCCACCCCTGCCCAACATGACAGTCCCTGCTGCTGGGGAGTGCCGGCCTGCAGGGGCAGCTCAGTCTGGCTCTTTGTAGTCAGGTTTCCCACTCTGAAGACCTTAGAAATACTATTTAATAATTATAGGTTAACCCGAGCCTTAAATAACTTCCTAAGGGATGTGTTAATGTACTTCTACTGTCTTCTGGAACCAGCATTTTCTCTAAAGGAAACCTGGGTAATCCTCCAGTTGTCAGGTGTGTGTGCCTGTTCGAGTAGTCAAAATAGTGTGGCAAGTGAAAAAAGAATAGTAAAAGAAACAAAAATCAAGTTAGAAAGAACTGGGAAGATGTCATGGGAATCTAGATTTTTAAATGTTGGTGCTGAAGACTCAAAGCTGAAAAAACAGCAGCGTATCCTGAAGCGTTACGGTTACCCAAACCAAAGATGAGGGTTGCTTTGGAAGTGATGCAGGAAATGATTCAGAAGCCTGCCCAGAAAAATGCCTTTTTAAAATATTTATAAATCCCACTCACATGCATTAGTCTGGGGCTATTATTTGATGACTTATTTGTGACATATACAAATTGTCGTGGTACAAACAAGCGAGCTCTGTGCCCAGAGTTGTAGATACGTGGTGTGTGGTTTTCAGATCTGAATGTACATGAGATTCACTGTCTGTACTTTTAACAAAAGTAGGCTTTGTTCCCATTTCAGATATCTGCAGAAAATTCTTCAAAATGGATGGGCCAGGCAGGCGGTTCATGGTTAAAAAACATTTGCCACTCAAGCATGAGGACTTGAGTTCAGATCCCTAGAACTTGTATAACACAAACATCTCTAATCATAGAATTCCATGGTAGATAGGAGATGAAGGTTGGAGCATCCTCAGAAGCTTTACAGGCTGGTTAGCCTGGCGTCCATGGAGGTAAACAAGAGACCCTGTCTCCAATAGAGTAGAAGGCAGGGACTGATATGTGAGATTGTCTTCTGACCTGCATGTATGCACTATGGTATGCTTGTACCCACATTCCTACATACAAATGTGTGTGTGCATACATTCACATCACACACACACACACACACACACACACACACACACACACACACACACTAAAGAAGGAGGGCTGGGTATGATTGTACATGCCTGTAATCCCAATGGGGAAGCCAAGACAGGAAGCTCACTGATTTTACTTGACTTGCTAATGAACTTAAGGCCAGCCTGGCGTATATAACAAAATTCTGCCTTAAAGAAAATAATGCACATTCCTTGACAATTCATATATAGCAGTATTGAATACTGAGTATATGTGCTACAGCTCTGAGGGGAAAAGTATCCTGGCAGTTGAGAGCTAAGGCACACCACAAAGCCACACCACAAACAAACCTCGCACAGAGCTTTATTAGGAGGAAGAACACAGGAGGGTGGCAGCCTCTGCTCCGAAGAGAAGCGTCAGGGAACTGAGCCGAAGTCAGGCTTTATATAGGGTTTCTTGGTGGGGAGAGGGGCTTTCCAGAGTGGCCTGGGGTTGATGGGAGCTTTGTGGCCTCATCTTGGGGCAAGCTCAGGGATTGTGGGATTCTGTGGCCTGATCTGGGGCTCCCCCCCCTGCTCTGTAGGTAGGGCAGAGCTTGGCCACCTGCTTCTTGAGGGGCTGGAAACTGCCCTCATGGCCCTTATGGCTGTTAGAGTAGTCTGGGGGCAGGGCCTGACCACTTGTGTGCCTTGAGGGGCTCACACTTGATAGGTGATGTTGCTCTGTATGCTGTGAATATGTTGCTCTGATTGGTTGATAAATAAAATGCTAATTGGCCAGTAGCCAGGCAGGAAGTATAGGTAGGATAAGCAGACAAGGAGAATTCTGGGAAGAGGAAGGCTGAGTCAGGAAGTCGCCAACCAGACACAGAGGAAGCAAGAAGACAAGGCAGAACTGAAAAAAGGTACCAAGCTACATGGCTAAACATAGATAAGAATTATGGGTTAATTTAAGTGTAAGAGCTAGTCAGTAATAAGCCTGAGCAAATGACCAAGCAGTTATAATTAATATTAAGCCTCTGTGTGATTATTTTATAAAAGGCTGTAGGACTGTGGCTGAGAGATTTGTCCTGACCGCAGGCCAGACAGGACACAGGAAAACTCCAGCTACACACACTGAATCCTGTGCTGGACTTAGGAGAAACAGGATGAGGTGATGAACATGACCTCTATCTTCTTACTATGCCATGGGTTTGGTGAAGGATATTTGTGTTTGTCGTCATAGTTAGTATAGTTCTTACATATTGTAATATTTAGGAAACAGTTGTTGACTTACTGACTTTGTGTGTGCTCACTGGTTCCTGAAAAAATGTATCAACTAATGGATCCTAGAGTTTTGAGATCAACCAGGGTCTCCTGCATACTAGGCAGGTGTTCTACCACTGAGTACCCCAAGAACAATAAAAATAATAATTTGAGTGCTGGAGAGATGTCTCAGAAGATCACTGGCTGCTCTTCCAGAAGACCCAGGTTCAATTCCCAGCATCTTCATGGTGGCTTACAGTCTTCTGTAACTCCAGTTCCAGGAGATCCAATGGCCTCTTCTGGCTTCCACAGGCACCAAGCTTGTAGGTGGTACAAAGACATGCATATAGGCAAAAACACTCATACACATAAAGTAATAAGATAATAATTTAAAAATTAAAAAAATCAAGTAAATAGAATTTACATAAGGTTATGAGTCATACCTTTCTTGTTCGTTTTTGTATTTATTCCAAATAGGATAGTACTTAGTACACAGTATGTACTCAGCAGCTCCCTTTTTTTCTTTTTCTGTGAATGTGTTTCTATGTGTATATATGTATGTGTGGATTACATCTATCTATCATCTATCTCTCTACCTATTTATTATCTATCTATCTACCTATCTATTATCTATCTATCTATCTATCTATCTATCTATCTATCTATCTATGTATCTATCTATCTACCTATCATCCATCCATCCATACATCAATCTGTCTGTCTGTCTGTCTGTCTATCTACCTACCTATCTATCTATTATCTATCTAATACATCCTGGGTCCATTGCATGCTGTTTGTATGTACGTATGTTTAGGGCTGACCATTTGAGATTAGATAATCTATCAGGAAGCTCATCCCTGGAAAAAAAAAAAAAAAGGATTCCTTCTCTCTTCAAAAGCCAGTGATTATTTGTAGCTCTTCATCTAAGGATGGGTCCTTGTGAAATTTCCTCTGTTCATGTTGGCATGTTCATGTTAGCATGTTGACCAGTGTGGTCATTATGCAGGTCTTGTTTAGGTAACCATAATGTTAAGAATCCAAGTAAGTTCTCCTCTAGAGTCCGTGATCTCACCAGCCATGGATGGTTGGCTAGATTTACAGCACAGACATGAATCCCATCCTACTGAGTGAAGTTTAAGTCCAATTAGACAGCTACCACTGAGATAAAAGTGTCACTGCTGCTCCACTAGGGACCAGTTGAGGGTTGGCTCTCACAGTGTTGGCGGGTACTGTGCAAGCTGCCATGGGGAAAAACAATCAGTAGTCCTACTCAGCTGTAAAGAGTCCTATAAACCACAACAGTGGCTGTCCTGGTACGCTTGGGTTTTTTGTGTGGGTGATAGGGATTGAACTCAAGTCCTCATTGTCTGGCAGGTGCTTTACTGGCGGTGCTCTCTCCCAAGCCACCCAATAGTTTTTAAATGAATAATGATGGCATAATTTATTCTAATGACACCTGACAAAGCCGGGCATTAATACCCATACATAATGAGTGGAAAAAATCATGGCATTTAAGAAAAGTCAGAAATCAATGACCAAGCCTGAAATAGAACCAAGGTCTCCTGATCTCCAATCTGATGCTTTGTGTCTTTGGTCACACTAGTGGATAAAATTAGGACCGATGTCCCACCTCTCTGCGAAAGGATGTGAACTTGAATTAGGCGCAGTCACACATAGTATAGAAGAGACTTAAGATCATTAAATTTCCTAAAAATGATAATGAATCTGATTCTAAAATAAGCCTGTTAAGTGCTGTTCTTAAACTGAAGGGATAGTAGCTCTGATGAGTTGCGTTTCTGCTGTGAGGGGTGAGGGGTCACTTTGCTGCCTGCTTGGCAGGGCCTCCTCCCCAGGCCAGGCCTTACTTCACATTGTGTCATTTCTCTGATTGCTCACTTCAACTCCATCTTGGGATCTGGAAACTATATCTAATTCTTGACTTTTTGCATGCTTTTGAACAAGCTGGTTTGAAAACATCTAATCCTATGATATACAGGTGAACAATCAAATCACTTTATTTCATTAGAAATACTGATTAAAATTTTCCAGTGAGAGGTTGATAGCTTTGGTTATTAAAAAGTTTTTTTTTTGATTGCCTATGGATCTTGAAGACAAACTGTTCTAAAAATTTCAGATTTTTCTAACTTCAATAAAGCCTTTAGTGCTTATACTAAGATATAGTAAAACCTATGTAGAGTACAAACAGAAAGATCCAGGAGGGCATAGGTTAAATTTGTGTCTAGTCACAGGTGGTCAAGTCCTGGATTCCTCATTAGTCCATGACTTTAATTCATAGGGAAGTAGACATGAAGAGTCTGACATTTAGAGAGAGTGAATTAAGCGACATTATCCACAAGAACTTGTCAAGATCAAGGCACACTCTCCCCACTTTTGCCAACACTCACCCCAAAGCTCTAAAAGACTTGGAGATAGTTGGAAAGAGAACGAGACTGAAGGCCGGGTGGGCTTACTGCCCTTCTTAGTTCTCAGTCTCTCCCGATGATGAGTTTAGTTTGTCTGTGTGACCGCAGGTGCTGTTGAGAAGCCTTCAGACACAACATGCCATAAGAATGAGGACAATCCGTCAGTTTTGTTGTTAGTGCGTTTCCCCACTGTATCTGTTTCTACTGGCAGGAGTAGGAAGGCAAACGGTCACATGGTAGCCCACGCCATTTCTCCTTCACTAGCAACCTTATGTGGCTTTCCTGAAATATCAGCCACTGTGAGCTGTGGCAGGGGAGGGGGAGGGTAACAAAGAGGAGACAGGCAGTGAAATCAAAGATATGGAAGTGGACGTGAGCCTACTGTGTGGTCTTGGTGATGGAGTCAGTCACGAGATGTTGTTTTCATTATCCGTGTTTCAGAGAATGGCTGGCACTGGTCCTGTCTCCTGCCACCCTTCTCCCATACCCAACCACACGTGATGTAAGCACAAAGGATCTTCCAGGTTAATCAGTTCCTCTGCAGATCCTGCCAGACTGCTGTCACAGCCCATAAGAAGAGAGGGTCGCAGTTTTCTTGTGTGAATCTTCGAGAGTATTTATTGTTATATCATACATATATCTGGAGAGGGAGTTGGTAGGCAGAAAGAGGCAGGAGGTGAGAGAAAAATAGGAAGATGGATCTACAGCCAAGCATTCTGTCTGTCAACTAGGACTAAGAACAGAAAGCAAACACATTTGGTGGTCCTCACCTTTAATAATACAATGTATTGGCCCATGCACTGTGCTAAACTTTTTAAAGGCTGCATCCCATTAAAATTGTACAAGATTCTATGAAGTAGATTGGGGAGGAAAGTGTTTATTCAGCTTACACTTCCATATCATTGTTATCATCAAATGAAGTCAACACAGGAACTCAAACAGGACAGGAATCTAGAGCAGGAGCTGATACAGAAGCCATGGAGGGGTGCTGCTCACTGGCTCGATCTACATGGCTTCATCAGCCTGTTTGTTTGTTTGTTTATTTGTTTGATTTTTTGTTTTTTTTTTTTTTTTTTTGTTTTTGTTTTTTTTTGATACAGGATTTCTTTGTATAGCTCTGGCTGTCCGGAACTCACTCTGTAGACCAGGCTGGCCTTGAACTCACAGAGACTGGTCTGGGATAGAGTGCTGGGATTAAAGGTGTGCGCTTCCATTGCCTGGCTCAGCCTGCTCTCTTTCTTTCTTTCTTTTTTTCTAAATTACTTATTTATTTTACATCCCTACTGCAGTTTCCCTCCCTCCTCTCCCTCTAGGCCTCCCTCCTTCCCTCCCCCACTCCTCCTCCACTTCTATTCAGAAAGGGGCAGGCCTCCCATAGATAGGGACAAAACATGGCATATCAAGTTGCAGTAAGACTAAGCACCTCCCCTTGTATTAAGGCTTGGCAAGGCGACCTAGTATGAAAAACAGGGTCCTAAAAGCTAGCAAAAGAGTCAGAGACAGCCTCTGCTTCCACTGTTAGGAGTCCCACAAGAGGACCTAGCTACACAACTGTCATATATGCAGAGGGCCTACGTCAGTCCCATACAGGCTCCCTGGTTGTCAGTTCAGTCTCTGTGAGCCCCTATGAGCCCAGGTTAGTTGATTCTGTGGGTTTTCTTGCAATGTCCTTGACCTCTGTTCTCATACAATCCTTCCTCCCCCTCTTCTGCAGGATTCCCTGAGCTCAGCCTAGTGTTTGACTGTGGGTCTCTGCATCTGTTTCCATCAGTTGCTGGATGAAGCCTGTCTGATGACAATTGGTGTAGGCACCAATCTATGAGTGTAGAAGAATATCCTTAGGCATCATTACATTGAAATTTTTATCTTCCAGTGTGTTTAGTTCTATCCTAGGTCTCTGGGCCATCCAGCCTCTGGGTCCTGGTGCTTCAGGCAGTGTCAGGGGTGGGCTCACTCTCTGGTATGGGTCTCAGGCTAGACCAGTCATTGGTTGGCCACTCCCACAATCTCTGCACCACCCTTACCCCAGCACATCCCATGGGTAGGGCAGAGTGTAGGTCGAAGGGTATGTGGCTTGGTTGGTGTCCCAATCCCTCCACTGGAAGTCTTGCCTGGTTACAGAAGATGACCAGTTCAAGCTTTATATTTGCTATTGCTAAGAGTCTTAGCTGGGGTCATCCTTGTAGATTCGTGGGAGTTTCCCTTGCACTAGGTTTCTACCTGACCCCGAAATGCCCCCCTTTTCCAGTTGGCTCTTTCAGTACTCTCCCCTCACCCCACCTCCACCTGGTCTCTTGTGTTCCCATCCCCACCTGCCCTGTTAGCTGATGAAATCTCTTCTATTTCCCCTTCCCATGGAGATCCATGTGTTCTTCTTGTGCCGTCCTTGTTACCTAGTCTCTCTGGGTCTGTGGACTGTAGCATAATTATCCTTTACTTTATAGCTAAATCTACTTATAAGTGAGTACATCCTCTGTTTGTCTTTCTGGGTCTCGATTACCTCACTTAGGATGATTTTTTTTTCTCATTCCATCCATTTGTTTTTATATTTCCTGATGCCATTGTTTTCTAACATCTGAGTAGTACTCCATTGTGTAAATGTACCACATTTCTTTATCCATTCTTCAGTTGAGGGGCGTTAGGTTATTTCCAGGTTCTGGCTATTATGAATAATGCTGCTATGAACATAGTTGAGCAAGTGTCCTTGTGGTATGATTGATCAGCCTGCTTTCTTTTTCTTTTTTTTTTTTTTTGGTTTTTCGAGACAGGGTTTCTCTGTGTAGCTTTGCGCCTTTCCTGGAACTCACTCTGTAGCCCAGGCTGGCCTCGAACTCACGGAGATCCGCCTGGCTCTGCCTCCCGAGTGCTGGGATTAAAGGCGTGCGCCACCACTGCCCGGCTCAGCCTGCTTTCTTATAGAGCCCAGGACTACCTGTCCAAAGGTGGCTCTACTCACAATAGGCTGAGCCCTCCCTCATCAATCACTAATTAAGAAAATATCCCACAGGCTTGCCTATATCCTGATCTTATAGAGACATTTTTTTTTTCAATTGAGGCTTCCTCTTCTCTGATGACTCTAGCTTGTGTCAAGCTGACATAAAACTATCTAGGACATAGGTGTTATTTATCCTCTAGCTCTGCTTTTCAGATAAGAAAATCGAAGTTGGGCTCATGGTGCATGCCTTGAATACCAGCACTTGGGAGGCAGAGGCAGGCAGATTTCTGTAAGTTTGAGGCCAGTCTAATCTACATAGTGAGTTCTAGGACAGACTCAAAAAGAAAGGGAGGGGCAAGATCAACACAGAGTAAGTAACTTTTCTAAGATGTTGCAGCAAGAAAGAGCAGAAAGCAAATGGTAAACCCAGGTGTGGTGTCTTAGTTACTGTTCTGTTTTTGAAGAGACACCATGACCAAGGCGACTCTTAAAATAGAGAGCATTTAAGCCTTGCTTACAATTTCAGAGAATTAGTCTGTGAACATCATGGCAGGAAGCAGACAGGCATGGTTCTGGAGCAGTAGCTGAGAGCTTTACATCCTGATCTGCAAATAGGAGGCAGAGAGAGAGGGAGAGAGGAGGGAGACAGGGACAGACAGACAGACAGACAGAGACACTGGGCCTGGCATGGGCCTTTGAAACCTCAAAGCTCACGTCCAATTACATATTTCCTCCAAGAAGGTATACCTCCTGAGCCTTCTAATCCTTCTCAAACAGTTCCCTTCCCTGGTGACTAAGCATTCAAGTGTATGACCCTATCGGGGCTGTACTCATTTAACCCACCACATGTGGCTTGACTCCCAAACCCCGGTGTCATCCTGTATTGCCAGGATGAAGAGATTCACCTTCTTTCTCCCAGTGCCAGGTGCTCTATCAGGGACGGCTCCCTCATCTGGATGGCTTCTCTAGAACAAATGACCATTGTTGGGGCGTGGATATAAGACAGTCTAAAAGTTCATGTGTTGAAGGTTTGCTCACATGTGGTGGTATAGCTGACAGGCTATCGAATCACGAGAATGCTGATCTCCTCTGTAGTCTAACGCATTGATGAGTTTGCAACTGAGCGGGCTGTTAGTCCAGGGGCAGTAGGACCTAAATAGAGGAAGTAGACTGCTGGGGACATGTCTTTGAAGGTCTTTCCTGTGCCCTAGCCCCGTCCTGACAAACACTCTGTCTCTCTGCCTTTTAGTTGCCACATGACAAGTGGTTTTCCTCTGCCATGTCCTCCCACCATGGTGTTTGGGATTCATCATGGGACTAAAAGCAGAGGGATAGCCAACCATGGCCGAAACCCCCGAGCCACGAGCCAAAATCAACCTGGATTTCTCTTGAGTATTTTGTCATAGTGACAGAAAGGTGACCAGTACAACCAGCTAGAGTCTCATCAAGCACTCTCACGCTTCTGGAGGAATTTGGCAGAAGATACCTAGGTATAAGTTGACTATCTGAATGTACACTTCCTGCCATGGGAACTAGTTTACAGAATCGGGACTCCTGTGTCCCGGGCGGTTGTGCCCCTCTTAGAAAACTTCCAGATTTACTTTCACACCTCTAGATTGTCTTACACAGTTGTCATCAAGCTGTTACTTTAATACTGCAGTCAATCATATATAATGGCACAGCCAAACACACCTGACATGCTCATTAAAACAAATACCACATTTGCATAATCACCGTCAATAGAAAGATCCACATACCAGGCAGCTGGAAAGCTAATGAGGTTTGTTCAGGCAACAGTACCCTCCTCATAGTGTGGGTGTCCCAGGAACCTCCATGGGACTCTACAACCTCTAGCTGCCCCCCCTCGCCCCACTTCCTGGAGAGGTAGTATTTGTGTTAGAGTCATTCACTGGAAGATTGTAGAGGAGGAAGGAGTGATCAGGAAACACTGAAGCTGGTGATGTGAGACGGTGCTGTTATTGGAACAACAAAACAGAGTATTTAGAGGCAGTGTTACTAACTATGGAGCCCGGAGGACACCTCCAGGAGGGGCTGCTATGTGATGGGATTGCTAGATTCATGTGTTTGAAGAAGGGCTGGTCTATTTAGTGCTGCATTTGAGAGCGGAATGGAGCTCACAATCCAGGCTCATCACAGTAGAACAGGTAGAATGTCCAAAGCCCACAGTCTGATGGATGTCTGGGGACAGGTAGAGCAAGAGGGCCTAGAAGATGCTCCCTGGGTTTCAAAGGCTCTCAATGTGTCAGCACATGTGGTCATCCCCATCTGCTGTGAGGTGGGTGCTGTCACCCTCTTTGTGTAGATGAGACTCTAAGGCTGCAGTGAGCAACCTCTCTTAGTTCACACAGTGAGGAAGAATCAAAATGGAGACTGAAATTCAAGACTCAGCTCTTAAGACCAAACAGGCTGATGTTCTAAGAGTCCGTGGAGTATTGTCCTGCTTTGTGGGGAACAGGAAGGCTCCAACTGTGGTGATACCCAGTTCCCACCCACCCCCTCCTTGAGCCTAACTTCATCTTGTCTTGTACATTGACTTGAGCCACATGGCTTCCTGTAGTTCAGTCCTCCTATGAAGCAACAGAGTGGGGATGTGGTCTGCTGAAGAGCAGAGTAGTCTCCTGTCTCTCAGTGCAGTACATTTCCTACCACACAGCCTTTTCCGTCTTAGTTTCTGTTACCTTATTCTCATATGACCAGGAGAGGCCCTTAGGAAAGAAGGAAACAAATGGTATGTGACTGCTCATTCAACTCCAACAAAACAATTTATTTTAATTAATTAAGTTCTTTGAAAAAAAGCCAGGCTAGAGTCAGAGTCTGGTGAAACCAACAATAGTGTCTTTCTTTAGATGAAAGGCCTTTGACCATCTTTGGTCCGTGACATCCTATTTGAGAAATGCTCATGTATTATCCGTGGCTAATGGTCGGAGGATGCTGTGAAGTGCAGATGGAAGGTCAGTCATCAAATGGACCTGTTTGCTCAAAAGTCTTTGGACTGTTTCTTCAATGCTTTGAACCCTGATGCGGATGATGAGCAGTTAGAGGTGGGAGTCATTAGACTCCTTTGGACAGTGGCTTCCTTGGGGTAGCAGCCTGAATGTACTGAATTCTGACTTTCCACACTTCCTTTGTTAAACTGTCATGGCTGGTGAGGATGACAGCGTTCACTGTGAGAAGCTTTGGGGGCAATTATGGGAAAGAAAGTGCTTGTCTCATGCATGAATTTTGTCCCTGCCAAAGAGACCCAAGTTACTGCTTTCCCCCAGTGGGGCACATCTGGATAGACTGTAGCAATGATGATGGGGTAGGAGGTGATGAAGTGGTTATTGTCAGAAAGGTAACGGATGTCACATTTTGAAGAGCTTGACTTCAGTCCCTGAGTCTGAAGTTATATATTGAACAGGAAAGCATTTTCACTTTTTCTGTCCTTCAGGACTTTGTAAAGCTCTAGAATCTTAGAAACAAGCATTAGAAATGACCCATCCAAAGTATTTTTCAAGTTTCCTAAAGATTACCATGGCAACTAAATTACTTCATGACTAAAGGAAATGTGTTTAATGATGTTTTTCCTATCACTCACGAGTTGCTGTTTGTTAAAGAGGAAATGCCAGAGGTGGAGACTGCCGTGCTCTTTGTAAAGGAAGAGTATGAACTTCTCAGGAGGGGGTGGATGCCCTGGACAATATGAAGGAAGTTTGTCAGAGCCTCCACGTACTCCTGTGAGTAAGTGCTGGTAATGACAGAATGAAACCATTCCGTGGGACACTGTTGCTGCCTGAGTTTTACTACAGGTTCAGTTTGGGGACAATTTGGTGGTAGCTTCTTTCTTTATTAGAACGTTTTGAGTCCCCTTATGCTCCTACCAAGTGATTTTTTTCATGATCTGAAGAGGGAAGGAGCAAAGTTAAGCTCTGCTATTCCTCTTTAATTTCTTTTGATGGTGGTATAGAATTGCATCCTGAGGTTTCACTTAGGCTTTTTTTAAGTGAAGTTTTTTTCCCTTTGGCATTTATTTGTGTCTTCTTAGAAAACCTGTTTCTTTGTAATGTATCAAAGCCAGCTTCATCCTTGGTGACGGAGAGAGCACAGCACTATTTGAAGTGAAGTTTTGCTTTCCTCATCTAGATTAAGTGTGCAAGGCAGGTGTGTACCTCAAGCCACTTATTTCCACATCTGGGTAAATCTTCCATTGTTCCGGGTGAAGCCACCACCTCACAATATGTAGATGCCAAGGTTGGAAGACTTTAAGGCCATGCATCTTGACCCTCCCATATTCCTCCACTTTCACTACCAAAGCCTTGCTTTCCCCAGAGGCGGCCTATTGCATTAGAAAGCAAGAATGGATAAAAGTCCTCTTTAAAAAAAAATCTAAAACTGTTATAGAACTTTCACCCATGGATTGTTTTTTTATTTAAGAAATTTTTTGAATTCATTTTACATACCAACCACAGATGCCCCTCTCATCCTTCCTTCCGCTCCACCGGAGCCCACCCCCCCATCCCCTCCTCCAAAAGGGTAAGGGCTCCATGTTACCCGTGGATTCTTACTTGACTCTTTGGATCAGTGAAACAGAAATGCCAGCAACAGCAAAAAGCGACCAACTTCTCGTGGTCACCCGACCAGCAGTTGAAGCCTCGCACAGCTGGAGCGAGACTGAGTTCTGTGGTGTCATTTCTGTTGCTGTGGTTATTTCAGTTTACCAACTCTAGTTCTTCCGTCTACCTAACATCCTTCAAGCATCTCAACATAGCAGATCCATGGTCTTTCCAAGATAGCTCTCCTCACAGCTCTTCCTCTCGGCTCTGTTAACAATTTTATGTGGAATGAAGTCAACGGGAGCTCATTCTTCTCTGCTTTTCATTGTACTTAAAAACATTGAAGCTTTTTCTCTCTTATGTTTTACTTATTTTGTAAACTTATATTGCTATTTTAGTTTTATAATAGATAAGATCACAGGACGCATATAGTTAATTTTGTATTTGCATGTATGTTCGTGTGCGGTGGTTTGAATGACAAATGCATGCATACACATGTATGGGAACACCTAGTTCCCAGGTGTTGGCACTTTTTGGGGAGGTTTGGAAACTTTCAGGATGTGGGGCCTTGGTGGAGCAAGTACATCACTGGGGGTGGGCTTTGAGAGTTCATCTCGTTGCCGCACTTCCTGCTTGCTCTCTGTGTGTCCTGTTGGTAGCTGGAATGTGATCGCTCAGCTTCCTGCTTCTGCTGCTACCTGCCATGGCTTCTCTTATCCCTCTGGGATTATAAACTCAAAAAAATGCTTTTATCTAAAATTTGTTTTTATCATGGTATTTTATCACAGCAACATAAAAGTAACTGATTCAGTGCACCTGTGTAAGGACACACACACACACACACACACACACACACACACACACACAGAAAAAACCAACTGGTTGTTTGGGTTTTGAGACAAGATTTTGCTGGCCTTGAGTCTACAGTCTTCCTGCCTCTGCTTCATGAGTGTTAGGATTATAGGCGGGTGACGCCATGCTTGGCTGCATTAATATATGTTTAAGTAGTTAATGTATAATAGCTTACTTTAACTTTGGGCGCTAAAATAGCCTGAGTAAGTCAACACATATTTTATAAACTCTGTCAAGATATATTTAATCAGAATCTATGAAAAATGACCCCCCACTCGTGTGTGTCACACACTGGGGAGAGGGGCCTGGCTATGGTCACAGTTAACTCACCAGACCACCGGCTTCTGAGACAACACTGTGACAGGATGTACAGTTGTGTGTTGTATAACAGGGTTTGGTCAATGACTTACCACAGTGGTTCCAAAAGAATCAAAGATTGCTGAAAATTCCCTACTGATAGCATAGGCAGCATAATGCCACAGCACAGTGATTCCTCACGTGTTTGATGTGATACTCACGTGCGCAAACCTGTCATACTGCCCGGTGGATACAAGGATGACCATTACAGAACCTAATAACTAGGTCATGATATTGGCTTATAGATTTTTCTTACTGCACTGTACTTTTTCATTACCTTAGTGTATACTCCTTTTACTTTAAAGGTAAGTTTGCTATGGTCCAGCATGCTTTATTTAACATTTCTCTTGATCGCATTAAGAGACCACATCAAGCGACTGACTTGCATTGTGTAGGGTCACGCAAGTCTATTCTGTGATGTCTACATAACAATGGAATTGCTTCACAACGAATTCCCCAGTGTCCCTGCCAGTCAACAAATCACAACTGTATAGACTCCTTACGACAGATGTTGAGCAGTAATGTCCCAAGATCGTCAACATATCAAAAGACACACCTTAATTCCACCCCTACCCCAAGACCTTTGCCCTTCTCCCAAGGCTGCACGTGCTCTTAACTTATGAATCATCTCTACAGCCCCTCAGCCGCTGTTATCTTCTGGTCTCTTTCCTGCTGATTAGAAAGCATTTCATTTTTAAAAAATGTTAGCTATGTTCTGGACTTCGGTGCATTTTCTGTGGTGTTACTGTTTGATTCTTGACTCACGAGGTCAAGACATGAAGCTCTGAACTTCTGATCCTTAGAGAAGCTCTGGCAATGGGCTCATTCCTTTCTCACGAAGATGTCCGCTGTGAGCTTGTCGGTAAGGAGACGTAAGCAGAAGGGACTTATGTGAATGCTCCTGGTGAGCCATGAAGAGTCAACATTATATCACCATTTGTACTATTAGTATAAAAGTAGAAATGTAATCTAAAATGCATGTGTATTTACAGATAAGGACCTTCGGGGTCCTCATCCATGTACTTCTCCTTAAACGTGAATCTGCGCTCATCTGATGGATCCATTAGAACTCGGGAAGCCTCGTTAGTGCTTTGCCTATGAGTTTGTAGTACTGGGACCAGCTCTCCAGAAAGTTCTGAGCGGTGCTCATCCTCTTAGCTTTCATTTCTAAAGTGTTTCTTTAACGTATTGTAGGAAATCCAAGAGAGGTAAGTTTACTGTTGTATTCTTTTATATGCTATATTTTCCCATAAAAAACTAAAAACATAAAGTTCCTCAACTGAGGACACTGAATGTGTAATAGTCATTTGGGATGAAAGGAGACCCCACAGTATGTCAGCATGATGGAATTTCCCAAGTGTGGCGATGACCACATTCACTAACAATGCTGCAGAGATACACTCAGGTCTTTCTTGACGTAGTGGGAAGTGAGCCATGAACAGGCAGATAAAGCATGTGGGCTGGACAGTGGGTTACAGAATGAAGACTCATGAGTATATATCTCAGTGTCCAGAGTGCAGAAACTGTGCGCTAGAGGCTGGCTGATATTGTAGATTAGGCGAGAGCCCAGGGCTGCGTTCCCTTCAGGAATCTGGGCCAAAGCATGTACAAAGTGGCTTGTGCTTAACAGTTCTAGAGATGTTTGATAGAAGAAGAGGCAGAGATGAGTCCCCAGGATGAGCTTTAGAGTGACGTATGGATGTCTTCTATCCATTGTTCCATCAGGAAAAAGCCGTGCAGCAAGAACGAGGCATATGGGTCAGATGACTGGTTCCAATCTGGCCGTCGTGGGTGAGGAGGGGCTCAGAAGCAGAACTTCTGTTTTGTTCGGAGACAGGATCTCGTTTTGTAGCACAGGCTGACCTCAGCTTGTTCTCCTCTTGCCTTAGCTTCCTGCCACCTAGGATTATAGGCATCGGATCCACACCTGCCATCAGACAGAGCTGGGCTTGTAGAGAGTCTACAGCCATCAGCCTTCTGGACAGGAGAGGGAAAGGAACTGAAGTGTAGGGTCAGAGGTCCAGGAAAGCCTTGGCTCACTCATTGGGGAACCCTCGAATATGTACAACACATTGCAACTGTCCTAAACGCTTAGAGCTCTGTTGTCATCAGCCACTTGTCCCACAGGCCTGAGAGAGGTGTGCGGTCTTCTTGCAGTCTCTCCACAGCCAATGGTGACCAAAGCGCACTTGCATTGGCAGGCATAGGCCATTCTCACAGGAGGCCTGCTAGGTACATTTCCATATTCATTGCTTCCTTTCAGCATGTCAGGAACCTTAGGCATGCTTGTTAGTTAACCTCCGGTGGAGGTTCAGTTTCCTCGTCTGGAAAATAAGCTTATTTCAAAGGATTTTCATGAGGGGTTTGCAAATTACCGTAAGGGCTTTAGTACTTTGCCTGGCATGGGGAAAGCATATTGCAAATGATTATATTCCCTTTAGGTAAGCCACAATACCTGCAGGAGTTCCTTTAGTGGGGGAAGGGGCTAACATCTTCAGACTCCATAGGATAGTTCTCACTCTAGGCAGAAGGTCGTGACAGCCCTTTTCAAAAGACATCATCATTGAGCTACTTCACGTTCTCCCCTGTCACTTGGTATTATGTGATCTATATTACTTGAAGAATGTGCTAATGACCTCTGAGTAATAGGATAATAACAGCCCCTAATAAGCTGAAATCACAGGGAGCTATTACAAAGTGATTTGTAAATGACATGATTATGTTCTTAGGGCTTGTGCACTCCTCATGAGATAATATTTAAGACTGATAATTCGGGGACTTGGTCTTTAGCCCTCTAGTGATTCATAAATGCTCATCTCTACTGTTTTGTAAGAGTCTCGGTGGAATTTTAGGGCCCACTGGAGTATTCAGTTTCAATAGTTTTTAATTTTTCAAGTTTTCTTTGAAAACCACTGAATATATCACAATAAAGCCCTTTAAATTCCATTCATGACTAAATTTGAAAGGACTGTGCTCTCATCCAAGAAGTGGCAAATTAGCAATGCCTACACTGCTCCACTGAATTATCAACTGGGGAGGAATACTGAAGAGAATCGGGGGTGGGTGGGAAGAGGAGAACCTGCTAGAAAAAGATGGTTACTTCTGTTAGTTCATTGGAAAGAAAGGAATCTATGGTACCTACTGTGCCTGGGACAGAATGCTGGTCCTGACATGAATAAACCCCAATCTTTGATTTGAAGAGCTCATGGCCTATTGGGGATGTGAAAATAAGATGGTGGAGCGTGGAGAGACACAAGGGTGCACCAGAACCATATTACAGGCGATATAGCAGGTACATACAGTGGCACCCCAGTGGGAGCCCTGAACTTACAAGCATGATGAGGCACCACAGAAGAAGCCCCTGGCCACCAGTTACAGAGATGGCTAAGAACACTACAAGAGTGAATTCCAAATGCACTCAGAGAGGAGACTGGGGCTATCTTCAGAAAACCAGGTGTTTCATGTGTTGCTAGACTCAGGGTTAAAAGTGCTGGGGTTCCTGGGTGGAAATGCCAATCAGGCAGGTGTCCAGATTTGTGAGAATTCATGGACCAGAACGGGAATGATAACTAAGGGTATATTGATAAAGTTGAAATGCAGTATGTGTTTATGAAGTAGAATAACTTGAGATCAAATGGATAATATAAATCTCAAAATAAAATGTTCACAGTTCTCTCATTTATTATATTGAATTTTATTCTAATAAAAGAGCTAAAATGTAACATAAAATTTTGTACTTAAAGCCTCATTTGCTAGAGTGCTATGTCTGATTTACTTAATTTTTTCTGTAAGAGAAACATCTCAAAAGTATGAGGCCAACTAGTCCTAAAACCATAAATACCACCTGCTTCCATTAAAGTTTCCATGAAAGAAAACTATATAGTAATTAGTGAAGGGCTATTCTGTGCCACATCCAACCCCAGCGCATTCCCCAGAATTAATTATGAACAGCCTGATGTATACTACTCTTGTCTTTTACATGCAAAAATATTTATACACCTGTACATTTTATATAAATGGGAACATCATATATGCATTGCCTTGTACCCTGCATTTTTTTTTTTTTTAAGACAGAGTCTCTCTATTCTGTAGCGCAGAGTGGCCTGGAACTCTGTGTAGACAGGCTGGCCTCAGACTCAGAGATCAGCCTGCCTCTGCCTCCTGAGTGCTGGGACTGTAGTGGTGTGCACCACACACTGGGTAGCACAGCAGTGTTTGCAGAACCCTTTCCTCCATGGCATGTTCCCCATGCTCTTTACTTTCTGAACAGTCTGCTCCACTGTGCAGATGAATCATAATTTATCCAGTCGCTCTTCTCTCGATGCATGTTTACTTTGTCACTTTCCAGATTGCAAATCTCAAATTGAAAAGTGTGTCTGCAATTATACCTGCCAGTGTCTTGGGACACTTGTGTAGTCAGTGTCCTAGAAAGGAAATTGCTAGGTCAAAAGGGAACCACATTTTAGGATTTGGTGCATTCAAGCAAAATGTATCTGAAGAGACTAACCAATTCACAACCTCTTGCAGGCTCCTTTTAAATTGGATTGTCGTTTCTTTCTGTCTGTTGCTCCCCAGAGTGTCCTGTCTTGGGCTGCTTGAGAAAGCCACATTAAAGACCCTTTACTGAGTCACTTTCCTAACAAAGCAAGGTCCTGTGAGGGCAAGAGCTCGAGCCACCGCTGGCTTCACTTCCTGTGACTAAGCTTGGCCCTGCCTGTGGCCTTACGCCGCCGATGTGACAGGCTATCTGCACAAGATGGGCAGAAGAGAGAAAGGGCAGACCCCACGGCTCTCCTTGGGAATATTTAAAAGCCATTTAAAGAGGTCTCTTTTTATCCCCTCTTCCTATCTATGACAGCGGTGAAACCATTTGTCTCACTTTCAAACCGAAGCTTCCTAAAGCAAAATGGCCAGGAGAACAAACAGACCTCACAGGGTGGAGTGGGAGCTAATGTACCTTCTGGGGAGGGAGAGAGCAGATCAGACTTCAGACTTTCCCACATCCCTCTGGATCCCTAGCCACAGGATGTGGTGCCACCGGAGAGAGCATTACATGGTCATGCTGGGAGCTGCCATCTCTGTTGTTTCAGGCAGAGGGAGGTGGTTTGGAGTCCTTCCTTAGCTGTTGTTACCTTGACGACATTGGGCCTTTCTTTGCCTTTGATGTCCCCATTGGGATAGTAATACTATTTCCTGGGTTGTTTTTAGGATGAGCAATAAAGCTTCCTGTGCCCGTCTTTGGTAAGTCAAGTGCTGGCAACTCATTTAGGCTACTGAGTAGCTGCCTCATCGGGGTGTGATGGTTCCTGTTCATGGCCAAGTCCACAGACTCTAGCCCGGGCGATGGGGATTATCCCGATTACATTAATTGAGTTGGGCAAATCTGCCTATGCAGGTAGCACCATTTCCTGGTTGGGATCCTGGACAGTATAGATAGAGAAGGGACTGAACAGCAGTATGCTTTTGTTTCTCTGTTTTCTGAATGTGATTGTGATGTGACCAGCTGTTTCTAGCTCCGCCACTGGGGCATCCCCACCATGATGGGCTGTACTGTGGAAATGTGAGCTGGAACAAACCCTTCTTCAAGTTGCTTTTTTTTTTCCTCCAAAATATTTTATTACAATAACTGGAAAAATAGGTAAAACATGGGTGACCATTTCTACCTGGCATGACCATACAGCCATACTCTGTTGGTTGGTAGGTTTCAGGAGTTTGAAGCTGCAACTCAGAGTTCTTTATGTAAGACCAAGAACTCATTTTGAAGCTTAGGCTGGGATGGTTATAGAGATGATGTAGGGTAGGGGCCCTGAAGCCACTAAAGGCCCCTTTCATGTGACCATTCCCCACCTACGTTAGCTTGAACAAGTTATTTTTTCCTTTACAGATTTTTATTCCTAAAAATAATACAGCAATAAGTTGCTGTAAGGATTAGCAGTGCCTTTCATGCTCTCACAGACTTTATAGTTTCCCTCTCTTCCCTGCCATGGCTGCTTCCCTCGACAGCAGCTCCGTGGGCTGTGTTCCCATCCCTCTATCACCTTCATGCAGCTCTACAGCAGGCTCTTAGCAGCTCCTCAGCAGCTGTTTGTTGACTGGCTAAGGGTAAGATGCACAGAATGGTGCTGACACACAGCAAGCCTTCCGTAAGGGTGGCCTGCCTAGAAATGACTATGTTTGAGGAAACAATGTTTATGGAGTCATTATTTGTGGAGATATACTGCTTTATTTACTGTCCTCTAATAAGTGTAACCGATACAGTCACAGTGGCTGAATATCTGAAGGATAATTATCCTTCCTCCCTGTGGGGAGCTGAGGAAGCCTTGAAATGTGTAAAGAGTAGATGAAGACCGGAGTGAATATGGATTGTTGACATGGGCACGGCCATGTCAAGGGCCCTCGCTTCAGGCCCCTGGGAAATAGTCGTAGCCTTCCTCTGGTCTGAGTGCAAATGTTAGCAATGTGTATAAACACACAGCGCCCTCCTCCTGGGTGTTTACAGTCTGGATGTGCTTGCCTCCAGAAACTTCCTAATGAGACTAACCAACCCCTCCGCCTGTGCTGCACATAATAAAGGTGCCAAGGTTCGGCTTGTTGAGTAGTGAGTGCCACTCCATCAGAGCACACATGGCCATTTGATCCCAGGCTTTCTCTATGTGTGTCTGTCACCGTCGTCCCAGTCAGGTTTCTAGGACTATGTCAGTCATGGCACCTCCCCAGCTTAGTAATAGGTCATTCTGAATAATAAAAAGCCATATAAACATCAATTTTTAAACACATGAAACCATTTAAAAAGAGAACTTGTGTAATAAAAATCATTGGCTACTGCATACAGATAACTAAATGTTCCTCCTAGACTTGAAGAAGAGCTCCAATAAACACTGCACTGGGTAAGTACACAGCAGGCGCTCTGTAAATGGCAGCTGTGTTAGGCACATGGCACACTTTTCAGCTACCGTGGTTGTTCATTTGGTCGTGCTGGTGACCAGACCCGGGGCTTCATACATGCTAGGCAAGTGCTCTCCAAAGAGCCGTATCACCAGCCGCCAGTAAAACGTGTTGTGAAGAATGTGCTTGTGCCGGGGGGTGCTGCCATACACCTGCAAAATGCTGAGGCAGGAGGATTGTGAGTTTGAGGTCAGCCTGAGACACATTGTAAGAGCTGGGGGAAAAGAGTGAAAAAGACAGAAAAGAAACAACTTGAAGAAGTTACGTTCTCTGTCAGGCCGGGTTTCATGTTGGTATTTTCACGGGCTCTGCCCGTGAGGAAAGGGTGCGGAAGGGGTAAAGGAAGAGATCTGGAGGTGGCCTGGGTGTTAGGAGTTCAGTGCATATAAAGTATTGGTCAGTTTCTAGTTATGTTTCTAATCACGCTGTGCTGAGCATGAAGGCAATGATGAAGGTGGCCAGAGGCTTCTTCAGTCGGAATGAACGGCTTTTCAAAACTGCCGTCAGTTCTCCCAGGCAGCTGGCAGAGGCACCCTCCCTGGAAGGCGTGGAGTGACCTCCCTACCAGCTTTCACCTAGGAGTCATCAGTGACAAACACAGATATTTCAACATCCACACATTAAACCAGCTGCCAAGGTTTGCTCTCTCTGAGACTCCCGTGTGCATTTGATTCCATTATGAGATGCTGATAAATGGGGTCAGGTGGGACCTTTAAGAGGCAATAGGGCCCTGTCTTTGTGAATAGACTAACCATCCATGTGCTTAGTAGAAGAATGAACTAACAGGTTATCTTAGTAGTGGGGCTACCATAATCCAGTTCAGCTGGGTCTCCAGGACACTTAGTCTCTTGCTACGTAATGCCCTCTGCTGCTTCAGAATGCCACCAGCAGTGAGTACATGGACAGATGGGGCCCTTCAACTTTGTACTTTGAGCTAAACTAAAACTCTCTTATAACATACCCAGTCTGTGGTATTGTGTTAGCAACAACAGTAAAGTTGGTCACTTTCTTCCTGAACAATCATTCAGAACTTGAATGTGGCTAAGAGGTGTGGAACAGAGATCCTTGTGCTCACAGATAAGCACTAGAGGAACCAGGAATGTTAAACACACAGGGTTATCTCCTTAAAGGGAGAGATGGATAACCTGGTTTCTGTCCAGAAGGCTGAGAGCAGAGGTGGTTAATAGCCTGGTGACCTCTGGGCTATCTGTGTGGCCAAGACCTCACCTAGACCCTTGTCATGAGCTTGTTTTTCTCAATCTACAGAACCCATCTTTATGGGAGCTGTCACATGTTGTCCATCTACAGAACCCATCTTTATGGAAGACGTCATATGTCGTCTATCTACAGAACTCATCTTTATGGAAGACGTCACATGGACTTTACAAGGAGCTTCTGAGTACTCATGTCTCAAGCCTTATTTGCACATAGAATTGAGTTATCACCAGGAAATTTTTTTCATCAAATTGCACTGTGCTTAAATTTGTCTAAAATAAACTACTTAGGGTCAAATGAATCAACACTGGCCACTGAGTTATGTTGAACCAAACTTCTTCTTGCCTCTTGCTGATCAGCACTCTGCTGGCTTTGGTGGCCTCAGAGGACCCCAACCCCCACAAAGAGCAGAGATGTTTATGTACTAAATGTATTTGTGTTTGTTACAAATTTATAAAACAAAGACAATGAAGAACTTCTGTAATCTGTAATGATTATCAAGATTCCTACTATTGCCATTCAAAACAGACTTATTTTTTCTTATTTTTAATTATGTGTTTGTGTGTGTGCGTGTGTGTGTGTGTGTGTGTGTGTGTGTGTGTCTACATGTGGGTATGTGCATGTGAGTGTAGGTGCCCTCAGAGACCAGAGGCATCAGAACCCTGGAGCTGGAGTTACAGATAGTTGTAAGCCACCTGACATGGTGCTGAGAACCAGCCTGATTGACATTTGGGACAATGTCCCCCCTAATATGAATAAGTGAAGCCACATGGATCCCACCCACTGTACTGGCTTTGCCCAAGACTGTTAACAAACACTTACTAATGCATGAGATGTTGTGATGGAATCTTTTTCTTTAAAGAAATTTTTTTATTCATTTTACATACCAACCACAGATTCCCCCTCTCATCCCTCCTCCCACCCACTCCCCATATCCTCCTCTAAAAGGGTAAGGCCTCCCATGGGGAGTCAGCAAAGCCTGGTACATTCAGTTGAGGCAGGACCAAGCCCCTCCCCCTGCACCAAGGCTGCTCAAAGTGTCCCACCATAGGTAGTGGGCTCCAAAAAGCTATCTCATTCACCAGGGACAGGTCCCGATCCCACTGCCAGGGGCCCCTCAAGCAGACCCAGCTGCACAACTATCTCCCTTATACAGAGGATCTAGTCTGGTTCCAAGCAGGTTCCACAGCTATCGTTTTAAGGACATGCGTTCCAACGAGCTTGGTTCAGTTGTCTCTGTAGATCTCCCCGTCATGGTATTTACCCTCCTTGCTCATAGAATCCCTCTTCCCTCTGTTCGACTGGACTCCCGGAGCTCGGCCTGGTGCTTGGGCCTGGTTCTTGGCTGTGGATCTCTGTGTCTGCTTCCATCAGTTACCGGATGAAGGCTCTATGATGACAGTTAGGGTAGTCACCAATCTGGTCACTGGGGTAGGCTAGTTCAGGCAAATGTGGTAAACTTCTAAACAGAGGCTTGAATGGAGAGGTCTGGGAGTTCTTCAGATGTCAGGCTAAGAGGGATTGTGACTGCCTAAGGAAGCTTTTGAAGCCTCACTATGAAGAGGGTATCAGAGCCAGGTGTCAAGGAGGCACAAGGCTCTCAGCTGGATTAGGGGCCGAGTGCCACAAGATGGACCAGCTTCCTAGTTGAAGCTGATGAAAAGTGTATGCCACCAGCCTGTACAGGGGATGGCTGAAGAAGTGACTCTTGATTGGGCTATGACAGGTCTATGATGCCAGTTGAAGGTGTCAGACAAAGCAAAGTTCCCAGCCCCACCCTAAGAGCAAGGAGACAACTCCTTGGGAAGAAACATTGGTCCAGGGTCTTTGGTGGTCAGTAGTGGAAACTGATGAAGGAACAGGTGTGAGTATTATCTTGGAGGAACCATGGATGGGAATTGAAGACTGCTAGTGAGGAACTGAAGATAAGATGATGTGCCAAGTGCATATGTGAATTTGGGGGATGGAGAAAATGGTGTCATCATTACTAGAGAAAATCATGTAAAAAAAGGTATTTTGAGGATAATGATGGGTTTGGTCTGCAGCTCGTTAAAGTGAAGGTGCCGAAAAGGAGCCAGTTTGTGGTGAAATGTGAGACCAGAGCAGGATAAAGGTAGTTCTCACGCCTTCTTCCATTTGTCCCCTCAGTAGTATCCAGTGTTTGCCAGACATCGTATCAGGCATTGAGAACAGAAAGGAGAGAAGTATAAACCTGCCTCTAAGAGTTCCTTTTTGCTTTATGTAGCTCTTTGATCCATGAAAGCATTCATTTATTGATATGTAATTTCAAGGTATCTATAATTACAGTGTAATTATTTTAATGTACATCAATGTGTTATTTTTAGCTTCATATGATAGACCTAAATCAAGAGTTTTATCATACACACATAATCAATTACAATTTATAAATTATGGTTGAAGGAAATCCCGATGATCATCAAAACTAATTTGAGGATCTTTATGCTTTTGGCTTTTGACCCACAGCAAGACACTTTGTCTGTATGTTTGACAGGTGTAATGATGTCAAAAGAGGTTGCAGAACATCAACTCCAATGTCCTGGGACATGGAAGCCTTATGCTTCTCACTGGAGCTTTTAGAGTTTGTAAAGTTTGAGGATAGTTGCAGCTAGGCTGTCAATCTGGATCGTTCTTCAAGATCTGTCTACTTTCAGCCTATAAAGGAGCAAAGACGACCAATTAATGAAATTCTTGGTATTATTTTTCTGTTTGAGGAGAATGCAACATTGAATGTAAGTTGAGGACTGTGAGACAATCTGGAGGCAGGAATACACAATGAGCAGGGAGAAGAGCCTTGATAAAAGTGTCATTTATTGTCGTCATACCCTTTCATTTGGTACCCTGTTTTATCAGCACTATGGCGTAGACATTGAACACCAATCATCTTTCCATTCTACAGGAGAACACTGGAGCACAGGGCGGTTAAGTGAATAAGGTTACAGGACGGAAGTCAGCAAAGCTGGGGACCGACCATAGGTTTGATCCCAAGTCTGGCATTCTTGGCACTTTCTAAATTGTTGGGAGATGCTGTGTGCTCTGGTGTGCTGTCCTACACTGTGTCTTTGTGGGGAGATGCTGTGTGCTCTGGTGTGCTGTCCTACACTGTGGGGAGATGCTGTGTGCTTTGGTGTGCTGTCCTACATTGTGTCTTTGTGGGGGAGATGCTGTGTGCTTTGGTGTGCTGTCCTACACTGTGGAGAGATGCTGTGTGCTTTGGTGTGCTGTCCTACACTGTGGGGAGATGCTGTGTGCTTTGGTGTCCTGTCCTACACTGTGTCTTTGTGTAAGCCTACAGCTTCATCAATATCCATCCTGCTCTTCTCCAAAGTCTACTTATCCTCCAATCCAGCTTTATGAAACTTGATCAGATCCCAACCCATAGCACTTACCAGCCCCTTCTCTTTACCTTTCTAGGGAGGCTCGCTTTCTTTGTGGACTGGGTCACACTTTCAACTGGCCGTGTCATAGCTAATAATTGCATTTCATCGCTACTGGTAGACAGTTAACCTGGATAAGCCCTGGATCCAAATCACTTTTATCCCCTACAGTATGAAGTACACTAAATGCATATGTATGGATGAACAAATGCATCTTCTCCAGCTCCCCTGCTCTGAGACAGCTGAGAAACAGGATCCTGCCTGCTGCCTTAATTTAGGATCAGACTGATGCCGCTTGGGTCTCTTGGAGGAGAAAGCCAGGCGAAAACAGAACAATACGGGTTTTACTTTACGAAGATGAAGACAGAAAGATGTAGGCACAGTGAATGGGTGGGTTTAGAACTGAAATGAAGTAGCTATGGTTACACAAGGGCCCTAGTGAAAATGCTCATGTAAATTGGAATGATTAGCTCTCTGGGCAGTGCTGTTGTGTTCTGGGGCCCAAAATGACCACGAATCTCAAGATGAGTGTCACAGGGGTGTCGTCAAAGGCCAAGGATAAATCGAGACTGTGGCCTTTCCAGTCATTTTCCCCTGGGGTACACACCACAGAGGGCTGATGTCCTAAATTATCTTTCCTTTGGTCACATGGTTTTGTCTGCTGCCAGACTGCATGGTGCGCTTGGAGCAATGACAATTAATTCAGCAGCTCCGAGACTCCCTCCTGAGGACTGCAGTGAAGCAGTGTGACATAGCACTGACAGAGTGTTGAAGATCAAAGACCAGGAAGTGAAGGAAACTTGCCACGTGCCTGCATGAAATCACTCCTGTCCCAGAGGTATGAAGCACTTGTCAGGAGAGCATCTCACACCAAGTCTCTTTGGGACTATGACAAAGAGGAATTAAAGACTGTCAGATTTTGAAGTTTGGAGCCAAATGATATGGTATGAAGTCTGAGGACATGGGGCCACACTCTTAAGGAGTCTGAATGTGTGCTGCAGACACATGGGTCTCTAGTGTTCACTTTCACTGACAGCTTTTCAAAGAACCGTAATTCCCTTATTATAAAAGGGGGAAAACACAAAATTCAGAATAATGTTCATTAACATGATTTTGAGCGAGGTAAATGAAAAACTAATTGACTTTAGAAGTTAAAAAGTCTAAGCCAGACTTTCTAGGCTTGAGACAGTAGAGGACAGAAGTGGTAGATGATGTAGAGATGTAGAGCTGCTGCTAAGGACCATGTCTGAGTCTGTGGTCCTGCTGCAGCTAGGGTCTGTGATGATGACCATGGCCCGTGTTAGCACAGAGGGTCACTGGAACCATGTATGTAAGCAAATCCCACCCTTCACTGGCCCTTGGAATAGCTGGTCCTGCCCCTCACTGGATACTGCAGCAGGAGAGCTGGCCCCGCCCCTCATGGGAGAGCTGGGAAAGACGGCCCCGCCCCTCACCACAGGAGTACATCCCACCTGGGCAGCATAGAGCTGACCCTTGCTGCTGGAAGATCAGCTCTCAGCAGCTCAGAGAGACTGGAAAGGAGGTGTGGTGTCGGCAGAGCTGCGTACACGCAGGAGACTTTCTCTGAGGGCCAAAGCTTAATTCTTCATTTGACGGCCTAGCAGAAGCCAGAGGCTCGAGGCCTCTGGCTCTTGGCAATGCATACTTGCAAGTAAAGATGAATGGACTAGAGGGTAAACTGTGACTCAATGGGCCACTCTACAGCTTCCACAAGATTCTTCTCCCCCACCACCTGCCTTTTTTGTTTTTGTTTTGTTTTGAGCGGCATTCACAAGGGCAGAGGGCAGATGTGAGGGGGAAAGGGCTTTTTGCACAAGCATGAGTTTGGATCCTGGCATCCATTGTAAAAGCCAGGTATAGTGTGGTACAGTGGCATGTGTCTGCAGCGCCCACACAGGGGGATGGGGGAGATCCTGGGTCTGACTGGCAGCTATTCTAGCCAAAATGCTCCATGTTCAGGGGAGACTCCATCTCAAAAAATAAGGAGAGCAATTGAGGAAGACACTTGATGTTGACTTCTGGCCTCCACAAATACACAGATCACTGTACATGCCACAGGCACACCTACTATAGATGCACACACACACACACACACACACACACACACACACACACACACACGTGCCCAGGCACACACATATACATACAAACACACAAATCAAACCATTTCTGTTCCCAAGCGTTTCCCTTGTAAGGACACAAGCCCTGAAAAAGCTTTACTCAGAGCAGAGACCCATGAGCACCCATGAGACTATTTCTGAGAGCTGCAAATCTTCCTCTTTCTTGAATTCTTTACAAAGCCTCTTCTAGTAAAGTAGATACATCAACTAGAGTGCTTTTGGCCCCAAGTAGTACTTAGAATTGGTCCTGTAACAGGAAGGCTTATTATTTCACAAAATGAGACCCAGAGTTTGAACGATGGAGAGTCATCCAGCATCATCTTTGATGTGTTTGCTCTGTTCAGGTCCATTCCTCTTGGTGAGAAGGTGGCTGGTGCCGCACCAAGCTTTATAGCCTCTTATGACCACACAGAAGAGGGAAGGCAGCGTATCACTTTCTTTTGACTCTTTTGAGAGTGAAGGAACTGCTAGGACCTAAGTGAAGACACTTTACATGAACGTGTCCCACAGCCCTGACTCGTTACAGGCCAGCTGTTTTAAAAATGCACACCTGTGAAGGAATTGGCAGGAGAGGCTCTTCTGAAGCTCTTCTGTGGGCAGAAAGGGGAGTGCTACCAGCACTGTTTGTAGGGGTGAAGATGACGCTTTAGGAGGAGCTTTCAATTGTCTGCAATGTGTAGAAATTGTTGTTGATTGTTACTGTTTTTTCCTCTTTCTTCTCCAAGATTTCTCCTCTCTGCCTGCCAGCCCCACCTATTTCTCTCTCCTGCCTTGTCATTTGGCCATTCAGCTCTTTATTAGACCATCAGGTGTTTTAGACAGGCACAGTAACACAGCTTCACAGAGTTAAACAAATGCAGCATAAACAACAGTAACATACCTTAAAATAATATTCCCCAACATTTCCCGCTTTTTGTCTAAATAAAAAGAAAAATTTTAACTGTAACATAGTAAAACTATACACAACAAATCAGTTATCAAGAATTGCATTCACAATATTCTGTCCATTTGTAGTTAGCATATTCAGAGAAAATAATGCATTATCTACTCTATCTTAGTGAATCCTAAGTTTTACACGTAACTTACCTTCTATCATAACTAAGGAAAACTGCAACTATAACTATCTAGTCTTCAACTTCAATATTATTTAACAACAGAGACATTTGGTTGCCTGGACAGTCACTCAAAGTTCCTCTGCAACATTGGGGTATTCATCTTCAGCCTACAGGCCCAGAATATCTGCCAAACTTCTCAGTGAAGCAGGAAATTTGAAGGACTGTCCCGCCTATATTGGCAAAGCTTGTTGGTCCCTTTCCTCTATGTCCTGCAGAATGTCTGGCAGTTTCTTCTGTGAAGCAGGAACCCTGAAGGACCATCCTACCTTGTTTTAGCAAAGTTCAGGGGTTGCTTTACTTTAGGTCCTGCATGTTCAGTTTATACAACATGCTTGACAGTAGTCCAGGCAATAGCAGCTTCTTGCCCAAATGGCTAGCCTTGCCACAATGAAAGCAAACTGCATAAGGAGTTTCTTCAATGCCCATCATCTCTGAAGTAAATTGGTGCTGCCAGGAGTAGATGTGTCTCATTTTAACGAAAAGCTCTAAGTTAACAGAACATTTTAAATGTCATATTCTGTAGGTCTCTGAAAGGTCTGGAGACCATCTATCTAAAATTTATCTCTATATGATCTGGAAGGCATAACTAACATATCTACAAATTTTATTGTTATAAATGACTAACCACTGACCTATGTTCCTGATTATCCTATATAGTTTATAATAATAGCTTCCAAAAACTAGAACTTCACCCTACATTTCCAAATGAACTGCTAGGCATAATACCTCAAAAAAAAAAAAATAGAAACGTACATACAATATGTTGCAACAAAAATAACCTTAAAATTTTTATCAATATACAAAATTCCTTTAAATAAGAGTACAAACATATATAGAGAGAGTATAACAAAAATAACTTTAAATTTATATCAATACACCAAAATCCATACCATTGCAAAGTATCTGGGAGTAATAGTTGTCTTTTTATCCTACATTCTCCTAAAATGTAACAAACATCCATAACACACCAAATGATCAAAGACCACCCACATCCCCCAACTCTTGGGAATGTGGGAGTAGTTTTCTCCATACTGCTTCCTGCTGTCTGTGGCTGAAGCATCTTTAGGGTCCTAAAGAGAAAATTTAAGAGAATGGCCAAGTCTTAGGAAGACAGCTATATTTTTTGTTGATAGATATCACCTGTTAAGATTCAGGAGGTCTCCCTTGGTCAAACCTGATCTATATTATTCCTGAAGGAATTCACAATCTCTTGTCACCCGTGGGAACAAAACTCTAAAGCATTTTTTATTTCCATTTGAAAAATACATTTTTTTTTACTTCTTTTTTAAAGTTAAGATAGCCCTGAAGTATCTAGGTTGGTTCAACTTAGCAGTCCAGTTCACAATCCCATGTGTTCTAGCAGCTGTTGTTTGCTTCTCAACATTCAAAAAAATTCAAAATCAACACAATAACATACAGGATTCAGACTCCCTGTGTACTTCCCATCTTAGGTGGATTTTTTAATACTACTTTTACTCTCTTTATATACTTTATTATTTCTAAACTATTTATTATTTCTTTCTGTGACTGTCTATACCCTCTTTCTTTTTTAAGCCTATGCACATTGTAAAACACACAGGAACCTGTTTAGAGGCTTTTTCATCAGACCTCTTTTTACTAGGTATCTTTTAACCCTGTCTGACTGCGAAAGCAAATCTTTAAACTGCTAATCTACACTTGGATCCTCCATGGCTCTCAGCTGGCTCTGTCTGCTTTTCCGGTCCTGGAAGCCGAGCCTAAAGCTCGAAGCTCTGTCTGAGGTGTGTGACTGAAAACTGCATTCAACTTTCCTAGAGCTCTACAATGCCAATGTTTGCACTGTGGCAGGCATTTTTACTTCATTTCTTATTACTACTTAACATACTCAAGGGCTCACCAACAGGCAGAAACTCTTAAAGGAGTCATATTCTCTCTCTCTCTCTCTCTCTCTCTCTCTCTCTCTCTCTCTCTCTCTCTCTCAGCTTTCTTAAGCCCTACATAGAAATTCGGGCCCCTATTGGAACTCCAAAATGTTGTTGATTGTTTTTGCTCTTTCCTCTTTTCTTCTCCCAGATTTGTCCTTCTGTATCTCTGTCTGCCAGTGTTGTAGAATATTATTTTAAAGTGTGTTAGTTTTTTTATGCTGCATTTCTTGAACTCTGTGAAATTGTGTTACTTTGCCTGTCTAAAATATCTGATTGTCTAGTAAAGAACTGAACGGCCAAGAGTAAGGCCAGAGAAAAGATAGGTGGGGCTGGCAGACACAATGTTGTTTGATTTTTAATCTTTTGGTTTTTTAGGGGGATCTGCCATCGAGCTCCCAAATAAATCACACACAGAGGCTTATTCTTACTTATGAATACCTGGCCTTACCTTGGCTTATTTCTTGCCAGCTTTCCTTAACTTAAATTATCCCATTTACCTTTTGCCTCTGGGCTTTTCCCCTTCTCTTATTTCTGTTTATCTTACTCTTACTCCATGGTTTACTGTATAGCTGAGTGGCTGGCCCCTAGAGTCCTCCTCCTTCTCTGGCTTCTTCTTTCTTCACTCCATCTCTATTTTTTCCTCTTCTCAGATTTCTTCTTCTATATATCCTCTCTGCCAGCCAGCCCTGCCTATCTCCCTCTCCCCTGTCTAGCTATTGGCTGTCCAGCTATTTTTTAGACCAGTCAGGTGTTTTAGATAGGCAAAGTAACACAGCTTCACAGAGTTAAGCAAATGCAGAATAAACAAAAATAACACATATTAAAATAATATTCCCTAACAACAGATAATTTTTCAACAGTCATGGTTGCTGTAGGCAGGAGTCAGTGATGAAGGATAACCTTAGTAGGTGTAACATGAAGGAGAAGCAGGGTATTTGTATTGTGGGAGCCCACAACTGACTCAGTTTCCCAGTTTGAATCTGAAGTCTATTCTGAGTCAATAGAGTTCAGGCTTGCTTGTTCCAGGGCTGTGAGAAAGTCCTGATTAGCCCACAGGAAGGAACACACTATCTAGCTAGACACAGGCTGCTGATGCCAGCCTGAGGTACATTGAGATAGAAAATGAAACTGCCTGCTCCTTGTTGCAAGGCAGGATAGATAGTGGTTGAATGCCTGCACTGTGCATTGTTTTATTTCTGGTCTTCAAGTTTATACTGGCTGTGAAATACACTCAGGGCTCTCCAGCATTGACTGGCAATCCTCTCAACTTTTTTCTGTCTTCTTCATTGTCTCTACAATTCACACACCTCCACCCAGATACCCAGCTGACTGGTTGGCAGGCTCTGACATTGTATAACTTGAAAGTATTTAATAAAGATATTTCTCATTACCATGGTGGTTTTGACATATATTCACACATTCTTCTGTCAGGAGGTGGAGCTTAATTCACCCCTACTTTTTGATTTTGAGTTTGACTTAGAAAGTCTCCTTTAAAGAATAGACTAGGGAAGTGGCGGGGGGGGGGGGACAGAATCACTTTACAGTAGAGAAAACTTGTAGATACTGCCAAATGACCAAAGCTAACATCATCAGTAATGAGTCACAGTACTTGTCATGATGTGATGAGATGAGGACCTCACCCTGGGAATTCTCCTCATAAGTCAGTCATGAAAGAGTGTCTGACAAGCTGGATGCAGAGACCTTCATAAAATGTTTGATCTGTATTCTTTAAAAGTGCCAAGGTTATAAAAAGGAAGCCAGAATCGACTGAGAAATTTGCATATTAGTGGAGGTTAAGGGAATGCAACCTGGTACCCTGGATTAGATCCTGGAAGGGAAAGGAAACGTCAGTGGAACACAGTGAAATGGGACCAAGGCTACAGCTTCGTTAGTAGTGTTGTCAATGTTCATTTCTTGGTTTGGCAATTGTAAAGTGATTAGGTAACATGTTGTCATCATGGAAAATAGAGTGAACAGAAGCTCTCTCTGTCATCTTTGCTAGTCTCCCAGCAATGTAAAAGTGTGCTAAGATAAAAGTTTTAAAACTATGTAGTTAAAGAAAAAGCTGGCTTTACCATCAAGATCAATTTAGGTATCCACCCAAGCACTGAGGCTTTCATAACTCACTTGGTTGAGAATGATAGTTGCTTCTGTTCCTTACACACACGAATAGGGTCTGAATGTGGTAGAACAAGCCTTAATCCCAAAACTCTGGGGCTGAGGCAGGAGGTCAGCTTGAGCTATTATAGTGAGATACTGTCTCAAAAACTAACCAACAAGCCAACTAAACAAAAGTATGACTGGCCCCTAAGTACCAGGTCTGATGTTGGCCAGGAATAGCAATAACGAAGCAGACAGGCACACCATTTACCCTCTAATCCACTCATCCAAACTGAAAAACAAATGTGTTTTGTTTCAGTTTTTTCTCTATTCAACTTGATAATGCTTTGCAGAGGATTCTGAACTTTAAGGGTTTTGAAATGATTTGCATTTTCTAGGGAGACCTTTTTGTTTAAAAAACTTGCCACTACTTTGATTACAATCGGGAGTAATGGCATTCATTGTTAAGGACTATGGGGTGCAATTAGTCCATTCAGCCTTTAAAGAAAGGAAATGCAGAGTTCGCCCTGGGTCAGAACAACATGCTTTTCTGTTTTTGTCCAAGACCAAACCCGGAGCATCTCAGCTGAGGAAGCTGTTGCTTCTACCAGTGATTGAGAACACGGTTGGGGGGTTTCAGTGAAAAGCCTTGGACTCTTGGACTAACTGCAATAGAGAAACTAATTGTAATATATATGAGAATGAGTTTCTAACAGGGACTTGTGGAATTTAATAAAGAAGGAATAGAAAAGACTTAACAATACTGGAATACAAAATAAAGACCAAACTGGGGCTTGTTTAATAGGAATGCAGAGCCATGCCTGTGTTTTCTACTTGACTTCATGGAGGCTGAGGTTTTTCTTATAACTTCCTGAAAGAAAGATGATCTTAAGCTAAATGAACAGGATGTCAAGATGCCCGTAGGATGTTACAATAGGTGGCTGAGTGAATTTTAATTCAACTTGCACTTAAAATACTACATTAATTCTTTATAAACAATACCCATAATAGCACAAAACCTTTCAGGTTTCATTTTGGTTATTTTGGAGAACTGTGAGTCATGCACACCATCAACAACAACAGTAATAAAAACCAGGAAGTAAGATTATGGAAGACGTGTTGGTTTCAGAAATGTCATTGTGAGGCTGGCAAGATGGCTCAGTGGGTACAGGTACTTGCTGGGAGCATGGTACCCGAAATAGGATGCCTGGAATCCACAGAAGGGTGACAGGAGACAACTGGCCCCACAGAGCTGTCCACTGACCACCACACTCACACCATGGCTTGAATACCCTCCACCCTACCCACCCCCCACGTGAGTGTACACACAATAATACTAAAAAAATTGAAAAATCTTGGTTGTTGTCTAGATTTATTCTGTGTGATTGGGAAAATAGTTTCTAGGGCTAAATGATTCCTGGAGTTAAATGAAAAGGAAAACATTAACTTCAGCCAGTCTCTGACTGAATATTACTTCTGTGAAAAGATGAATCTTCTGTAGACCCTGATTTTGTTCATTATTGCTTTTGTTTTTCAAAATGTTACCACTTTTCTTTGAGCAGACTTCTTCCTGCTGAGGATATAATCATATCCTTTTAAGCTGAAGCAAAATCTTGGGTGTCTTTCTTAGGTCCTTCCTTGGCATATTAGAAGGTAGATGTGCTGACTGGCTTTATGTCAACTTGACACAACCAGAGGCATGTTTGAAGAGGAATCTTCACGGGAAGGAACCAAGAACCCCAACTCCTCTTCTGTCTCCTTTGAAATCACCTGATACTAGTGGGGGGCAGGTAAGCTCAGCAGTGGTCCTTTGGGTTCCATGAGGTCAGGGCAATTCACAGGAATCTCACCAGACCTTGCAAGCCACCAACTCCTGACAAGTACCTGTCACTCCATGAAGGGCTTTTCGCTGGGACCCTGAGACTGCTTGGACATGGTACTCTACCAGTGAAGAGGGTCTTGTGCTCCTTCACCCTGTGGGAAGGAGCCTTGTGATTGACAACCTGCACACCTCCTTTAAAGGGTCCTCCCAGATGCTCCAGGGACTGGCCACATTCCTCTCTAAGGCTGTCTGTCAGCCTGGCCTGAATCCCTGGAAGTTACAAGTTAACCACAGTAGGACCTTCTCCCAACCCTCACCTCAGACACCAGTCCTGTGCTAAAAAGCCCAGCTGGGGGCATTCAGGGTCACAAGCTCTGGGCAGCAGTGGGATGCCCATAGGTAACACTCTGCTCTAGACTGGAAACACAACCACCCCATTTGGAGTCTCGGTCCTATGGTAAGATGAATACAGACAGATGTCTTCCTGACCCCAAAGTGTTCACACCCTAACTCTGAGCAGTTTGCTCTATATGGGTAGGGGACTTTTCAGGTGTGACTATGTTAAGGCTCTTTATCTAGGGACAGTCTCCTAGATTATCCAGCCAGAGCCTTAAAAGTAGAGAGAAAGGATGACAGGAAAGAAACTCAGAGCAGTGAAACATAAGGAGGGCTCTTCTGGACAGCCAGGCACATTCTCCAGGAGAGGACAATGGAAAAGATAAACAGATGAAGAACCTTCAGAACTGAACGCTCCTCTACCGACACCTTATGTTTAGTCCAGGGAGACCCGTGTTGGAACCCAGTAGTCAGTTCCTGTTATTTAAGCTGCTGAGCTTGTGGTCATTTGTCAGGGCAACACTTGTTGTGGAATATTATTTTAAGACGTGTTACATTTGTTTATGCTGTGGAACATTTGTTTTAATGATGCAAAGATGTGTTGCCTTTTTTATGTTATATTTGTTTAACTCTGTAAAGCTGTATTACTTTGCCTGTCTAAAACACCTGATTGGTCTAATAAAGAGCTGAACAGCCAATAGCAAGGCAAGAAAAAGAATAGGCAGAGCTGGCAGGCAGACAGAATAAAAAGGAGGAGAAGTCTGGAAAGGAAGATCTAGGTTCAAGAGAAGGAAGAGGACTCCAGGGGCCAGCCACCCAGCTCCACAGCAAGCCACAGAGTAAGAAGTAAAGAAAAGTGTATAGGATAAAGATAAAAGCCCAGAGGCAAAAGATAGATGGGATAATTTAAGTTAAGAAAAGCTGGCTAGAAACAAGCCAAGCTAAGGCCAGGCATTCATAAGAATAAGTCTCCATGTATTTGTTTGAGAGCTGGATAACAGCCCCCCCAAAGAGTCAAAGAGTAAAAAATTACCAACTACAAACACTTGTGTTCATTCAAAGGGAATTTCTAAACTTGTTACAAAACAACTTGCGAACTTTGTGTAGACTTGAAGGCCTGGTATCACCAGCAGACTGCTGCTGGCTTCATCTGTGAGCCAAAGCAGTGTGAGGCCTTCCCCAGCACCATGGACTTGGACTTCCCAGTCACCAGAACTGTGGGCCAATGAAAAATTTGTTTTATGTGGGTTTTTTTTGGTTACATTTTTGTAGGGTCTCACTTTGCAGCCTTGATTGGCCTTAAAATTGTGATTTTCCTTCCTCAGTCTCCCAGTTATTCAGATTTTATGCATGTCTCACTGTGCCTAGATTCAAAATAAACTTATCTTCTTATGAATCACTCAGTTTCTGGTATTTTGCTATAAGCAAAGTAGTTTCCCAGATCCATAAAACTCATTTAATAAATGTACCTGCTTCTCTCTTGCTAATGTAATTTATTATAGACAACTCAACCTTGGGCTTAGGATGAGTAGATACAGATGTTTTTCTACCCTATCATACTTTGAAACATCATTTCAGGAAGCATGTAAGAACTTTCATGTGAATTATTCTGCTTGGCTGTACATGTCCAGGGTATTGAACAAAGAAGAAAACTGGGAATGATGGGAAGAGGATATTAACCCAGGCATCCATATGTCCCAGAGTTGGACATGTTTATTTCTCCCACAGTTTTTGAGTTTTCACTGGGGCATTCTGCCAACACCTTTTCCTTTCTGGGAAGTTGGCTGTTTTTCTTTGACTTTTCAGTGTGTATGTGTGTGCACGTGTGTGTACATGTTCAAGGGAGGTCCATGTGTGTGCAGGTTCATGTACATATCTGTGTGTGGAGACTGGAAGAACCTCAGGCATCAGCCTAAAGAATAGCATTCAGCTTCTTTAAGACAGGGTCTCTTTGGCCTGAAGCTCACCAGTTAAGCTCTGTGGGACAGAAGGGTCATTTGGCCAGGGCTGGAATGGCAATCAAGTGCCATCACACCATCACACCCAGAATTTTTCTTCTTCTTCTTCTTCTTCTTCTTCTTCTTCTTCTTCTTCTTCTTCTTCTTCTTCTTCTTCTTCTTCTTCTTTTTCTTCTTCTTCTTCTCCTTTTAACTTTTATTGATTCTTTGTGAATGTCACCTCATGCCTCTTGATTCCACCCATCTCCCCATCCCCCACATCCACCCCCCGCCCTTGCAACCTCTCCCTCAAAACAAAATAGAATTTAAAAGGAAAACCAAAAAGCAAACAAACAAAACAAAACAAACAAAAACAACAAAACCCCCAAACAACAATAAACAACAAAAAAGAAGAATCTCGTCATGGATGTTGTAGTGTGGCCTGTTGAGTCACACATCAGAGTTCACCCTTTAGTCTCTGCATCTTTACTTGCAAGTGTTCATTGCCATGAGTCACTGGTCTGGCACAAAGGCTTCGGATTCTGCTACACCATCGATAATGGGCTCTCACTGGGGCTCCTCTTGGATATCCTGTTGCCCTGTGTCATGGAGATCCTGCACCTTTGGATCTGTACGTTTGTCCCCTTCACGTGCTCCAACAGTTCATAGATGAAGTGGATATTGGGGTGGCCCAACTCATAGGCCTGGTTCTGGACTGGGTGGTAGCTGGGTTGCTCAGCCTGCCAGCTCTCCCTCATCGTCACTACCCGGGTGAGCTCTACTGCACTGCCTCGGCCAGCTCACCCAATGCAGCCTGCTGCAAGGAGCGGGGCCAGTTCTCCTGCTCTCGGGTCCTCAGATCCCACACTCACACCACCAGGGCCAGCTCTACTGTTTGCCCAGGAGAGGTGTGCAGCCCTGTCTCTCTCAATTGTTGTAGAGGACACAAAAGGGGATCATACCCAGAATTCTTATTTGGGCTCTGAGGATCAAACTCAGGTCATCATTTTTGACTGATAAGTGGGTGAATTAGCATGTAAGAACCATGAAAAGAAAAATACCCAATAAACTGCATCCAATTGCTCATAGAAGAAGCCAGCCAGCTGCTATCTGCTTGGGGTTCTGGGATGGAGCATTGGGGGTCACTAAAAGAACCACTGCTCACTTCAATTTTTTGAGCAATACTGACCCTATTAAGTGACCATAATGTTCATAAATACTTTATTACATCGCACAACTAATTACACAAAACAGCATCTGATTTCTTCATTAATTATGTGAAATTCGGGAAATTTCTCTTTAGATATTATAACCGAAGACAATGAAATCCTGTCACTTCCCCTCTGTCAAGGAACAAGATATTTACCAGTCCATTCTTGCTTCAGCCTCCCAAGGAGAACTCAAAACTTGCCAGATTCAAATGTTGTTAGATGAAGCAATTTAGAAACTCCAAGGAAGGCCACTTCATAGTTACCCCTGGGAAGTTCACCTTCGGTAAGGCTATTTAAAGCTAAAAACCACAAGTCTAAAGATAGAAATAGGATGTGGTGCTATCTACTTTTTGTAGCTCAGCTGGTGACAGATTTGCTGCCTCTCTGTCCAATTCTCCCACAGCTTGACCCTTCTCCACTGGGGCTTAGTGATTAGTAATACCCCTAATTGTGTTTCCTCTCTTCCTCACAGCTGGTAAGAACAGTGATGTATACCACAAAGAGACACTGAACTCGGCTCTAAGGACAGAAAGGATGGAGGTGTTGGGCCCTGACTTCTTCCTGCACAGTGGGACAACAGCTCAGGCCAGCCCAATGATCATTCCCAGGGCACACTGTGATGGTGACTCAGCTCTTAGCAGAGAAGCCATCCCAGAGCTCTAATCTTTGATCCAAGCTTTTCCCATCTGCCTCATAGACTCGGGCTGGTGAGCTCATGAACCAATGAGATATGTTCCCTTAACTGCTGATAGGGGATGATCTAAGAGCTCAAGAACTCCAAACACCTTTCAGGCCATGGAAAGCTGTGACTTCCCAGGGCAATGCATCAGTTCTGGTGTGCACTAGGAGCTAAGACTACCCTGATGATGTCTGACTCAGGGGCTGTGATAGAATCTAATCAAATAGGGAAGTGTTGGGGAGGAGAGAGAGGGGCAATGGGATAACTTTGATTTAGCTTTGATTTACAAACTGATTTTTATGTCATTTTAAAATAATTTAGTAACTCCAAAAAGCTAGAGTGAACTTATCTGGCTTCGTAAATTATTGAAAGTTGTTTGTTGTTTCTCTCAACATTGACTCTTTGGAGGAAATGAGAGGAGAGGAGAGGTGAGGACAGCATCCCGCAGCAGGTTGCCTTGAACCTGTCAAAGGTGAGGATCCAAGGCTTCCAGGGACTGTTGCCAGGGAGATGCCTGCCAGATGCACATTGATTATTCAATGTGTTGACAGTGTATCGTAGGAAAAAATGTGTCAGACTCTTGTGTCTCTTTGGTGTAGAGTTTATTGAAGATTTCACAGGATAGACTTGGAAAAGTTACTTTGTATAGCCTTCTAGGTTCAATTTTAAAATGTTCTATTTTAAGATATAAAAAGTGTGGTGATACTTATACGTATACATATTCAGAGGTTGTAAAAAAAAATGAAATTCTGCTGTTTGGAACAAGTGAGAACCTGGGAAGAAATAAAATATTATTATCTGGAAATAATATGATCACCCATCCAGAAAATACAATCCTATTAACAGACAGTAAACGAGAGTATCTGAGATAATGAGTATAGCAAAATAATACAAGAGGTGTGAGTAAAACTCAAATAAGATGCCGTTCAGCAGAGCAACAAAACTCTACACTACCTGAGATTTCACTTACCAAAAAATGCATTGACATTATGGAGAAAACTGTAAAACTCTAGTAAAGAAAAATAGAAAGTAAATTGTACAAATAGAATGCTTAGATAAACTTGAATATGAAGACTTAATATTTAACATTTGTAGGAAAAAGACTGTGCAGACTATAAAATCCCAATAAAAATTCAAGCTGAATATTTTTTTAAATTTAAATTCATTCAAAGTTTATATGAAAATACAAAAGTTCAGAAATAGCTAAGCCAACTGAAAACCAGAAAGCTAATATTAATGAAATACAGTAGCTCTTTCACGGACGCACATTAAATTAATGTCATAGAATAGGAAACTCGGATTTGGGAAGTCTGTGTACAGTACAGATGGCACCTGTCTTGGCTTGGGCTCTGTGTGGCTGTGATGAAATACTGACCAAAAACAACCCGAGAAGAGGAACAGGTTTAACCGGTTCGTGTGGTTACCTAGTTCTCTGCAGAGCGGTCGTTGGGGGTCTTTTTCTCAACATGTTTTTGGCGTTCAGTTTGTCATAAATCTTCTGGCTGAAGCAGTGGATTTATTTCTGAGTCTTCTATCCTTTCATCTGTGTGTCTGTTTTTGTGCCGCAGTGTGTTTATGACTTTGGCTTTACATGTAATCTGGAGTCAGGGATGGTGATGGCGCCAGCATCCCTTTTTCTGCTCATGATTGCTTTGGCTATTTGGAGTCCTTTGCACGTCCACATGAATTTTTTCCTCATTCTGTGAAGAATGTCATTGAAATTTTGATGGAGGCTGAACTAAATCTGCAGATGTCACCTTGAGTAACACAGCCGTGTACTAACTTTGATGACCATGGGGAGCCTGTTCGCATGGTTTGCCTCCTAGGTTAGGATTAGCCGTAGGTTGGTTGGTTTGCTTTTGAGGTTATTAAGAATGGGGTTCTCCCGTATTTCCCAGCATGTTTGTTATGGGTGACCAGGAAAACCGCTGATTTTGTATCTTCTGCTTTGCTGAAAATCTTGGTTCTCAGAGCTTTCTGGTTGACTTTAGGGTCTTTTAAATGTAGGATAGCGTTAACATATACAGAGGGGTGGGCTTCTTCCTTTCTCAACTGTATCTCACTTATTCCATGCTCTTTCCTTGTTTCTCTGACAAAGACTTAAGTTCCATATTGAATAAGAGTGGAGCAGGGATGACTGTGTCACGTTTCTGACTTTGAAAGGAAGCAGCACGTGCCATTTGATCTTGTTCTTCTGAAAGGCTGGTGCAAGTACAGACCATTCATTTCCAAATGACTTTTGAGAACTTCTCTCCCAGTCTGATAGAGACTGCACTAATTTGGATACTGAAATGTGGTGGCTGTAGGATTACATCGGTGCTCGTCGCTATATTGTATTTTTCCTTGTAAGCCTCTGTAGGGATGTCTCTTCTATGGAGTGCTCCAGGATGCTTTCTTTGGGAGCATCTGGGATCTAGGATCCAAGGACACGTAGGACAGCAGTTGATGCTAGGAGTGAGCATTCATGTAAACATGGGGATGTCGTTCGGCTTTCAACGTGTCACTCATCTAGGGGGGCAGGTTTGGTGTGCCTGTTGTTTCCTTATGTTCCTCTCATCACCAGTGAACTGGACGGCTCTTCTGCACAGCCCCACATCTTCAGTTCTTTCTTTTCTAAATTGCCCACACAATAGCCTGGGTTTGTTTTTCTTACTGCTTTTTTTCTTCTTCTTGATTTGCAGGAGTTTCACGTTGTATATATTAGTCACTTACCATCTTATGACACAGAACATATCTTAATAGCATTTGTATTTTACTAATTGTATTTTTGGCAACTTTTATTTAATTGAGTGATTAATTTTGAAGTAATAAAAGCCATAGTTTTTCTCCTTAGAACACAAAGGTACTTCCTCCAAGTGCTGTATCTCTCACACAGCTATATGATCAATTTAGAGTCTACCTTTGATAATGTTGTTAGGTGGAATCCATTCTTATTTTTCTCTACAGAATTAGTTTTATAAATAAGAAACTGAATGGCCTATTTTTTCTCAATGATTTGTGGCACTCTTATGGCTAATCTTGGCTGTCCACTTGACACTAGGAAGAAGGACCCTCCGTAAAAGAATTGTGCCCACAGACTGGTCCATGGACGTGTCTATGGTGGCATTTTCTTGATTGTTAATTGGCACAGGGGAGCAAGTTCTCTGTGGGTGGTGCCATCCCTGGGTAGGTGGGCCTGCCCTGTAGGAGAGAGGCCGCTGAATTGTGGGCAAGCACACAGAAGAGGAGGCTGCCAGTAAACACTCTTCCATTCCTGATCCTCAGTTAGTCTGTTTCAGCTCCTGACTCCAGTTCCTCCTTGAGTTCATGAGTTGGCTTTGCATTGGCCTACAGTTCTGGTGACTGGGAAGTCCAAGTCCATGGTGCTGGGGAAGGCCTCACACTGCTTTGGCTCACAGATGAAGCCAGCAACAGTCTGCCAGTGAGCCCAGGCCTTCAAGTCTACACAAAGTTCGCAAGTTGTTTTGTAACAAGTTTAGAAATTCCCTTTGAATGAACACAAGTGTTTGTAATTGGTAATTTTTTACTCTTTGACTCTGTGGGGGGGCCTGTCACCCAGCTCCCAAATACATGGAGACTTATTCTTATGAATGCCTGGCCTTAGCTTGGCTTGTTTCTAGCCAGCTTTTCTTAACTCAAATTATCCCATCTACCTTTTGCCTCCAGGCTTTTATCTTTATCCTATACACTTTTCTTTACTTCTTACTCTGTGGCTTGCTGTGGAGCTGGGTGGCTGGCCCCTGGAGTCCTCTTCCTTCTCTTGAACCTAGATCTTCCTTCCCAGACTTCTCCTTCTTTTTATTCTGTCTGCCTGCCAGCTCTGCCTATTCTTTCTCTTGCCTTGCTATTGGCTGTTCAGCTCTTTATTAGACCAATCAGGTGTTTTAGACAGGCAAAGTAATACAGCTTTACAGAGTTAAACAAATATAACATAAAAAAGGCAACACATCTTTTCATCATTAAAACAAATGTTCCACAGCATAAACAAATGTAACACGTCTTAAAATAATATTCCACAACAAGTGTTGCCCTGACAAATGACCACAAGCTCAGCAGCTTAAATAACAGGAACTGACTACTGGGTTCCAACACGGGTCTCCCTGGGCTAAACATAAGGTGTCGGTAGAGGAGCGTTCAGTTCTGAAGGTTCTTCATCTGTTTATCTTTTCCATTGTCCTCTCCTGTGGCTCTTTCCTCTTTCCTCAGTGCTGGCTGTCCAGAAGAGCCCTCCTTATGTTTCACTGCTGTGAGTTTCTTTCCTGTCATCCTTTCTTCTCTCTACTTTTAAGGCTCTGGCTGGATAATCTAGGAGACTGTCCCTAGATAAAGAGCCTTAACATAGTCACACCTGAAAAGTCCCCTACCCATATAGAGCAAACTGCTCAGAGTTAGGATGTGAACACTTTGGGGTCAGGAAGACATCTGTACTCATCTTACCACAGGACCGAGACTCCAAATGGGGTGGTTGTGTTTCCAGTCTAGAGCAGAGTGTTACCTATGGGCATCCCACTGCTGCCCAGAGCTTGTGAACCTGAATGCCCCCAGCTGGGCTTTTTAGCACAGGACTGGTGTCTGAGGTGAGGGTTGGGAGCAGGTCCTACTGTGGTTAACTTGTAACCCCCAGGGATTCAGGCCAGGCTGACAGACAGCCTTAGAGAGGAATGTGGCCAGTCCCTGGAGCATCTGGGAGGACCCTTTAAAGGAGGTGTGCAGGTTGTCAATCACAAGGCTCCTTCCCACAGGGTGAAGGAGCACAAGACCCTCTTCACTGGTAGAGTACCATGTCCAAGCAGTCTCAGGGTCCCAGCGAAAAGCCTTTCATGGAGTGACAGGTACTTGTCAGGAGTTGGTGGCTTGCAAGGTCTGGTGAGATTCCTGTGAATTGCCCTGACCTCAGGGAACCCAAAGGAGCACTGCTGAGAACCTGCCCCTCACTAGTATCAGGTGATTTCAAAGGAGACAGAAGAGGAGTTGGGGTTCTTGGTTCCTTCCCGTGAAGCCTGTGGGCTTCTGATGAAAATTTGCTGCCTTTTGGAGGTAATCTTTGAGCTTAGTCTGTACCCAAGTTTTTCTTTTGGGCCACCAACTAGCTCCCAAATCATGACTTCTAATTAGTTTTGAATGCTCAGCCTAGTATGGGCACGTTTCCTTCTGTACATCTTACTTTCGCTGCCTCTCATGTCTGCTGCCGGGCAGCTGCCTGGCTGGTCCTGGGCATTTTCCTCTCTTTCTCCCTCATTCTCTCCTTTCTTCTTCTCGAGCCTAGATTTCTCCTGTTTATTCTCTCTGCCCACCAGCTCCGCCTATCTTTTCTCTGCCTAGCGGTTGACTTTCAGCTCTTTATTAGACCAATCAGGTACCCTAGGCAGGCAAGGTGAAATGGCAACACATCTTTTCATAACTAAACATATGCAGCATACACAAATGTAATCCACCTTCACATAGTTCAAGTAATATTCCACAGCATGAACAGAGATGTAAGACATCTTTGCCTGGTTAAAATAATATTCCACAACAAGGACCCTCAAGTCCATTTTCATCATAATTTTAATCAACTTGGTCCTTGTCTATATTGCAGTTTCTTTAAAAATGTTTGTCTGAGCATGAACTGAAAGGTGCAGAGTTAGTTCGTTATTAGATACAGCTCTGTGAAGACCCAAGCAAAGCTAAAGATGTTTTCTTTATGCTGAAAGTGTCACTGCAAGGTCATGGGTCCATCCATCCATCCACGGAACTATCATCCAGGTTCAGAACAGTGACAGTCACAAAGGACTGCTTTCTGGGTTTTCTATTTCTTTTCAGATGGCTCTTTGTCAACTTCTTAAACAGCTCTCAGAAGCAATGTGGCATCACTAGATGGATTGATGATGTCCCAGACAGTGTCTGAATTGACCTGTGTGGGACAGAACCGTGTGAAAGCAAGCTTTGCTCTGGCTTCCCTTCGGCTGCGTGAGACCCGTTACCTGGTCTTCCCTCCCCTCTGATGGTCATTCTTCGGCTCTTTGTTTTGTAGCTGTTACTCTTATCCCTTTGCCTGGGTCCACTCTCCTTGGTTAAGGCATCCACTCTGTTGCCTTCTACATTTCTGCACAGCCCACTGGCTGTAACAAGGGTTCTGAAGCTGGGCTGCCTGGTTGGAATGGGAGTTCCACTGATTGGCTGTATGATCTTGGGCATATTCCTTAGCTCTTCAGTGGCTTCTGGTTTGGTCCTCTGTAAAATGAGAACAGAAACAGTTTTCATCTTACAGTGCTGCTGTGCCTGGGAAATATTAAGGATGCTGCAAATTAATTTTAAATGAAAGATAGGGGAGTGAGTGTGAGGATATTTGACATCTTGTGATTGTCAGTGACTGCTGATGGAGAGTGACTTCTCCCTAGACTGTGGTTCTCAATGAGACTCCAGAACATATCAACTCCTAACCCCATTTATAAGATGCCCATCATTGTTACCAAATCATTTCCGGGACCCAGACTTCTCTGTGGAATACAGCCTGCTCTCTAGGGAAGTACAATGCCTGTGAGGGACTGTATGAGTTCTGAGGACGTTCAGGCCAGGATCATGTGATGACTAGAATTTACAAGACATTTCATGTGAGCAATGGCAGCTGGTGCAAGAGAGTAGATATGTTTGAAGGGGCCAACCCAGGTGGGCTCTCAGCAGATGTGAGCTTTGTGTCTCCAGCTGGACACACTTTGTGATCAGTTCTGACGGGAGGAAGAGCTCCTGACCTTTGCCTAAACTCCTGTCATACTAAGTCTGAAGAAAATGATGACACGTTTAATAACTCAGTTCATTTACCTTGGGAAGCACAAATGTTCGTAATTAGCTACCAATTATTCAACATGTGGCTTCTTCTTTCTCCCTTCCTACTGTCTGACTTTTGAAAGCTTTTTGCCATGTCACCAAAATCAAACACATCTGTCTGTGTTAGTCACCTTGTCTGATATTAGTCACCTTGTTTGATGTTGTGCAAAAAAAAAAAAAAAAAAAAAAAAAAAAAAAAAAGGAGAAATTATTTGCTCTGACTCTTGGATTTACAGGGTTGTCTCTAGTCTTTGGCTGTGGTGATTCTGAGCCTATGGTGATGCAGGACCTCACGGTGGTGGGAGCATGTGCCTGAGGCTGCCAACCTCAAGGAAGATGGGAAGCTGAGTGACAGGAGGTGGCTGGGGATCAAGGACAGCCTTCAAAAGCATACTGCAGTAATCTACATCCTCCAATTACGCCGCACTTCCTGAAGTTTCCACTCTAGAGAGTGTTTCTAGATGGAGACCAAGCATCAGAACAGAGCCTATGAGGACCACTTTGTATTAAAGCTACAACACTGTATCACTACATCCAGAAAGGGTTTTAAGAGCTGGGCGGTGGTGGTGCACACCTTTAATCCCAGCACTTGGGAGGCAGAGGCAGGTGGATCTCTGTGAGTTTGAGGCCAGCCTGGGCTACAGAGTGAGTTCCAGTAAAGGCGCAAAGCTACACCGAGAAACCCTGTCTCGAAAAACAAAAAACAAAACAAAACAAAACAACAAAAAGGGTTTTAAGAAACTATAACCACTGGACAAAACACAGAGTCTGGGCCGCAGCACTTGTTTTATAGGTGACCACCACCTTCTTTAGGCCCCCTGTTGATAGGTAGGAAGGCCATTGCAATGGTATTTTGAGGTAGGAGGAAAAATGAGGTTGGCTCTGCAAAGGCAATAAGCTATCATCAAGGGGGCAGGATAGGGAATCAATGACTGAAAATTAATAAGGGAAACATCTGGTATAAGGAGGGATTCTGGATAAACTGACCTCCGTGGGTTCTTGCTGAAGATAGACCAGGAAGATCCTGGGGCATGAGAGAGGGTGAGAAAAACATGGCCACACACCAAGAGCCAGTAGCTAGCCATCAGTGGCACAGGGTTCTTTGGTATAACTGGATTTTGTAGGGAGGTGCACAGATCAGCTCAGGAGAAGGTTTAGTAGGATGACAACAGGTTGGAAGACAGTCTTACTGTGTATCCCCAGGGCCCCCACCAATATGATGGAACCCTAACCCTCAGTGTTTTGAAATGTAGCCTTTTTTGAAGTTTGAATATTCTCAACCATAATAAAATTAAAATAATCCTCCTGGTATGGTCGGGGTCCTTGAGGAAGAGCACTTCCTGGGCTGGTGCCATGCTTTCCTGGGATCCTCTTCAGGTGCTGAGATCTCTCAGAGAGGAATCTTCGGCTCCGGTGCTCACTGTCACCTTGATAGATTGTTCTTGCTGATTGTACTGGACTCACCCAGTGTTTGCATTTCTTTCACAGCACTTACAATCTGAAATCACAATTGCTGATTATTCTCATTATCACCACATTTCCTATGCCAGGCTTCAGTTCTATGGTGTAATTATAATTGTAATCTTAAAAATCTTTGCCGCTGTGTCTCAATATCTGGACAAAGTAGTTTCCACTTCCTTCAGGTCCACACACCCCTGGCTGGTCTTTACATGATTCATTACAATTTGCTCTCTTTGTCCCTTGTCTTCACACATGCTTTCCTAAGATGTCCTTAGTTTGACCCTGTTTTTAAAAATTCATTTGTTTTAATTATGTGTGTATATGTGGGGGTTTGAATAAGAATGGTCCCTAAAGGCTCCTATATTTGAATGCTTACATCAAGGAGTGGCACAATTCACTATGTAAAAAGATTAAGTTAGGAGGTGTGGCCTTGTTGGAGGACACTGGATGTGGGCCTTTTGAGGTTTCAAAAGCCCATGCCAGGTCTAGACTCTCTCCCACTGCTGCTGCCTGAGGATCAGAATGTATAAATCTCATCTACCTCTCCAGCATCATGTCTACCTGTGTGCTGCCATGCTCCTTGCCATGATGATACTAGTCTAAGCCTCTGAAACTGGTCCTACATTTAGCCCCCAGTTAAATACTTTCTTTTTATGAGTTGCCTTGGTCATAGTGTCTCTTCTCCACAATAGAACAGTGGCTAAGACAATATGTGTGACTGTGGTTGTCTGAATGTACACACATTGTACACAGCCTATGGAGACCAGCAAAGGGCATCAGCTCTCTAGAATGAGTTACAGATGGTTGTGAGCCACCATGTGGTTGCTGGGACTGAACAGAGGTCCTTTTCAAGAACAAGGGCTCTTAACTGTTGAGCCATCTCTCCAGACTCATGACCCTATGTTTTGAACTTGGAGTTGGCCATTATGACTCAAACGTAGGACCGCTTCATCCAGGAAGCCTTCCCTAGCGTTTCAGAGCAGAATTGCGAATCCTTTTCCTGTATTTCCGGAGTGTCTTATACTTAATTCTTAGAAGTTGTCATCCATATGACTCACTCTGAGTCCCAGGCAGACCAGCACAAGTGACTCATTCCCCCTGTTTGAGTCCAGTAGGGGAGGCAAATGGGCACTCTTATCAACGGGGGGGCATCGGTTCTGGGTTTAAGACAGAAGACATCAAGTGTGCTTTCCAGTGCTGCGTGAATCTGCACCGTTCCTGAAGATATGTTTGGTAGCTGATTTTCTTAACCCTGAGTGTTACATGGTATCAATCTTTGACTGTTGGTGGGAATCCATCACCTGCTGCTTGCACAAGTGAAGGGTTCCTGTCCTCAGCCTTAAAGATAAAGGTTTACTCTGAGTAGCATTTATTGTCTTTTGCTAACATGTTTTTGCTTTATTCTATCAGGCCCTCGGGATTTCAAGGACAGAAAAAATGCTGATTTCTTCTTAACCAATGGCTTTTTAAATTATTATTAAGCTGAAAGTCTTTGAGACTCTCTGAATCGACTCATCTTCTCCCACTAGTCCCCTGAGAAAGGGATGCTAGACAATGTCAGCAGTGAGAGGGCCTCAGACTATGTGGCAAGAATCCAAACCCAGTAATTACAAGGCCAAGGGCCCCGGGCTTGCTGGATCTCAGACTAGTGACAAGGAGGAAGCAGAGGTTCAGAGAGTCAGGGCGAGAGGTACCCAACTCACATGAATGCCTTGGGTTAACAGGTCACTGCGGGGATGCAAAATACTGCTTTAATTCTGCCCTGAATGCTGAACTTTCTCTGAGAATAGCATTTAAATTACATTTTAAAAATGGAGGGAGAAAAGGAGCTGACAGCCAAGGATGTTTGTGTTTAAGTGCATTTTATCAGACACTCTGTAAATTCTGGGGCCGTTCAAAGTGCTGCTTAATGAGCACCAGGGTTTTCCTGGAGAGAGGAATATTTTTTCATCGAACTCACTACTCCCTCAGGGGTTGAAGTGGATTTGGTTTTTATGAACAGTTATGACTTTTTCATAAGGTGTGCTTTGCTTTCACCCAGGATGGCATAATTCATACACGAAGGGGTAATTACCTTTTCCAGGAATAACCCCCCTTTCCTGGCAGCCACAAGTCCCACTGAAACTGGATTAAGTCTGTGTGCATCGCTAATGCGATTGATTGTTATTTTGTCTATCCACAGTAAACATCAGCAATTCCTTCACCATGGACAGTGAAAGAGGAGAGAGAGATGCAGAAGGAAGGAATAGATGGCAGAGTGATGTTCAGTAGAACTCTCCTAAGGCAGCGTCTCTGATACCTACCAATCCTGTGGTGCTTTGGGGAGGAATGGAGGAGACGGCTCACCTTTCATTAGTCGGCCATCTTTATAGAAGCAGCCGTGTCCATAGAGGTTTGCTCAGAATGGTCAACGTCTCCTTCCTAGTGTTGATAGCCAGTGGGCTGAACTCAGTCCTCCTCCCTCCCCGCTTCACTTCCCTCATCCACAAAAACTAAATTAGACAATTTAATCTATTGTCATTGCACCGCGGGACTCTTTCTTAGCTTGGTAGACATGTTAAGTGCTGAGTTGCCTGTCTGACACCCACCTGCAGGTTCCTGTGACAGAGTACCTCGGCAGCACTTTCTTCTAGGATAAGGAAGCGGGTGGCCAGAGATCCCATTGACCCTCACTCCTCCCTTCTGAGGTCTGAGGTTGGCTTATGGGAAAGATGGCACATTCTCTGGCATGGGACACAAGCAGCCAACATTAATCAAATGATATTTTGGGAATAATATTCTGGCAGCGGAAACTGAACGCAGGGAGTGAATTAGCAGCTGGTTAGAGCAATTTGGTCCTATATTGGCCTCAACTGCAAAGGCGTTTTGCCAGGACTATTATTTAGAGAGACTGAATGAGAAACATACAGTGAGCCTATTGAGAGGCAAGGCCTGTGCCAGATGCCTTACACACCCAAGTTCACCCAGGCATAAAATAATTCCTGTTCTCTCTCAGGGTGCTCATACTTTTCTACTTTAGCACTTTCCACAACTGGTCATATTATATTTTCATTTGTAAAGTTACTTCTTGTTGTCTGTGTGTTTGTGTTCGAGACAGGGTCTTGCTACGACAATACCAAGAGGGTCCAGAACTCACTATACAGTCCAGGCTGACCTTAAACTCACAATCCTCTTGCCTCAACCTCCTGAGTGCTGGGATTAGAGGCATGAACCATCACATTCCAATATAAGATCAGTTGTTTTCAGGGTAGCCTCTATCCACCAAGTGCCTGGACTTCATATTTAAAAAGTTTGTGAATGAATGTTCTAGTTGGGACTTTTATGGGACCTAGTTTAGTAAAAAATAAAAAAAAAACTAGCAGAACTATAGAAACAATCATGACAGAAAAGGTGGTTGGCTCTGGGATCCTTGGCAGCCACATTGTCGTGTGGGACCTCATCCTTTAATGGGCATTCGTTCCCCATGGTTCTGCACTAGTCCCTGTTCAGAGTGTGGAAGAGGGATTCTGATTGGCCCACCATGAGTGACTTGGGCATCTGATCATGAACTGATCAGCTATATAATAGTATGTGTCTATACAGGGATCTTCCCCTTGGGCAGCGAGGCAGGTAGTGCTCAGAGAGAGCGATTACTGGAAGGTAACCCAAATGGTGCTCATCACGACACAGTGTTGGAAGGACTATTGTGTGTAGGCATGTTTTGGAATCCCATTCCTCACTTGCAGAGAAAGGACCATGACAGCGCTAACCACCCAAATGGATGTGTTGAACATGGAAATGCATGTAAGACACTGAGCACAGTGACTGGCACCCGGAGCACCTGGTCATCAGCTGGCACTGGAAGAGGTGGGTAGCTGCCAGGACTTGCCCTTCTTCTCTGAGTAGAAGAAAGAATCCCATAAAGACCTTAGGGTGACTCGCTTCTGAGAGAGATCAGGACTGATTACAATGAAACATTTCAAATTCAGGGAGTCATGGTTTCAGTAAAGCCAGAGTGTTCATGACGTCATTTGATCCCCACTTCTAGCATGTCATTGAGAGAACAAAGCAAATTTAACATTGGTATTCATATAGACATTAAAGAAAAATCATTCCTGCACTTGTTAGTTCTACTGGGCGTGAAGGCAAGAGATTCCATTTCTAGGTTAGTGTCTCTTCACCTCAGGCAGTCCTGGAGCCTGGTACCCACTGGCCTGTGCTAAGAAAACAACCGTGAGCCAAGCCATTCAGCCGTTGAAGGGTGCTACCCAATGACTTTTGAAGGATAAGGTGGAATTCTTCTGTTGTGGGATGTCCTATATGCTGTAAAAATATGTTGCTATGATTGATTGATAAATAAAATACTAATTGACCAGTAGCCAGGCACGAAGTATAGGTGGGACTAGCAGAGAGGAGAATTGGGGGAACAGGAAGGCAGAAGGAGGAGACGCCAGCCTGCCGTCCAGGGAGCAGCATCATGTAAAGTCAGCAGGTAAAGCTACGGAACATGTGGCGACATATAGATTAACAGAAATAGGCTGAGTTTAAGTGTAAGAGCTAGACAATGGTAGGCCTGAGCTAATGGCCGAGCAGTTTAAATAATATAAGTGTCTCTGTGTTTATTTTATAAGTGGGCTATAGGACTGCTGGGGCTTGGCAGGCCCTGGAGAGAAACTCTCTAGCTACACTCTTCTAGTCTTTAGGGAGATCTGGCTGTTAGCTATGCTTGTGAGCCTCCCTAAACCAAATGCCAACTTCTAAACACAGCTTCTTTTAAAGAAAGGTGACACATTTCTGGGTGGTCCAATGCTTTGATGTGCATTAGGGGGTGTCTTTAGGGGTTCAGTCTAGTCTGTGTGCTCAGTTCTCTCAATGATTCTTTAAGTGTGAAATAACCTGGGATACACATTTTTCTGCTTTACTGGGTGGTGGTGGGAAGAACGCAATTGAAAGTCTCACTACAGTGTTTAAAGCTACAGGAATTATGACCATGTATTAGTATGAAGATAGAAAAATACCAGGATGGGTTAGAATATGGAGCCTCCAGACAAACCAAGACACGTGCGGAAGTTTGTTTGGGGACAAAGATGATACTTTAAAACAGCGGGGAAACAACTTTTCATATAAATGGGTCTACTGATTATACAGATGAAGAAAGAGAGTCTTGGTTACTGATACCAACCTAAAACCAGGTGAGCCATCGAAGTAAATATGAAGGTTTGTGCAGGAAGGCATTTCCTTGGGTTCTGATAGGAAAGATTCTTAGCTGGGAATAGTGGTGTTTGCCTGCAATTCCAGCACCCGGGAAGCTGAAACAAGAATGGCACTGAGTCTGAGGCCAGCCTGGGCTACGGAGTGAATTCAAGGCTTACGTTTCAGATGGAAATTTGCAGTCGAGCTCTAACTAGAGTCACATAAGGCAAATTGGAAAACCACATTAGACTCCTGGCTCCCCCGTTCAGCCTTTTCTCTGCTACTCTTTAGAACGGGGGCCCTCTATCACAGACATTGCAAGCCAGTGGACATCCACAGCCTGCTTCTCTTCCGTACAACTCAGTTCAAGCATCCCGAGAACGCTGCGTGGGTCCAACCGTAATTCTGATGGAACCCTTGCTGTAATGTCTTCAGACAGGGAGTTTTGAGGTTTTATCTTCCCATTGAGACATGTAGAGACACTGTAGCAGGAGGTTGGAGTAACAGTTGAACAAGCCAGTTTCTGGCATGAGCTGCGTGAAATATTGTCAATGTTCATTCTAATGTGGCTGTTCAATCTGTACTGCCGGTAGCAATATATGAGATTAGCTGTGGTTTCACATCCTTGCCAATGTTTAGCAATGCTCGATTTTTATTTGGAAAAGCAATCTTAGTATTATTGTAATTAGTAGTTATATAAATAGCCACGGTGTTTAGTATGCTTTTACATATGTATAATCCATTCAGGCATACGTAGTGTTTTCAGATAAGCTTATTTTTTTTTCCTGCACGTTTTCCATTAGTTTTGTTTCTGTTTAGGATTCTCTGTGTATTTGATAATGATACTTTGTTGGCTCTATTTTATTTTTCTGGAAAATTACCTTGGCTACTTTGAGTCTTTGTACTTTTGCATTTCCATCAAGCTTTTAGATATATTTATATTCCCACCACAAATCTGATGTGATTTTTTTTTCACTTAGTCCATAGATTAAAACTGGGAGTAATTGAAATCTCCACAACATTTAGTTTTCAAATCTAGGCATATGATAATTCCTTCCATTTATTGGGGTTTTGTTAGTACTTCTCAATAAAATTTACAATTTTATTCCTTTTCACAATTTAAGGTTGAAATGTAGAAGTAAAATGAATTTATTTTATATGCAGAAGCTCTATTATTGAATGAACTATTATCAGTATAATTTAGACTATTATGAATTTTGTATGAACACAGTCATATTGTTCAATAATAACAGCCTTGTACTTCCAGTACTGTGATATTTTCCCATGGTGCTCTATGTCTCTTAGTCTTTGTCTTCATTTTCTCTCATTATACTTGGTAATATTTTTGACCACTTTGGAATTCACTAAGTTTTATTTAGCTATATCTAATCTGATGTAAAAGCTACTTATTGTGATTTTAATTCCAATTACTTCAATTTCCTTCTTAGAAGTTTCATTTTCAAGTTTCCTGATTACTTCATTATAATTTTCAAATTTCTTGAAAATATTTTCAAGCGTCTCACATTTTAAACAGAACAGACTTTTAAAAATTGTGTTTGGTAATGCCTTTATTGTGCATAATTTTTTAGTCTGATTATAATGCTTATTTTTTATGTTGTATCTGCTCCCAGTTAGGTAAAAACAAGTCTGGCATTATTTCAAGTAAGAACGTGTTGTATGCTTTATAAGGACTGTTTGTTAGGCTATTTTGCTGTATAATTTCAGGAAATGGGTTCTATCCTTTCAAGGGGGTCATAAATTACATCTAGGTCCAAGTGAAAATTACCCAGCTAAAATGTATGGCTTTCAGCATAGGGGAGGATTCATTCTTATGTTGGGTCCTGCTCCATAATTACTGCAATGACCCATTTTCAAAAATAAGCTAGTCAAAAGAGGTTTTATCAGGTGGAATCAGAGTGGTCCTCCGTATCAGGAAGCCATTCCTGGAACACCCCTGAAACATCTGCATACAAATAAAATCAATATAAACTGAGACATTATTTTCGTGTGTGTGTGTGTGTGTGTGTGTGTGTGTGTGTGTGTGTGTCTGTGTCTGTGTCTGTGTCAGTAAAATTTCCACTTGGTGAAAATAACTCTTATTAGCCTGGACAAATTAATAAATTGCCCCTAGACTTTAATGCTACTGTGCCATGTTTATTACCAGACTCAACTAAAGTTTAATGAAGACCTGCTAATATTTTCCCAATAGTGACATGAAAATTTAATTTTAAGCATGCATGAAAATGAAAAGAATTTTATTGTGAATAAAGTGTACCGACCACTTAGATTCCACATTTACTATTTTAGAGAAACTATTACGCAGCCTTCTGTAACATCCACCTCTTGTTTTGCATTTCCAGACCTGTCTTAGTTATGATGCATTTCAAAGTTCACTGAAGACATTAATATATTTTACCTCTAAGTATTGCAGTAGGCATATCATTAAACAGAGTTCAGTATTTATTTAGTTACTTCTTGAGGTAAATTTTATATTTATTTTGTGACATTCACAAATCACAAATGTGATAGTTAGTGATTTTTTCCCTTTGTCTTTGAAGCAGGATCTCTCTGTGTGACCCCAGGTACTGTGGAATTTAATATGTCGTCCAGGCTGGACTTGTACTCATGATCCTCTTGTCTTAGCTTCCTGAGTGCTGGGATTACAGACTGGCAGTACTAGGTTCAGTTTTCATGAGTGCTGGTTAATATCCCAGCCTGTATTAGAAGAAGAGCATTGCCATAGCTTGGAAAGCCCCCTCAGAACCTTTCTCAGTCATTTCCTGGGACCTCTCAGAGACTAGCACTCTTCTTGCCCAAAAAAAAACTTGTACAAATGGATTCATACTATATAAAGTCTTTTAAGAAAATGTTTTACTTTGGAATAATTACAGTTTCTAAGAGGGAAGAAATAACATGGAGAAATTCAGTGTATAGATATTCCTTGACTTGTGATGAGATTATCCCAATAAACCCACTGCAAAGTAAATCTTGGTATCTTCTTAAAATCAGTATTTGTCTCTATCATTGAAATAAAGGCATCCTTCAAGAAGACTGACTTCAGCATGGTCTATGATTCTTTGGATTATGCAAAGGACTAAACACAGGACTTGGAAGACATGACTTTTAACAGAAGAAAAAGACTTCCAGGAAACAGGGAAAGGAACACAAGAACAGGGTGAGAAAGGACAGGGGACTGCAGAGGACAGTGTTGATGCTGGCAAAAATGACTGAATGCAGACTGATTCAGCCAAAGGAGTGGACTTTTTTCCCTGACGTGATCACTGTGATGTCCGGATTCCTGAGAGGACAAATAAACCAAAAGCTTGCGCATGCCTGGAAAGAGCCATTCTTAGAGATGTGTAGTGTGTCTCACTGCAGGTTTAACTGACATTGCCACAGTTCTCAATGGTGCCAAGCACTTTCCTGTGCTTCTTTGTTATCTGTATAACCCCGTTCAGTAAAATATCTTCATATTTTTCAACCATTTTTTTTTTTTTTGGTTTTTCGAGACAGGGTTTCTCTGTGTAGCTTTGCGCCTTTCCTGGAACTCGCTTTGGAGACCAGGCTGGCCTCGAACTCACAGAGATCCGCCTGGCTCTGCCTCCCGAGTGCTGGGATTAAAGGCGTGCGCCACCACCGCCCGGCTCTTTTCAACCATTTTTAAGCTGACTTTAACAAAACCAAATAGTGACTTCTGATCGTTCTTCACTCAAGATACAGCTCCTTGGTTGGCAGTTTGCAAATAATTTCTTCCATGTGTAGGCTGCCATTTCATTTTTTTCATAGAGTATTTCACAGAGTGAACTTTAAAAAAAGTAAGTTTTACTGAAATAGAATCCATAAAGTGTATGTTAAAGTTAATGCTAAAGCCCATTCACAGATAGGTGTAGCTATTGCCACAGTCTATTACAGACATTCTGGACTCCAAACAAACTCCCCTCCAGCTCACACTTTAGTCTACAAAGCAATCACAATCTATTCTCCTCTTCTCCAGACTCCCCTCTTCTGGACCTGCATGAGTGGAATCATACACCATGTAGACATTGTGCCTAGCTTCTTTCATTTAGCATAATGTTATCATTTGTCTAAGCTGCAGCACGTGTCTTCGTGGCTGGGTAACGGCCCATTCTATGGTTGTGTCACATTTTTTAAATCCACATATATATTGATGAGCATTTGGATTATTTTCTCCTTTTGGTTATTATGAGCAAGGTATTTTTGCTTTTTATGGAGTAGTTACAAATAATATTTAAATACTTTTCTTTTTTGGTTATAAGATCTGTCAAATTTATTCACATTATTGAACATCTGTCATATTCCTGCCTCTGAGCCTACATCATGAAAAAAATGCAGTTATTACTCTTATTGATCTTGTATTCTAAACCTGTAATCATCAATAACCATGTTTTTAATAAAGTTTTATTGAAATCTTCCTGTGCTCACTTGTTTACATATTGTCTAAGCCTGCTTTGATGTTATGGCTGAGTTGAGTTGTGACAGAGACTGAAAGACTTTCAAAACCTTGAACATTTTTCTTTGACCTTTTACAGAAAGTGATTTCTGGTCTGTTTTATACTACCCCAAAGTATTATATTGAATTTAATAATTTTCATTTTACAAGCTCATATGAGTATATAGAAATGCACGTTATTAAAGGAAAGCCAGATTGAAATATTTTTGTGTTGTTTTGTGTTAATATTATAGGTTAAGGTTGAAAAAGTATTTTTCTTTCAGAAGAGCTATTTTAGATTTGTTATTGAAGTTGCTGCTCAAAATCTTACTCATTTATTAATATAAATTCCCCATGATATTTGGTAGCATTTTGAAAGGAATTTATTTAATTCTTATGTTTTGAGAGATACTGGACAGTGGGAAATAGACAATGAATTGGCAGATTGTATATAATCTTCATTTTTTCCTTGGGGCCACTTGAATTTATTTTTTGTTAAGGACAGAGGCCAAGTGGTGAAGACAAGCAGGGTTGTCGGGCAATGAACAGGGAATAGAACAAGGCGTTATAGATTAGGCAGTATGCTCAGGGTAAAACCCAGTGGCATATTCTGGAGGAATTATGTTTTCCCCCATTTTATTAGTGTATATTAATTGTAAAAAAGAATGGGTTTAGTTATGATACTTTCTGAAAAGAATTTTAAAATATGTATTGTTTTTCTTTTAAGGATACACCACTCCCTGTAGGGACCATGAAACGAAAAACAGAGGTTCCACCAATCAGAGCTCAATTTGTCAAGTTGCTCAAGCAATTCTTTAGTCTGTATTGGATTTGGGTATCACTGATACTATCCTCAACCAGCTATTGGGTGTGTGGAAACTGATGGTAACCCTTCTGCCCCAAATTTGCTTCTTATTTTTCAACGTAAAATTCAGTTCAGTTTGCTATTGCTGTGCTCTTAATAATTAGACTCCCCCAGGTTTTCAGCACACCCCAGTCAGCCATCATGAACCTCAACTTCCCTCATTCCCTCTTGGTGTGCCCAACCCAACCCAAATATGAAGTGCAAAACCAGGAGAGGAGATGTCTGTGTTCTCCTTCCGGATGAATTTATGTGGTATAATTGATTAGGAAACAATGTTTTCAGTTCCATTTTACTGCATGCATCAGAGTAATTTCCTGTCAACTACAGTGATGTTAGTCACTTCACTATGCCTTAGTACAACTATCTAGGGACAAATGAGGCATCTGAGAGACAAATTGTTCATCTCATCTGAAATCAGTTTGTGTCTGACTCACTTGCTGTAGGTTTCTATTGTATCAAAATAAAGATTCTTTATTTTAATAAGATAAAAAATTCACTTTAGGGATGCTGATGGGGGATGCTGATGGGGGATGCTGATGGGGGATGCTGATGGAGGATGCTGGTGGGGGATGCTGATGGGGGATGCTGATGGGGGATGCTGATGGAGGATGCTGGTGGGGGATGCTGATGGAGGATTCTGGTGGGGGATGCTGATGGGGGATGCTGATCTATAGTCTCACAGTCAAGAGCCAGCCTCAGACTTATGTCAAAGTTCATAGTATTTTCGGTTTTGAATTCATCTCTCATCCTTTGCATTCCCAGGTGATGCTCTGACTGGCTGTGGTAGCACCTGCGCTTCAAGTGATTTTTTTTTTTAACCAAGTGGCAGCTGGAGTCCTGGCTTTGTGGCCTGTTCTAGGCACCGTGTGAATAGGCAAATGATGTAGAGGCTTTAGAATTCTTGAGGAGACAGGACATAGGTATCTGTGGTATATCGTAGACAGAGTACCCAAGTCCACTGTACAGGTGCCCAGATGTGCTCGAGTTTTAAAGGACAGTAATCACAATGCACACACTGGAAACACACTGGAAGTCAGGGGAGGAAGTGTAGCCCTTTAAGGATAGCATTACCCTTTTCTATCTGCTTCATATCTCTTATTTATTGTCTGAAGTGGGTAATTAAATATTTATTTGTTTCTTGCTCATACAAAAGTCTGTTTTCCTCCAAGAATGTAATTTATGAGAGCTTGGGTTTAATGTGAGACTACTTCTCCCCACAGACAACTCAGTAAGAGAGGACTTGTGGGTTGCGGGGGACAGAGAGGAGTTCCTGGAGAGGGGCTGAGAATTACTGTGCAAGAGGAAAGCCCAACCATTTACGACTTCTTGCTGAGCAAAGGGACATGCCTATTTAATGTAGTGTCTACACACCTTCAAACTGCTGCTTTGCGTTTTGAAGATCGGTGGCACGTTATTTGTCATAGAAGGATTGAAGAGGGATGGTATTCTCAGCACAGGGAACAGCAGCTACAGAGGAGGAGGACAGGCCCAGCATGTGGGGTGACTCTGTAGCATGCTGGGAGGCCCAGTAGGAAATAGCCAGGTAACAAGAGGTACAGGAATTTAGGGACGGTTTAAGATCTGCTGAGCTGAAGGCTTCAGGGCAGATAGCTCAGAGGAAGTAGTGTGCATCACGCTTTGGAATGGCAATAGGACATGGGGAGGATGGGGCCATGGTCTGCTTCTGTGAACAGTCTCCAGGCTCCTTCCCCAGGCCTTTTCTTGTCTTATTACTTGGATGCCGGATGGGCTTCCCTGCCTTCTCATACTGACTGTGATCCGATTCTATTCAAGGCATTTTTAAGTTCTGCTGTCGTGTTTTTTGTTTTGTTTTGTTTTTGTTTGTTTGTTTTTGTTTTTTTTTTCCCAGCAAGGGAGACACATGGTGATTAGATAAAGAGAGAAGGAGGAAGAATCAGGGAAGGAAAAAGAACCCCAGGGGCTGGTGATGTGGCTCAGTCAGTAATGTGCTTTCAGGAGGAACTGTGCTCAACCCCCTGAATCCATACTAGAGGCCATGGTCGGTGCATTTGCAGAAACAGGAGGATCCCTGGGAACCACCGGCCAGCCAGTGTAGCCCAATTAACAACTTTAGGGTCAAAGGAAAGACTGTCTTAAAGGAAGTGGACAGTCCCTGAGATTAACACCAGAGTTTACCCCGCACACACACACACACACACACACACACACACACACACACACACACCCCCCAAATCCAGAGTGCAGCAATGCTATGAGGAAATAATGAACTGAAAGGAAGTTCAAGGTGAGTGTTCAGTGGCCAGTGGGGCGAGGAGTTGCTGACGCACCTTCCTCTTCAGCTGAAGCCCTGGCCCCCTGCCCGGAGGTGCAGTGACTTCCGCTGACACCCAACACAGCAGGGTTGGTGTACCCCTCTGCTTGTTTATGCTTTCTCTTATTCACCTTTGACCTCTCTTCTGCGTTGCCAGATCCTCGGGAAAGGAGCTGAGCTCTACCATGTTTAGATCTCACATTGGAACGCAGTGCTCAGAAAAAACAAAGCCTTATTTTTGTTAACAAATTCTATTGTCAAGAACAGCGACTTCCGGTTTCTTTTCTCTTGTTTCTCAGGACAGTGGCATGGAACATGATCATTTTTTTTTCTCAAGGAGTCCCTTCTCTCCTACTGAGCCCCTGCAGCACATTAGTCCTGGGTGGGTGACAGCCACCTCCTTCCACTTGGGATAAGATGAAGGGCCTCTAGTGTGGAGCTGCTGACCTCATAATGAGAATTAGCAGCAGGTCTGGATGCAGCCCCACGGAACGGGCCTGCACATCTTTAATAATTGATGGCGAAGAGGCAGAAGGTAGGATACATGTATTTCTTTAATACAGAAAGTCCCAGTGGATTTTTCCGTGCTCAAATTTAAACTAAACAAGAAAAGAAAGCTCTATTGTTTTGGGCTTTTGTGTGTATCATGAAATCATTTTGGTTTGGAGGGAGATAATGACTCCTTTGGGACCAGAGGGGTTTTGAAAATTATGGCTACATCCTGGCTTTGGAGAAATTGCAGATAGTTGCAATAAGGGTTGATGCTATTCGTAAAGGTACTCCAGAGAGGGGAGAAAAAAAGAGGAGGGAGAAGGAGAGAGAGAGAGAGAGAGAGAGAGAGAGAGAGAGAGAGAGAGAGAGAGAGAGAGAGAGAGAACACAAATTGTATATCTGTCTTTACCTATCTATCTTTATCAAAAGGAACTGGCTTATACATTTATGGGGGTCTGAGAGGCCCCCAAATCTATAGTTGCAGACTGGAAACTCAAGAGATCCAGAGATAGAATTCCCGTCAAGTGTCTGAATGCCTGAGGACTTGGAGAACTGATGATGTAAGTTCGAGTCCAAGTCTGAGTTCAAAGGCAGGGAAAGACTGAGGCCCTAGTTGGAATATCAGGTACAGAGAATGGGAGCTCGCTCAACTTTTTATCCTATGCAGGTCTTGGCCAACTGAATGAGGTCCACCCACATTGGGAGGGTAGTCTGTTTTCTCTGTCTACTTCTATTTCCTCCCAAGTACGACCAGAACAATGCTTAACTAAGTGTCTAGGTACTTCACAGCCCGTTTGTGTTGACATGAATTAACATACAATTAACCATCTGAGTAATGGTAGATCATCTGTGGCAAGGGAAGGGCTGGAGTGATCACTCAGTGGTTAAGAGCGCGGACGACTCTTTCACAGGACTGGGTTCAATTCCTAGTACACAAATAGTAATGGGCTCACAGCCGCCTGTAGCTCTAATTCCAGGGGATCTGATGCCCTACTCCGGCCACTGTGATCACTGCACACACACAGTACACATACACACCGGCAAGACATAGATAGACACAGAAGTAAAAAAATAAGTAAATCTTAAAGAGCAAAGTACAGTGTCTGGGAGACTGGAGAGATGGCTCAGCAGTTAAGAACACTTGTTGTTTGGAGGACCTGGGTTTGGCTCCAAGTACCCATGTCAGGAAGCTCACAACCATCTGAAACTCCACTTCCAAAGGATCTGACATCTTCTTCTGGCCTCTGTGGGCACTAGGCAGGCATGTGGTATGTACACGTGAAGGGACTCACATATACACGTAAAGTAAGAAATAAATCTAAAGAACAAAAGTAAAAAATTTGAAAAATTGTAGCTTTCATTCTCATGTAAGTTACCGCTTGGTGACCTGTCCTGGTAGAGCGTGTTGAACAGAGCAGTGCTTGTAGTGTGAGCCTAGAAACATGACCTGTGAGGACTGGAGGGGCTCGTGAGCCAGCCTCTTCATCCCACAGATGTGACAGGCAGAAAAAGGACTGGAACTGTCAGGCTGAAACACACCTACAGCTTAGGCCTTCTGACTTGTTCGTTTTCCCTTACACGACACACAGGGGTGAGAACAGGACTAGAAAATGCATGGATGTGCCTATGATCTGTCATCTCAGCAAGCTGCCTCTTGTCCTAACTCCCTGTTGGCATTTATTTGGTGACCTTGAACCTTAGTTTATTCGTCTATAAAACACATGGGTTAGTTGATAGTTCCTTCTGTTTCTAAGTCTCCTCTTTCCATGTTTTCCCACTGACTGAGAGTCCCAGACTGGCCCTGAACTTGCCATGCAGCCCAAGCTGGCCTCAAACTCGTCATCTCACAGGATCTGTGACACAGGCAGACACCCGCCATGCCCACCTCGGAGGCTCTTTTCTGAGATAATAGAGATAATTGTGGAAAGAACCTGAGGATTTTCAGAGAACTTTCGTCTTGTGTCTCTGTTGTCTCTTTGGTCACATCCCTTATCTCTGCCTGTCCATCACGTCTCCTGAAGTAAGTACCTAAGTTCTCTTGTCGTGGAGTGTGCACACATGGTGTGACCTCTTTTGTCCTGTAACTCTTATTTGTTCTCAATTTGAGGGCCCGATTCTAAGGTTCTCAGAAAGCCCCCTCCCTCCTGCTCATGTGTGTGCACATGTGTGTGTGTGTGTGTGCGTGCGCGCACGTGCGCATTCGTGTTGCATGCACATGACTGTGTATGTGCATGTGTGTGAGCAAGTACATGCATATATGTGTGCATGCATGTGTGTTGCATGCATATGATTGTGTGTGTGTGTGTGTGTGTGTGTGTGTGTGTGTGTGTGCCAGAGCAAGACATCGGCATCTTCCTCTCTTGCTTTACCTTACTGTCTTGAGAGAGGGTCTCTCACTGAACCAGAGTTTGCCATTTTGGCCTGGTTGGCCAGCCAGTGAGCTCTGTCTCAAGATTCACCTGTTTCTGCACTAACCCCAATCCCAGTAGTGGGGTTACAAGCACGTGCATCATGCCTGGCTCTTTATGTGGTTGCTAAGGATCCAAACTCAAGTCCTTATGCTCATACAGAAGCATTCTCATCTACCGAGCCACTTCCCCAGTCCCAGGAAGCTTTTCCTGATGCTCAGCTGTAAGCCTCCCTGCTGACCAGTGCCTCCTGAAGTCACAGTGTTGACCATGCTGTATTATAGCACCCCGCCCCACGCCTCTCTTCTCCGCAGTGGTCAATCTCAACTCTGAATATCAGTGTGTGTACTGTGCCCGCAACATGGAAGAGGCTCAATAGATGTTTAGTGATATGTAGCTAGATTATGGATTGGCTATTTCTGAGAAATGATCACGTGATCTCTTTTAAAAGATTTTAAAATCTGGTGGGCACAGCCAGTTTTTGTCTTGAGTAAAATAATGATGGTGTTAAAATTATTTTCCATGAATCACCTTTAAATATTGTTCCCACGAAGTCCTTGCTGCTCCTTTGCTAGTAGGAGGAGCACACATAGATGACTTCTGAGTCCCACCAATGGGGACAGCACGAAGCCAACCACTTGCCATCTAACTACACCTGAGTGTGACAAAACATTTTAACGGGGGGGGGGGGATCTCCAGAAAGATATGCTGCTGTTTCCAAAGGCTGTTTGACTTCTTGTGAGTCCGCAAGGTTGAGTGTACGCAGGTAGCTCTTCATGTTCTGGAACAGATGGTATTGAAGTGTCTCTGGGGAAGGAGGGGATGAGAACAGGAAAGCCATCCTGAGAGTCTCAGGGGGTTCTCCTAGGAGTTCGCTGAGTGCGCGCCAGCGTGTGTGCTAACCCGGATTGCTGCAGCCCCTGCTGATCACGTGGTTGTCCCGGCAGCAGCATCCCAAGGCTGCCCGAGTATGGAGAGAATGGTCTAAACTGCATTGTGTATGGGTGTCAAGTCCCGAAGTCCAGAGGGCCCAGACAACACAATCATCCACGAAGCAAGGCGAACCCTGAGGGAAATTCCCTTTTGGAAGAAGAAGGCCACTAAAAGGCAGAGAAACAGGGGCCACTTCCAGCAGAAGCTGGGCTCTGCTACATTAATCTTTCCATGAAATGAATGGCCACAGAGCAAAGGTGCTTCCCAAACCCCAGTGTCAGAACTCTAAATGAATCCAACACAAAATCAGAAAAACAATGCCAAGTGAAACAATCAAATTGAAGATTCTGATGACCTGATCCAAACTGATAAAGGGTGTGCCACTGAACTGTAACAGTATCATTGAAGACTAGAGAGAATATCTAATTATTCCTGCTTTTCCTCCTCCTATGACCCGCCAAAAAGAGAGGAAGACATTCTAAAGAGACACTTGGCTCTCTGAATCTGACTGTCAAACTATTGAAACATGGACCCCAAGAAGTGAGAATTTTCCCAGGCATCGCATGCTGTGAGGAGGGAAGGAAGTCAGCCAGAGGGGGACCTTGTCTCCTGGAAAGAGATTTCACTCGGTTCTACAGTTCTATGGGAGGAGACTGAAACCCAGAGAGCGATGGGTCTGTGGTGGGAGAGACCACAAGCTGACCGGTACCGCTGAAATGTGCCGGTCCTTGACCCTCTTTTTTTTTTTTTTTTTTTTTTTTTTTGTGGTTTTTCGAGACAGGGTTTCTCTGTGTAGCTTTGCGCCTTTCCTGGAACTCGCTTTGGAGACCAGGCTGGCCTTGAACTCACAGAGATCCGCCTGGCTCTGCCTCCCGAGTGCTGGGATTAAAGGCGTGCGCCACCACCGCCCGGCTGACCCTCTTTTTAAACTTACATCTCACTCCGTGGTCCTGAAGATGCACTTGAGAGGTTTGCTGGATCTCTTTATTGCTCTTTCCAATGTGGCCACACTGAATTTTTCTGCTTTTCACTCTAATTTGGCTCTTTTTATTGGCTTATTGAGGATGGGTGGCTGGACTTGACTTGGGACACAGACTGTGACCCCCAAGTTAGATAAAACACTCTCCAGCACAGCTCCAGTACACCTCCCCACCTCGGCTTTCCCTTCGTTCCTGGCCTGGGGATTCCTTTACTGAGCAAACATTTATTGTAGTTAATGGCTCACTGCACTGGACTTCAAGAATACAACACAAAATCACATATAATTTATTTTGTTTTAGTCCTCCCTGCCATTCCATTACTCCTCTGAACATTTAATGGAACTACTGACCCTGACTGATGTTCCTTCTTATTCTGTGGTTGGGGTGGGGTGGATGAGGGTGCCAGAGTTAGAATTGCTTGGTCCCAAAGACAGGCCAGTGATGTTCCAGCAGGGACACCAGGACACTTGCTCGGTAAGTGGGAGTCAGGAACAGGCGTGAAGGGAAGTAAAGGGCTTACCCCTGGAGCCTGTTTCTGGTGATGCCTTGGAGGTCTGGCTGGACTGGAACTCTGCTAGTGCCAAGTCATTACAGCTAAGGATCAGTGACTGTCATGTTGGGACTCTAGCAGGAAAGAATTGGTACATTGAAGTGGGTCATTGAAGAGAATGAGAGAAATGGAATTTTTATGAGAGGGGCTAAGGAAATCAGATAAAGATGGGAAACCATCTGAGTATATAACAGGGAGAGTGCCATCTGGTTAAAGTGTGGCAATCTCATGGGGATGCTGTTGGGAACCATGCCCCAGCCAAGGACTTTGAACATATAGTGTAGCATCCCTTAATCTTTGGAACACTTACAGGGATAAGCAAACCCACTTTACAGATGAGGCATGTCAGGGAGTTTACCTAATACCCTATATCCAATAGGTGGGAAACTGAGAGTTGAACTCAGGTGTGCCTGCCTCTAGATGTCATGCTCTTTTTGGCCACAGCCATTTCATTGTTCATTCAAGAAATGAAGAGAGGGAATTAGAGGTAGGACCATCCTAACCTTTCTCTTTTCTGAAGAAAGAAAAACAACCTCAGACACTTTCCCAGAAGACGTATATTTAATTCTCACCAGAGTTACGTTGTGGACTCCTTGCACGAGTCCCTTATATGGTTCCCCCTGTATCTTCACCACTGGTTTCTGCTGCTGCAACAGACTGAAAAAACAGAAATTTAGTTGTCACAGATCTATAGGCCAGGAAGTCCAAATTCGGGGTTCCATCTTCTCAGAGCCCTCCCACTGCCATAACATGGCAGCAGATACGATGGGAGGGAAGAGGGATTTGGGGAGGAAAAGGAGAGAAGAGGAGGCCGGAAAGGGGCCATCACTTCCCTTAAAAACTAACCTGATCCGTTGATCCATGCACAAGGGGGATGCCCCATGACCTAGTCACCTTCTAAAAGTCCTCTTACTAGTTCACAATGGGCTTTGGAGATGACAGTCGAATTATAGCAGCAGGGAGGGTGATGCTTGACTGTATCCTATATAATGAAAACAGACAAGGAGATACAAAGTTGGGTTTTGGGTTGACCAGATAGTGGTGTTTGCTTTTCTTTTCTTTTTTTTTTTAATTATATTTTTTTTTTGTGTGACACATTCTTTCTTGGGAATGGTCAATTAATATGACAATTTACTCTCTGTGTTTCAAAGATGACAACATATGTCTGGTCTGTTGTGTATTCATTTTATAGTTCAGCTCTGGTCACACTTTAATTTCACTGGTCTCTCAATTCATCAGGGATCCTTCATCAGATAGATGCCCATGGATGCTGATCATAATTTACCTGGTCCAGGAAAGGAGTCCAAGGATGAAAAGCCCCAAGTGCACACTCTCTCACATTTAGCAACTGGGTGACTGTGTCCTTGTGAACTCACAATGAAACTTTATTTCAATTGTAGTACAATTGAAATATGAAGTTATTAAGAGGTGATTAGATCACCTGGCTCTGATTGCAGGAGTGATTAATATAAAGTATGAAAAGGCCTGAGGGATGGGTGATGTCTCCTGCCCTCTCCTGTTTTTTAAGTGGCTATGAAGATGGGTTGACATGTGGGGTTCGGTTGTGTGATGGTGCTTTCTGCTATGTTATGATACACCAGCTAGGCCCTGATTCTAACATAGGCTTGGTACTGGAATTCTCAACATCCAGATCATAAAAAGTCAGTGCTGTTACTGTTTATAAATTATCCAGTGGGTGACCGTGCAAGTGGACAGTGTCTCTGATCACTATCTGTCAGTTCTACCTTCTTATGGGGCAAGGTGATGGAAGACTTTGGCTGGCTATGAAGATGGGTTGACATGGGGGTTTGGGTGTGTGATGAATCCTGGTTTGAGACTTGAGAATGACGCATCCTTGGCATGTGGAAGGGCTGGAGAGGAGAATGTACTGCTCAGATGGTAGCTGACAAGTACAGTGCTCAGGAAAGAAGGAGACATGGCCACAGGGAAATGGCAATAATTTCCACGGAGAATAGCAATTGTGAAAGGGGCGAAACCATGGAAAGTTATGGGGAGGCCACGGGGTGCAACAGACTGTAGTAACTCCATGTATTGCCTCCTCCACTTGCCCCCACCTCACTGACTGCAGTCATGTTAGAGTTATGTTTACCTTGCTTTAGGAACACAATGTGTCCTTTCCAAGTGACTCAGTTGGTCTGAACCTCTTCCAGGCAGCTCTGCTAAGATTTCTACTTCTTTTAGGCAGCTGGTCTGGTCTCAGAGTCGTCTTTGTAGCTCAGCTCTGCCCTTTTCAGGGGGGACTCTCAGCTTTTATTGCTTACTCTGGAAGGGAGGGGCCTACTGAGTCTGGTCAGTTTTAGGAACTTCCTGAAGTTATTTTGAGTTGTTCACCTTCCTGCTTAAGGAATTTCCTGCAGGATGGAATGTTTCATTCTTGGAGGAAACTGTTACATGACGTCCTTGAACATACTTTCCATCTTTTTTGTTTGTTTATAAGACACAGTCTCTCGCTGACTTGGAACTTGCCAAGTGAGATCCCCAGCTGCCAGTGGGCCTAGAGATCTGCTGTCACTGTCTCCTGAGTACTGGGCTTATAAGCGCATACTATTAGACCAGGTGTACTGGGTGGTTTTGTGTGTCAGCTCGACACAAGCTAGATTCATCAGAGGAAGGTGCCTCAGTTGAGGAAATGCCTCCATAAGATCCAGCTGTAAGGCATTTTCTCATTTAGTGATCCATGGGGGCGGGACCAGCCCATGGTGTGTGGTGCCATCCCTAGGCTGCTGGTCCTTGGTTCTATAAGAAGGTGGGCTGAACAAGTCATGGCAAGCAAGTCAGTAAACAACACCCCTCCATAGCCTCTGCATCAGCTCCTGCCTCGGGGATCCTGTTCTGTTTGAGTTCCTGGTCCTGACTTCCTTCAATGATGAACAGCAATGCTGAAGTGTAAGCCAAATAAACCCTTTCCTGCCCAACTTGCTTTCTGGTCATGGTGTTTGTTGCAGCAATAGAAACCTTAACTAAGACACTAGACTTCTTTTTAATTTTATTTATTTATTGACTAGTTGATTGATTGATTGAGACAGGTTCTTACTATGTAGGCCCAGATGTCCTGGAACTCACTCTGTAGACCAGGCTGGTCTCATATTCACAGAGATATGCCTGCTTCTGCCTCCCGAATGCTGGAATTAAAGGTGTGCGCCACCACACCCAACCTTCCTTTTTTATTTTTTTAATGTAGTTTCCGGGGAATCGAACTCAAGTCTTCATACTCGCAAGGTGAGTACTTTATCAGCTGAGCCATCTTCTTCATCCCTTAATGAAGACTCTATTTTTTAGATTTCATTTTTATGTTGTAATTATGTGTGTGCCTGTGTATGGGTTAGTGTGTGTGAGTGCAGTGGCTGAGGAGGGCAGAAGAGGGCATCAGGCCCCCTAGAGCTGGACTTGTGAGCCGCCTGACGTGTGCTGGGAATCAAACTCCGGTTCTCTGTAAGGGCGATATGCATTCTTAACCACTGAGCCATCTTTCCGGCCTCCTTAATGAACATTCCTAAAGGCTAAAGACACACAGCACACAAGTGGTACAGAATATGAAAACAGCACAGTATCTTAGGTCACACCTGGGCACACTGAACTATCTACGGAGCCCTAGTTCTTAATCCTCATTCTGGTTCATGTGTCCACTGCCCAAGAAGCACAAAGAAACTCAGAGCTGTTCATAGCTAACTGGGCAAGTGATAACTGAACCTCTGCAACGGATCCATTGTATGTCATGGGCTGAGGGCACCTGCTGTCCACTGGTGCTAATAAACATGTCCCCACCCAGATGGAAAGGTGAGTGTCTAAGGTATAGGGCACAGACAACAAATGGACCCTGACAAGGTCCTATCCACCTTGTCTGTACTCAGCACTCAGTGTCTTACCTTATTTTGGTCTCCTCCCATTTCAGTGTGTTATGAATTTATTTTAACAAACCATCTCATGACCTATGGGTAGTATGTTTGGTGTCCACGATGACATTTAAATAGTTTCCTATATGACAAAGTTAGGCTCAGCCCATTGAGACTAATCAAGTCCATTGGTCATCACACACGTGGTCCTGGTGGATACGCAGAAGCTGGGAGGCACCCTAGATAACAAAACTCCTGGCCTGCTGCTGGCGCAGGTGAGAGTCTAGTCCCCAGGAAGAGGGCGTCAACTCCTGCAGTCTTGCGGTCTGACATGCAGTGGACGCTGATCAAATGGCTTGCCTTTTGGTACCGTAACCACTGAAAGCCTCTCGAGCTGGAGAGAGGTTTCATCTGCTCTGACCACACATTAGTCTGGGGGAAATCAGTTCCATTTGGGGGAAGATAATGGGGTACTGGGGTATAGAAGTTTGGGGATTATTCTGGGAATGGAATAGGGGAGGGGCTTGGAGATGCATGGTAGAGAAATGGGAAGCATGGTAGCCGAGTCTGAAGAACAAGGTAAGACTGGGAGGAGTGAGGAAAGCATCAGCCCAGGTGTGTGTGGAGGAAGCGGGATAAGAAATCAGGTTCTGGGCGAGGAACACTGTAGAACAGGAGGTAAATGAGACCGTGGGTGCCCAAGTTGAAGGGCCAAGGGTTTCCTTGAGGAATACAAAGGAGCTGCCTTCACCTAGTTTCCTGGGGATCAAGCACCAGGTCTCCTTCCCTTGTGACAAGCCATCTGGGTCACTGTACCTGGCAGGCATATGAGTGCGTATACATCTCAGGAATATTCCAGAAATCCTGACCTGTCTGCTTCTGATCAATTCTTACTCACGTTCTTCTAGCTCTGAATCATCAGGATGTGAGTGTTTGAATCGGCACTTCAGAACCTGGCTGCATTAGTCAATGTTCTCTACAGAAACAGAACTGATACAATGACTATATATGTATATTAAAAGGGAATTTATTAGGCTGGCTTACAGGATGTTGTCTGAGTAGTTCAACAATGGCTGTCTCATGACAGAAAGGCCAAGGATCTGGTAGCTGTTCAGTCCAAGAGGATGGAAGTCTCTCAAGTCTCAATCTGGTTCTGGAGTCTGGAGGAATTCCTGGACAGCTGCTAGCCTTCAGTCTGTGCTGGATTCTGAGGACATTGGATTTAATACTGGCCACCAAACAGGATAAATGAGCATGCTGGGTAATGAAGGCAAGGAGACAATAGCAGTTTCCTTCCTTCATGTCCTTTTGTGTGGGCTGCCACTAGACGGTTATGGCCCATAGTGATGGTGGGTCTTCCTGCTTCAGATAATCCGCTTAAGAAAACCCCTCAGGAATTCTCAGCAGCTTGGGTTTTAGTTGATTCCAGATACAGTCAAGTTGAAAACCAAGATTTGCAATCACACTAGTTTTTCCTAAAGAAGTAGCTTTCAATTTTTTTGTCCTTGTCCCACAGTAAGAAAGACATCATAAAATCCAGCTTATACAGACCAGTATTTCTGCCTCCTCTTCTGTGATAATTCCCTGAGCCTTGGAGGCTGATATTGAAGTCCCATTTGGGCTGAGCACTGAAAAGACACCTATTCTCAAGACACTGACCAGTTCTGAGTCTTGGCTTTAACCGTTACCTCCTGCCAAAAGAAGTTTCTCTCACCAAGTTGAGAGCAGCAATAATCTATGGGTATAAAAATAAATATTTAGAAGAGACTTGGACAACATGCCCATTTAGTAAAACAATGAGTAATAGGGTACCCTCCTAGGCCTAGGACCTCCTCTGGCTGTAAGCTTTTGACCAGGTGTGCTATATTAGGCCAGTATTCCCTTCCACCGAGTTGGCCTCAAATCCAATCAGAACGTAGTGTTTACCCCCCAACCGGTCATACCACTACTTCACCACCGGGCATATCTGATGGAACCATGCCCTTTTCTGACCTATCATTGTATCAAGAATTTGTCACAGTTATGTTAAACATTTTGTGGGAATACATATCTTTTAATTGTGTTTCTATCTCAAGCACTCTTTGTTTTTAGAGTATTGAAAATATTGTCAAAATTGTTGTTTTTACATGCCCAATTCTGTACATGCATACATGCAAGAAATAGGAAAACTTACTGAACAGCAGTTCATGTCAACTGTTAACATGAACCTGCTCACTTACAGTGTTTTGACTTATGAGGGGTTCATTAGGCACACTTGCTTTATTTATAAGAAATAGGGGGTTGAAGAGATGGCTAGGTGGGTAAGAGCACTTGCTGCTCTCACGGAGGATCTGAGTATGCATCCAAGCACTCACATTGGGCAGCTCCCAACAGCTTCTAACTCCAGCTCCGGAGGATCCAGTACTTTCTTCTGGCCTTTATGGGCATCCTCACACATGAATGCATACATACACAAACAAATACATAAATAAAATAATAGATCATTAAGTAATAAAAAGAATGAAATATTGGTTTCATATGATTGTCTTTATGCAGCACACATCCTCCAAACACCGGCTCCTCTGTGCCCTTTCTGCATGCTAGCTAAGTCCCAGCCATGATCAATCATAGCTGATGGTGCTGAAGAATTAAATAATTGGTGTCAACTTCAAAAGAACACCTTTTATTAATGGCATTGCTTGACAAATAGATTTTCCTTTAAATACCAAGTTTCCATAATAAGATGTTTCAGTAGGTCTTATAGTTACTAATTTTAAAAAAAGGTTTCTTCCTTCACAAAAAAGGAGTTTCAGAGGAAAAATGCCCCACCATTTCCTATATCACTGTTAACATGTGTATGTGTGTGTGCATGTGTGTATATGTGTGTGTGAATGTATGTGTTGTTCATGTGTGTGCATGTGTGTGTGTATGTTAAATCTTTATTAGTCTAGTTATGCTTTGAGAAATTGTATTTTTAGGCTGAGAGGGGTCTTAAGTATCTTCAAGAACATTTAGAGCATGCATATGAGACTTATGTCTGTGAACAAATTAAGCTTCCACAGACAATCAAATGGATGCACACTTATGTTGGAGTCTGGCAGACTTAGGGGAAAGTGATTCATTTGACTACATCTACACCTCTTATACACTGATATTATGTACTAATTTATTCATTAATGTATTTGACCATTTATTAAACTGTAGTCAGTATGAATCAGGGTGCTTCTAGGCTTTGAGGGAAAAGCTACTTAATTGAGTTTATATTATTGAGAGGAAAAAACATGAACGTATGTCTAACATAGTGCTGGATACTGTGAAGCTCAGGTGAGGAGAAGCGTGCCTAGGATATTCTTTTAGATTGGTTGCTGAGGCAAAGCTCCCTAGAGAGTGGCATTTCATTGGGTATCTGATTGGCTGAAGGGAAGGAGCTATGGGACAACATCTGTGAAGTGAGGTGTTCCAGAGCAGCACATGCATGCATGCACACACATGCACACACACACACACATGCACATACACACACACACACACACACACATGCACACACATGCACAATGCACATATGGCCTGTGGACTGGCCAGATTAAATTATCATATTACTACTTAAAAAATTTTCATGTACAAAAAATATTAACTATAGTAATCATGATGTATAATAGATTTCTTTTATTTATTCTTGGGACTAGACATTTTCTTCATATTGGGTTTTATGTTTTGTACAATGGCTTTTAGAAATGGCTTTATTTTCTTTTAAGAGGCTGCTGTTTCAGGTAAATGGATGAAGTACTCAGGAATATTTAGAGATATTTTCTATGGTGGTTTGAATAAGAATGGCCCCCATAACTCATATATTTGATTGCTTAGTCATCAGGGAGTGGCATTATTGGAAAGAATTAGAAGGATCAAGAAGTGTGGCCTTGTTGGAGGAAGTGTGTCGCTGGGGGTAAGCTTTGAGGATTCAAAACCCCCGTCAGGCACCATCAGTCTCTCTCTTCCTGCTGCCTGCAGTTCGGGATGTAGAACTCTCAGCTCCTCTGCAGCACCATGTCTGCCTGCTCGCTGCCATGCTTCCCACCATGATGATAATGGACTGAGCCTCTGAAACTGTAGGCCAGCCCCCAACTAAATATTTTCCTTCATAAGAGTTGCTGTGGTCATGGTGTCTCTTCACAGCAGTACAACAGTGACTAAGACACCCAACATCTGGCCCAAGAAGATGCAGGAAGCTCGGAAAACATCTCCCCTCACATGAAGGGTTGGGGCTTGAGGTTCGAATGTGATGTGAGAAGGTTCTGTTCATTTGAAAGCGACTGAGGGGCTAAATGAATTTTAACTCTAGAATTCATGTGCTTATCCTGGAATTCTTTATTTTTTAGAAATGCAAAATGTAGCCAGAGAAGTTCAAAAGCGCCTGGGCTACCACCAAGCTGAGGAAGCAGGTTGCCGCTGTGATAGCTGCTGATAAATGCCTACATCTGTGGGAGAATTTAATCTGAGGCCTGGTTTTCTGGTAGCCTGTCACACATGGAAGTGTGTATCTGCAAGTCAGTACAAATGTACTGTCAGCAACATTCATAATATCAAAATTGTAACTCAACAGGATTTTGAGATTTTGAAACCAACCATTCTATATTATGAGAAAGTTCACGCTTGCTGTAAAAACAGCAATTTTCTGTTGTTATATATCAGAATAGTGCAGATTTAACTTGGGACTGTTTTTGTGTGTGATTACTAGTATATTATTTACCTGACAATATAATCACTAGCAACTATGGTGCTGTCTCAAAACAGCTGGGCCAGTGCTCTGTTCCTCAAAAATAATTCTTTCTGAAATAGGGTTTTACTGTGTAGCCCTGGCTGTTTTGGAACTCACTCCATAGACCAATTTGGCCTTGAACTCAGAGATCCACCTGCCTCTGTCCCCTGAGTGCTGAGATTAAACACGTGGGCAAACACCGCCCAGCTCTTTTAATTATTCTTAGACAGCAAAGGAAGAAGTACTTCTGCTTCTGAGAAACTAGAAGCATTCCTTTTATTCTTTCTGCTAATACAACCATAAGAACAAGACCCCAAACCTAGATAACGTAAATAAAATAACCTGAGGATTCCAAAGGGTTCAAAGGAGAAGCAAACTAGGCAGAAACCTGGTACCTAAGGATCAGCAGCGTGGAAAGGTGTTTCTTCTTGCCTTACAAGTCCCAGATCTGAAGCTTCTAAAGTCACTAACCAAGAAACCCCAACAGACAAGGAGCACCAACAAGACTCCCTCACACAAGCCTGCTGCTTAGCCTAAGGACCGGAAATGGGGCCAATTAACAAGAGAAAACTACTCCACCAGATGCCAGAGGAACACCGTGGCCCACTTCAACCTATGCCAACGGGTCTAGTACACCACCCCTCCTCTGCCAAAGTCTAACGAGGAAAACTACCACATAGGTTTCACAGAAACTTGGTGGAGAGTCAGGACTTTTACCAGAACTCATTGGCAATGAGGTTACCTCTTTCCACACTGTCACGTAAGGTAGAAGTTACATATTTATCTTACAATAATTAGAGCAATCACCAAAACCTATACAAAGAGATACATGCAAAACAATATAGATACATCTCAGGGAATTCTAAAAATAATTGTTATATAACCAATAGGAAGACAGGAAAAAATAAAAGTGAAATGAGAAACTAAAATAAACAATTAAAAAACGGAAATGGCCAGATTTAGTCACAACGTATCGGTAATTAGTTTAGATGTGCCTGGCTTGAAAAGACTAACTAGGAAATTGGCAGAATCACTAAGAGGCGTGATGGAGCTGTATGTTGCCTGTAAGAAATTTGTGTGAAGCAGAACAAAAAAGAAACGTTGAAGGGAAGCAGATGCCATAAGGCAGCATGCAAGCCATCAAAATAAACCAGGAGTGGCTGCAGTAGAGGCACAGAAAGGGACGTCAGAGCCGAGACAACACAGCTGTGAGGAGACATTACCTAACGGCAGAGGTGAGCACACCAGCCAGAGATAGTCAGGCTGGAGGTAGGCACAGCAGGTGTCAGAGCTGCAAAATGTGGGAGGCCAAACCTCCACGGAGGAAACAAAATCTGACAAACATGGAGATTCCAATAGTCCTCTGTCAGTGTTGACAAAAAATAAAATAAAGGAAACGATCAAGGATATAAAGGAACCCAACAAGAAGCTCAGCAAGCAGAAACCAGTGGACCGTTACAGGAAGCAGAAACCAGTGGATGGTTACAGGAAGCAGAAACCAGTGGATGGTTACAGGAAGCAGAAACCAGTGGATGGTTACAGGAAGCAGAAACCAGTGGACGGTTACAGGAAGCAGCCCCCAGGCACAGCATCGTGCACGTCCTCTCAGGTACCTCTGGAACATGGACTAACCCCTACCCTGTTTTAGTCCATAGAACAAGCCTCAAAGTTTAAAAGAGTAGATGTCATTCAGTGCGTTTTCTCTGACCGCAACAGAACTAATCTAGAAATCACAGTAAGATAGCATTAAAATATTCCAGCCCTGGAAGGTAACAGCACATGTCAAAGATACGCAAGTCAGAAGCAAAAAGAGGAATGGCATGCAAAGAATGTGTGACATCACAGAAGTTCACAGAAGTTCATAGAAGGACACAGCCGAGCAGGGTCGAGAGGGACACCTTTTCAGCACTAAGAGCACATGCAGGGATAAGGAAGAGTCTTAACTTCGTAGTCTAAGGTCCATCTCAAGAACCTAGACAGAGGGGAGAACTGCAGAATACACCCACAGCAAACACAGAGGGGAGAACTGCAGAATACACCCACAGCAAACACAGAGGGGAGAACCGAGGTGTTACCCCCGAGATGTAACGCCAACAGTCAAGGTAAAGAGCAGTTGGTGGCCACGAAGATCTCCCATGATGCTCTCTCAAATCCCCCCCACCTCTCCTTAATGTCTCCCATCTCCTCGGCCTCCTTAATCCCTGACAACCACCAGTCAGCTTGCTATTCCTAGAATGTCTCTTAGAGACTGTTGTCCTAGAGCCAGAACCACACAGTATATAACTTAGGGAACTCCCCCCACCCCCACAGTAATTCACTGGAAACTCCTCGGTGTCACGGCCTGTATAGATGGCCTGGTCATTTCTGTTGCTGAACAAGCAGTTCTGGTGTGGGGTAGTGCAGTGTGAGTAACGTGCCATGGATGAACATTCACAAGATAGTGCGGGGACACTCAATATTTCCAGGGGTTCCTTGGTCTGTTGAAGTGTCTACCCAAGAAATTCTCCTTCTATTTAACCCAGCAAGGATTTAATGGGGTGGTTTAATCAAACTTTAGTCCAAACCAAGGCTAAAGCATTCAAAGCCCCGCGTTTGTACCCCTTTTCGTACCTCTCTAACTGGGGAGGGTGGTGGTTGGGGACTGGACTGGTTAATATTGATTGTCAACTTGACTAGACCTAGATCACTTAGCAGACAACCCTCAGGTGGGGTTGATTGAAGAGAGAAGACCCACCGTCCATGTGGGTGGCGCCATTGCGTGGATGAAGGTCCTAGACTGAGTGCCAAGGGGAGAGCAAGGGAGAGGAGCTGCACTATCATCTCTCCCTGCTTCGCGGACCGTGGTCACCACGTAACCAGCGGTGTCCTTGTGCTCCGCTGCCATTCCTTCCCGGGCACGACGGTGGATTATACTTTCTAATGGTGAGGCGAAATAAACACCTGCTCCCTCAAGCGGCTCCTCACAGGCAGTTTGTCACCGCAGTGAGGCAAACAAGTCACACAAGGACACTTGGGGTGTTTAGCGTGCACTTTTTACCCTTCTCAGCCTTAGAAATCTGGACGCAAAATTGTTCCTAAAAGAAAATTTGGTGATGGAAAATAAATTTCATATTTGAAACAAAAAAACCCCTTCCAACACAGTAACAATTTACAACGTTTATTTATAAACCAGGACCCCATACTTGAACAAAGACAAAAATCAGTCAAGAGACAAAGGAAAGGCAGAAATGAAGGCCTTCCATGTGCAGGAATTATTATTCATTCTCCATTCCCAGGCCGGAAACCTCAGTTTTCAGAGGTTTTAGGAGAGCATCCTTTGCATTTCCTGGACGAGCTATCACTCAGTGACTCACAGAGCAGGGGTGTGCAGGGAAGCCACATGGGGTTGTTCTCACTGAGAACATGACAATGTGATGTCAGAGTCAGCCCTGGGTAATGCGTCATCCATGCGCCATTACCAGGCAGCTCCTGCCTTGATTCTGAATCTCAGAAGACTCTGAAGAATTCTGGAGGGGGGAATCTGTCTAATAAGATTGTCTTCTGTAGGCATAAAATGAAAATCAATTTGATGCATTGGAGGTACCTTTACTCCCCAAAGATCTGGATGTACTCAGCTCCTGCCCCAGGGGGATTAGTCACACGCCTCCAAATGTTGCCTCCACTGTGTCAGAAAGGCAGGCCCCTCTAGGCAGCCCACTTCTGAAACAGGCTTGACTTTGAGTAAGATATGAAATAGCATTTCTAGTTTGAATGGCAGGAGAAATTGTAGGGAAATAAAAATGTAATGTCTCTAGCCGGAATTCAACTAAATTATAAAGATTAATAATTCTTTTTCAAAAGACTGTCTGATTTAAGGGGAAAAGCCTCTCCTCTATTGCAAAGGAGAGTGTGGACTTATGGGGAGCTCTATAGTGTTGAGGGGTCACAGCCCTGGTTGGAAAAAGGGTGGACAGAAGCCACTAGCAACAGGGAGAAGGAAGTAAAGGCAAGCTCAGAAGATGTGAAAGCTGTATGAGAATGTGTGCCTGGTGCTTAGAAATCTGTTCAATCAGCCACCAAAGGACAAGGTGTGGTTTTCTTGAAGATCTCTCCGTCTTTCTGTCTGTCTCGTGTGTGTGTGTGTGTGTGTGTGTGTGTGTGTGTGTGTGTGTGTGTGTGTGTGTGCATGTGGAGGACAGAGGTTGCCACTGGCTATGTTCCTTAATCACTCTCCTTCGTAGTTTGGAGACAGGGTCTCTCATTGCACTTGACTGGCTGGCCAGCAAGGCCCGGGGATTCTCCTCTCTCTGCCTCTGCACTGGGTTTTTTATATGGACCTGCTTTTTATATGGGTGCTGGCATTGAACTCATGTCCTCATAATTTCTTGGCAAAGACTTTAATGGCTGAGCCACTCCCCCAGAACCCTCTTGAAGCTCTTGAACATCTGTTTTTCAAGACGGTGAGTCCCTGGGGCTGGAGAAATGGCTCAAAGAGTTAGGAGTACTTCCTATTCTTGCAAGGGACCAGAGTTAGGTCCCCAGCACCCAAATGGGAAGGCTCACAATTATCTGCAACTCCAGCTCCACATGATCTGACACCCTCTTCTGGCTTGTGTGGCACTGGCACATATGTGCACACATGCATGTGCACACACACACACACACAGACATAAATTACAAAAGAGAAAATTTTAAATGAGGGTCCTTAAAGACCAAGACCCATTGTCTCATCTTCTATATCCACACCAAATTGTTTAAAGCCAGCACAGAAAAATGAAATGTAGTCCACGTGCTAACAGAATTTCAAGGAGCGAATGCCACAGAGGCAATGTATTATCTGCATATTACCCAACTCGAATCCCTCAGGTTTCCATGAAATAGGCTCTTCTTATTCTTTGCTTAGAGGAGAGAAGTGGCTTTTCATTGTGTGAAAATCATTCCTGTACTTGAAAGACCTTGATACATAAGACTACTTTGCGAGAAACCCAGTAATTCTCTCCCTTAAAGGTTCTTACCTGCCCCCTCAGCTTCAGCCTCACGAAGGTTCCCCCAAAGCGCTGATGCTGAGGAGGACTTGGAGTTTGCCAGGACTTGAGTTACTTAAAGATTTTTACTGTTGGATTCATTCTAGGGATTGACGGAGGAGATGGCATTGAGCTGAAGTGCTGACATGATAGAAAAAAAATGCCAGCCAAGCCTTACAGTTCGCCTACTTAGGAAGAGAACCCGCGGCATGTTATAAACGGATGGTGGGAAAAGTAGAACAGAATCAGTTTTGGTTGAACCGAGCTTCCAGGAGCCCACCCGTCAGAAGCGCCTCGGAGTATATGCCGTCGCAGGAGACACTGGCTAGCACCTGCCATTTTGATCCAGCTGCAGGCTGTGAGGTTTAAACCCGGTTGCTCCCGTTTTCCTCTTAAGCATGGATGGTGCCAAATGGTGCTTGCAGGCACAGCTCCCAGGGGTGGTGGAGGTTAGTGGAACAACTGTCATGGCAACACAGGTTTGGTTTGCAAGGATGGTGGTCTACAGTGGATCCGCTGGGTCTGGAGTTAGAAGCCATTGTGAGCTAACCAACGTGGGTGCT